>NW_006159730.1:1194955-1223662 GCF_000334495.1 Tupaia belangeri chinensis | reverse complement strand
TATATTCTGGATGGGAAATCACATTTTTTATGCTGTGATGATGCTTAGGGGAAGAATGTAAATTAAGTTTAAAAAAAAAAGTTTCAGAAAAAATAAATCTATTTGATGACTGCAGTAAGATATATAGCCCCAGGAAGGTGCTACTTTGTAGGATGCCTAAAGTTAGATGTGTTTATGGAAATGTATATATCAGCTGTGTTTGCTATGAAAATATTTAGATTAATTAAGATCTTTAGTAATTCAATAAAAAATGGGGGGGGAAACAGTATAGAAAGTAAACATAGATACCAGGGACAGTGTGGGAAGAGAGTGGGAGATGGCAGAGGGTAAGAGATAGGGAATCAAGGATGTGGGGGGGGAAAGCAAAACATACAGAAAGCAAGAAATGGAAAATTATTTGTTGACAATAACATGTATGTTGATGTGCTTGATTGAGACAATATACAGTGTACTCTGGATGGAAAAAAAAAAAAGATTTGAATATGGACAGCTACGTGAGATGCTGCTCCCTTAGGCACTGGGCCATAGCGCTGCTGCTCCATTGTGCTCAGTGACTCTGGGTGGGAACAGGAAGGAGCATAAATGTTCTACCAGGAGACAGAGCAAGAGTGTTACTGAGCTGTAAAGTAAGGCTTCAGCCTTGGTAGGTCAAGCTCCCGGAAACAGGAGGATGAGTCCTCATCTTGGTAGGAGCAGTCAATCTCGGTCCCCAGAAGTCTGCAGGACTGCTATTCCACAGTGGAGGCAGGGAGTAGTAGGTGTGCTCCCTTGGTCATCCTCTTTGGTGTGTCTTGGAGCTCCCTTGCACAAGTTTGGTGGTAAATGGACTAGCGCAGCAGCCATAGCCAGAGGCAACCTTAGGAGGGCATGGCAATGGGGTACAAGACTTCTTGGGGGTGAGGTCTGGCCATGCTGTCAGGTAAGCCACTGAGACCAGCAGAGATGCTACCTGTGAGTGAAGGAAATCATCACTGATAGCATTTAGAATAGATAGGAAAGGAGAGAGATTATGTGTTGCTGGGCATGGCCCAAGATTGGTCACGGAAGTGGTATTGTTTTCTTCTATGTGGTACCTTCATTTTCCAAATTTTCCCCCAGGAAAGAGAGCCTCATGTAACTCTAAAACAGTTGCACTCAGAGCTCAGAATTCTAGAAAAGTTGCATTCAGAATTTATACCAAGTTGTGAACCCAAGATCCAAACACTGTAGGGGTAGACTCTAAGGGATTCTGTGACGTTCTCTCCAGACCTCTCTTTGTCAATGAAGGACATATCCCTCCAGTTTCCAGGAGTGCCTTTAGCCCTCAGCCTTCTTAGAAGTGACCTCAACTGATTATAGCTGCCTGTTCCAAGGTCATGTCCACTTCTTGGGATAGCTGGCATATGATGACTGTTCAGAGTAAGGCATAGACGTCATCCCTGTTACCCTAACTGAGACAACCTTAAGGGCCACTCCAGCTGCAAAACTCCCCTCTGGGAGACAGGGCTTTGACGCAAACATGTCTCAGTCCATATCCTTTCGAATTCTTCCCTCTTCTCTTTTTCCAGGTATGAATGTTGGTCCTAAGATAACTTACTCCTGTACTTTCTGCATAATAATCTCTACCTCAGTCCACTTTTCGGGGAAGGTGACTTGAGATGTTGCTTTGTAGTTTTAGTGTTTTGGAGATAATAGCAGAACCACTACCTTTTAGAACTGGAGTGGGTCAGAAGGATTATCTAGCCATAACCCAGTCTTCACATCTTGAAAATAAAGGCCCCAAAGCTCAAGATAAGACTAAGGCGGTGGCCAGAGCTAATCACGCCCAGCCTTCTGCTTGATCCAGGTTGTCTGAGGGGTGGCTTCCTGCTCTGACCTACTATGATTCTGATGGACTCTTGATTTAACACAGGGGCCAGCAAACCACAGTCCACTCCTTGGTTTGGTTGAAAGAAATTTTTATTGAAACACAACCATGCTCATTCATTTAGGCTCTATAATAACCGAATTCTATAGTCACAATAGAAACTTCATGGTCTACAGTTTCTAAAATATTTACTAGCTGCATCTTTACCAAAAAAAGTTTGTCAACACTTTTTTTTTTTTTTAACCATACAGTAAATGGCATATATGTTCGCCAGAGAGAGACAATGAGAGGGAATGTAAGAAATCACCCTTCAGCGGGGAATGCCCTACTGCAATCCCTTCCCCTCCATTCCCCTCTCAAGATTTTGGCACTCATGTGCCTAGCATGAGTTTCAAGCTGTATCCAGGTCTGGACTCAACTCACGGTTAACCATGTGGGAGTGCACTGCCTTAGCCACCACACCACCTGCTGGCCCTGCTGACACTGTTTTAAGAGATGAATCAGTCAAGATTCATTCAGGAAAACACAAAGCGTTCTAGGTACTTCAACTGAGAGAATTTAATACAAGGAATCAAATGTTGGAATTCTGAAAAAGCAAGAAGGTGACACCAAAGAAACATAGATTAATAACTGCAAAAAGCAACAACAACCTCTAGACCTGGGAAAATAAAGGGAACAGTTGGGTTATTAAAACCTAGACGCTCAGAGCAGTGGGCTCTGTGAAGCTAGAGCATAGACCTCTGAGGAGAGGGATCAACTAGTGCTGATACCACTAAGGTGCTGTGGTGAGGCTGGTGTTGAGATTGCCAAAGGAAGCTGGAAACTTCTCACCTAGAAGCAATTCCTGTCATGCTGGAGTGGTGCTGACAGGAAATACCAGAAAACAGGGAGAAGCAAGTCCCTTCTCATCTCTTCCTGTCTCCTAGTCTCCCTCTGGGGTCCTCTGTATGGTCAAAACTTACAGGGAGTCAGCTGCCAAAGCCGTGATGTGGTCTGCATAGCCAGTCAGCACAGCAGAGCAGAGCATGGAAACAGCTGAGACACACCAGTGCAAATACCTGTGTTAAGGGCAAGGATGATGTTAGATTCACCAGGTGGCTGACCCCTCAAGCTCCTCCCAAGCCTGGCATTATCAGTGGAGCAGAAACAGTGTCAGGAAAAATAAGCCAAAGCCCCACAGTTGCACTAGCCATTTCATTCTTAGCTATTATCACAACATCTACTAATGTCTATAAAATCCTATAAACTTGCTCTGCATAAGCCCTGGAGGTCCTCTCCTATTAGTGGGACAAATTCTGAAGAATGCAACTGAATAAAAAAATGTGCTTTGAGGTCTGTTGGGATAAGCCTAAGTCCCAATAAAGAAACATTCATTTCCATTCCAGGAGAAATCTTTCCAGATGTATCTGCTTCTTTCAAAGCTCAAATTAGTCTTAGAGGTGAGTTTCCTTAACCCTGATTTGTCTGACTAAGGTTTTGTGTCCTTATCTGAACCAGTTGATAAGGGGAATGAAGTACTTTGATTGGCTTAGTCTGGGTCTCATGCTTTATTCTTGGAATACTGTGCATGAGGATTGGGAGGGGAACAGAGGGTTTCATTTCTCTTAAACCCCGTGGACGTGGAATGGGGAAGCAGGAGTTCTCCCAAAGTCAAATCGCAGAGACCTCTACCAGAGGGAATTGTCCATGCCCTAACAAAGGTGTGAACTGTGTGATGAGGATACAATGGGGACCAGGGGGACCAGCAGTTAGCGTAATGGCTGTCTTGCTGGACTCCCATGTAGTCGACCGCGGTTCACGTCCCGGATCCAGTGGCTTAAAACTCACGCCGGGCGCATGTGCGTATGTGCCCAAGATCCCGAGAGGAGAATGGAGGAGAAGGGATTACGGCGTGACCATCCCCCGTGGGGGGTGATTTCTCGCTTTCTGTCTCTCTGTCTCTCTCTCTCTGTCTGGCGAACGCATGCGCCCTATAGCAAAAACCTCTCAAAAACAAACAAACAAATAAACAAACAAAACAGTGGGGACCAGGCTGGGAAGACAGCTCGTCACAAGTTCTATTGCCACCATGTAGGTTATAACAGGACTTGGCCTGGAAATCTAGATGGGCTTGGCTGGTACCTAGAGTTCAGACACTTACGATGGTAAAGTGGCTGATTGGGTGATTTCAGTGTCAGGAGATTAGGATGTAGGATGGAGTTAGGTCGCCCAGTGTGTGCGCAGAGGACAGAAGCATTAAAAACTTGAAGCGGAAATGGATTCTGGGAATGGATTTAAGGGCCAGGATAGGATCTCAGTTTTCAGAATGGCTTTGTGGAAAGGCAAAATCCCAGTGTGGTCATGGGGAAGAGGCACTGACCTGGGAGCCCAGATCTCAGATGTGGGTATATTTAGTGACTCAACTGATGGCTGTATAAAGAGGGATTATAGAATGGGGAAATGGAGCCAGGGGCCCTCCAGATTTGGGGTACAAAGAAAACCTGCCTGGGCTAACGCAAGCTCCCGAGTGTGTTGGGCCAAGCGCCTCTCTCTTCTGTCAAGAGATACAGCAATTTCCCAGCAGCTGCAATGTTCTGAAATAGTCAGGGCCTTAGACCCAGCTCTTGCCTTTCCCCCTCCGCTCTGAGCCACAGGGAACTGATCCTCTGGACTGATTTCCAAGGTTCTCAGGAGAACTGGTTTCTGCCTCTTATCAGCCGATGGGAGACACTGATGGGAGATTAAGGTGGGAAGAAGAGAAAAATCAGGCTATTTCTCCCCTTGCCTCTTACCTAAGATGGCATCCCCAGTAGCACATTTACTAATGATGGTTTTACTTCTCTTCTGCTATGGTTTGGATGCTAGACGGGGGAACACGTTCTTAAATGGAAAAGGGCCTATTTCAAAAACTTAATGGTGAAAGACACAATACGTTTCCCATCTGATTGAGAGCTAGAAAAGTTGTGTGTTCTCATTACTCTTACTTGACACAGGATTTGTAGTTCTATTACAAAAAGAGAAGGGGAGGGAAGGCAAATTGAAAATAAATAAAATTGTCCTTATTTGTAGATGGTATGATTGCATGAAAAACTTCAAGAAACCTGCAAAAACATGCAAAAATTAGTTGTAATTATATATACTAGAAATGAACACCAAAATGAAAAATGCAGTGCCATTTCTAATTACTCAAAAAACAACAATGGCAAACACTTAGCTGTGAATCTAACAGAATATGTACAGGACTTGTATGCCAAAAACTACTCCATGATGATAAAAGAAACAAAAGATCTAAATGAATGGAGAGACATACCATGTTCATGACTGGAAAATTCCACATAGTAAATCTGCCAATTCTCTCTAAATTGATATACAGCTCGGGGCTCATGCCCCGGCGTTCAGCTGCCTCCCCAGGGCCGACGTGTGGCCTTTGGAACAGCAAGCTGAAGCGGAAAACAAGGTCTGAGAACTTGCAACTTGAGAAGATGATGGTTACCAGCCCTGCATTGCCTCAGGGAAGAACAGGAACTACTCTACCATTCTTGAAGTGAAGGTACTTAATGAGAATAGGACAGTGTGGAATGGGGTAAGTGAAGAGAAGAGGATAGAGAAAGATAGCAAGTGAGCAATAGAGAGACAGGACGTCAGTGAGAAACAGATAGGGTTTATTAACTGTTGATTATGACATGTATAGAATTCTCAACTGGATTGGTCTGAGAAGTGTTTCATGATGGGCAAAGTATTTTTACAAGCAAAACGAGAAATAGCAATTGACTGTTTTATAAAAATAATTAGAATAATAAAGATAATGATTGGGGAAAACAGAAAAGATATGGAATGTTGAAGTGGGGAGATTAATGTCTCTGTAGTGACTGACGTGCATGGCATTCCCTTTTGAAGAAACAATGTAATACACAGTAAAGTTATATGTAATCCAATGTAATATGAAGAAGATATGATGATAAAAAAAAAATTTAATGGTGAAAGACACAATACGTTTTCCATCTGATTGAGAGCTAGAAAAGTTATGTGTTCTCATTACTCTTACTTGACACAGGATTTGTAGTTCTATTACAAAAAGAGAAGGGGAGGGAAGGCAAATTGAAAATAAATAAAATTGTCCTTATTTGTAGATGGTATGATTGCATGAAAAACTTCAAGAAACCTGCAAAAACATGCAAAAATTAGTTGTAATTATATATACTAGAAATGAACACCAAAATGAAAAATGCAGTGCCATTTCTAATTACTCAAAAAACAACAATGGCAAACACTTAGCTGTGAATCTAACAGAATATGTACAGGACTTGTATGCCAAAAACTACTCCATGATGATAAAAGAAACAAAAGATCTAAATGAATGGAGAGACATACCATGTTCATGACTGGAAAATTCCACATAGTAAATCTGCCAATTCTCTCTAAATTGATATACAGGTTTAATGTAATTCCTATGAAAAACCCACCAGGAGGCCAAATAGCTGGGCAGCAGTAAAAATGAGACACTGTGAGGTTTTGAGTTTGTGTCTGGAGACCTACCTGAGTACTGCAGGCATTCGTGTGCCCATGATTTGGGGCTGCACTGTAGCATCAAGACCCCATTAGGGATGCTGTCTCTCTGCTTCTCTTTCTCACTCGTGGAAGAAATAAATAAGTATTTTAAAGATTTTAAAAATAACAGCAAGTCTTTTAAAGATACAGACAAGGTCATTCTAAAATTTATATGGGAAGGCACAGTAACTAGAAAAAACAAACAATTTTGAAAAAGTATACCAGTATTAAGCCTATTTGATTTCAAGACTTATAATATAGCAATAATAATCAATGTGCAGTAGTGGTACAAAAAATAGAAACTTAGACAAATGGAACAGAACAGAGAACCCAGAATATTCACACAAACATGCCTAAGTGATACTTGATAAAGGTGCAAAAACAATTAAATGGAGGAAAAATAATCTTTCAGCGAATTGTTTGGAAGAAAGTGGAAATTCATGGGGGAGGGGAGGAAAGAAAAGGAAAGAAACTCAACCCAAGTCTAATTCATACAAAAATTAATTCAAGATGGGGGCCAACAGGTGGCATGGTGGTTAAGGGAACTCGACTCCCACATGCCCAACCACTGTTTGAGTCCTGGACCTGGCAGCTTGCTTTCTTACTTTCTCTTTCTCACTCTCTCTCTCTGGTCAAATTGAAATAAGCAAATAAATAAATGTATAAATAAAGTGAAATAAAATAATTATTTAAAAAAATTAATTAACTTGGGGACTAGCAGATGGCATGGTGGTTAAGGTACTAGACACTCCCACATGGTCAACCACAATTCAAGACCTGGCCCTGGTGGCTTGCTTTTTCACTTTCCTTCTCTCTCCCTCTCTCTGTGTGTGTCTCTCTCTAGTCAAATTAAAATAAAACTGAATAATTATTTAAAAAATAAATGAACTCAAGATGAATTTCAGACTTAAATGTACACATACAATTACAAAACTTATAGAAAATAATCATGAAAATTCTTTGTTATCTAAGAGTACATAAAGAGCTTTTAGACCTGATGCTAAAGCAAGACTATAAAAGCAAAACAGTGAATAAATCAAGCTTCATCAAAACTAAAAATCTTTGCTCTGTTAAAGATTCTGCTTAATGGGTAAAAAGATGAGATACAGAGTTAGGTAAAATATTTGCAGAGCACATATCCAACAGATGGCTAGTATCTAGAATAAATACAGAACTCTCAAGACTAAAGAATAAAAGAAACCAAATAAACAAAAAAGACAATCTACTTAGAAAACCAAGACTTATGTTTTCATAAACACCTGAACATGAATCTTTACAGTAGCTTTATTCCTCATAGCCAAAATCTGGAAATAACCCAGTTGTCTTTCAATGGGTGAATGGTTAAATAAACTGGTACATCCATCAAACCATGAAATAATACTCAGCAATGAAAATGAATGAACTGATGATAGATACAACAACCTGGATGACTTTCCAAAGAATCATACTGAGTGAAAAAATGCCAATTCTAAAAGGTTATGTACTATATGATTTCATTTATACAATGTTCTTGAAATGACAAAATTGTAGAAATGAAAAACAAATTAGTGGTTGACAAGAATTAAAGATGGATATAAAAAGCAACGTGAGAAATCCTTGTGGTGATGAATGTTCTGTATCTTGACTGTATCAATGTCATCCCAGTGTCATATTTTGCTTTAGTTCTGCAAAATGTTACCACTGGGGGGAAAAAAAAACTAGATAAAAGATATGAGAAGTCTCTGGATTATTTCTTACAATAATATATAAATCTTTGATTACCTTAAAGCATACAGGTTAGGGGCCAGGAGGTGGCATGGTGGTTAAGGCACTGGACTCCCACATGGCTGACCACAGTTCGAGTCCTGGACCAGGTGGCTCATTTTCTCACTTTCCTTCTCCTTCTCTTTCTTTTTCTGTGTCTCTCTCTGGTGAATGCATGTGTACTATAGCAAACAAAATAATAATAATAATAATAAAATTAAATAATGATTAAAAAACATACAGGCTAATTTTTAAAACATAGCATGTATATGAACTCACTGGTAGTTATGATAGGCTGTAATGACTACAAACTCATTCCATGTATACCTTTCTACAATGTGGCATAGCTGCACCTCCTATTGAGAGATGCATCCCTTGAAATTGGGATAAAATGTTTGTCTCTTATTTCAGCATTGGTGACACAGCAATAGTGCAACATTCTGAAATGCTGGAAGCCATTTGGAATATAGGGGTTTGGTTCTAGGATTGACCTGTATGCTTTGGGCATGCACATGTGCTCATAATCCTGACTGGGAAGACTGAAAGGAGGGGTGTAGGGTGAGACTATGTTGGCAGTGCTTGCCTTTCTCTGAATATAGGTATATAATGCTTATTTCTCCATCCTTTAACATGGATGTGTCTTGGTCAATGGGACATTAGCAAACAGAATATAAGAAAAAGCTCAGAAAACACTTATTCAGGAACAAGGCAAGGATATTCTCTTTTGACAGTTTTTCAACATTGTGCTGCAAATCCTAGCTACTGTGATAAGACAGCAAAAGTGAAAAAGGGTACTGGGAATGAAGAAATAAAACTATCTTTGCAGATGACATGATTATGTGTACAGGAGTTCTGAAAGAACTGGCATAAAACCTTCTCGCTATCAATTATAGCAAGGTTACAGGACATACGGTCAATATACAAAAGTCAATAACTTTCTTATATACCAACAGTGAACAAGTGTAATTTGAAATTAGGAGCACACTATCAACTACATTAGTATCCTACACAATTAAACATTCAATAATAATGTAATTAATTATGTACAAGATTTATACAAGAAAAACTACAAAACTCTTGTCAGGGGACCAGCAGTTAGTGTAATGGCTATGTCACTGGACTCCCACGTAGTCGACCGAGGTTTGAGTCCCGGACCTGGTGGCTTAAACTCACGCCAGGCGCGTGTGCCGTGCATGCCCAAGATCCTGAGAGGAGAATGGAGGAGAAGGGATTGCAGCATGGCCATCCCCCCTGGGGGGTGGTTTCTCGCTTTCTGTCTCTCCATCTCTCTCTCTGTCTATCTGGCGAGCACACGTGCCCTATAGCAAAAACCTCTCCAAAAATAGAGAGAGGAAAAAAAAAGAAATTAACTAACTATAAATGGGGAGATATTCCATGTTCATGGATAGGAAGACTCAATATTGTCAAGATATCAGTTCTTCCCCACTTGATTCAACACAATCCCAATAAAAGTTCCAGCTGTGGATTTGACAAACTGATTCTTCTTCTTTTTTATTTTTTAAAGAGATTTTTGCTATAGGGTGCGTGTGCTCATTGGAGAGACAGAGAGAGACAGAGAGATAGAAAGTGAGAAATTATCCCCCAGTGGGGATGGCCATGCCACAATCCCTTTTCCTCCATTCTCCTCTCAGGATTTTGGGCATGCATGCACACACACACAAAATAAATTTCAACATCTAGGCCCAGGACTCAAACTGGTCTGCCATGTGAGAGTCCAGCGCTTTAACCACTATGCCAACTGCTGGACTCATGACAAACTGATTCTAAAGTTTATGTGGAGAAGCAAAACACTCATAACAGCCAACAAAATATTGAAGGAAAACAAAGTTGGAGGACTGACATTGTCTGACTGTAAGACTGTAAACTTATAGTAATCCAGATAATATGGCATTGGTGAAAAGTAAATGGGACATAGGGAACCAGCAGTTAGCGTAATGGCTATGTCGCTGGACTCCCACATAGTCGACCGCGGTTCGTGTCCTGGACCCGGTGGCTTAAAACTCACGCCGGACACGTGTGCGTGTGTGCCCAAGATCCCGAGAGGAGAATGGAGGAGAAGGGATTGCGGCGTGACCATCCCCCCTGGGGGGTAATTTCTCGCTTTCTGTCTCTATGTCTCTCTCTGTCTGTCTGGCGAGCGCATGTGCCCTACAGTAAAAATCTCTCCAAAAAAAAAAAAAAGTAAATGGGACATACAGATCAATGGAAAGAATAAAAAACCCAGCAATAGACCTACATAGACCTAAATAATTGCTAGAGTGTGTGTGTGTTCACCAAAGAAAGGCAGAGAGAGAAAGAAAGAAAGAGAGAGAGAGAGAGAGAGAGAGAACTCTCCAATGGGGTATTGTCACACTGCAATCCCTTCTTCTCTACCTCTCCATTCTGTCAGGATTTGGGGTATGCATCTGTGCCCATGCACACACACATACACACACATGACATGTTTTTCTTTCTTTCCTTTTTTAGAGAAAATTTTGCTATACTGCATGTGCTCACCAGAGAGACAGAAAACAAGAAATCACCCCCCTGGGGGAATGGCCATGTCGCAATCCTTACTCTTCCATTCTCTTCTCAGGACTTTGGGCATGCACACACATGTGTCCAGCAGGAGTTTTAAGCCACCATATCCAGGACTTGAACTGTGGCCAACCATGTAGGAGTCCAATAATGTTACCATTACACCATCTGCTAGTCCCATGACATGTTTTCAAACCACCAGGGCTGGGATTTGAACTACGAATGGTAATGTGGGATCCAGCTCTCTGAACCATTAGGCTACGGATCTGGTCCTAGTTAATGGATCTTTGACAAACAAGCAAAGGTAGTGCAATGGAGAAAAGAAAATCTGTAAACATATGGTGCTGGGACAACTGGACATCCAGTTCTAGAGAGAATCTAGAATACAGACTTTACAATCCTTAATAAAAATTAATTCAAAATGGATCACAGACCAGGCCAGCAGGTGATGTGGTGGTTAAAGTGGCTGGAACTCATGTGGTTGACTGTGTGGTTCAAGTCCTGGACCAGGAAGCTTGGAAAATATGCCAGGTGCATGTGAGTGTATGCCCAAAAATCTGGAGAGGAGAATGGAGGAGAAGGAATTGCAACATTGCCACCCCCATGGGGAGAGGGTGGTTTCTCACTTTCCTTCTCTCTGTTTCTCTCTGGTGAGTGCGCATTGCCCCTAATGGAAAAGTAAAAAAAAAAAAAAAAAAATCCTAGAAAGTAACATAAGAGAAAATCTAGATAAAGTCAGATCTGGCAATGGCTTTTTAGATACAATACCAAAGCCATGATCCATGAAAGAAAGAACTAACAGGCTAAAGTTAATTGAATTACAATTTTGTGCTCTGTGAAAAGCACTACCAAGAGAATGGAAAGATAAACCATAGACTGGAAGAAAATATTTGCAAAGACCATATTTGATAAAGGACTGCTATCCAAAATATACAAAGAACTCTTAAAACTCAAGTATAAGAAAACAATCCAGTTTAAAAATGGGTCAAAGACTTGAACACACACCTCACCAAAGACATACGGATGGCAAGGAAGCAGACAATAATGTGCTCCACATTACATATCACCAGGGCAATGCAAATTAAAATAACAATGAGGGGGGCTAGCAGATGGTGAAATGGTTATGTTGCTGGGACTCCCACATGGCCAACTATGGATCAAGTCCTGGACCCAGAGACTTGAAACTCATGCTAGACTTGTGTGTGGGCATGCCCAAAATTCCAAGAGGAGAACGGAAGGGAAGGGTTTGTGGCTTAGCCATCCCCCCCCACCAGGGGGATGATTTTCTCACTTTCTGTCTCTCTCTATCTCTACAGCGAGCACATGCATCCTATAGCAAAAATCTCTCAAAAAAAGAAAAGAAAAAGAAAAAAATTAAAAAAAAAGAATGATAATGAGAGGGGACAGGAGGTGGCATGGTGGTTAAGGCACTGGACTTCAACATGGCTGACTGCAGTGCATGTCCTGGACCTGGCAGCTTGAAAATTGTGCTGGGCATATATGTGTGCATGCCTAAAATCCCAGCAGTAGAATGGAGGAGAAGGGATTGTGTCATGACCATCCCACTTGGGGGGGGGGGGATTTCTTACTTCCCTTCTCACTGTCTCTCTGTCTCTCTCCTCTCTGGTAAGCACACACACACTATGGCAAAAACCTTTAAAAAATGACAATGAGATATCACTATAAACCAATTAGAATGGCCAAAAAACAGAACACTGACGACGCTAAATGCTGGCAAGGATGTGGAGTAACAGGAACTCACATTCATCGTTGGTAAGAATGCAAAATGATACAACCTTTGGAAGACAGTTTAGTGACTTCTTACAAAACTAAACACACTCTTATTATATAGCTCAGCAAACATGTTACAATCTTACGCCCATGTAGAAACTACATACAATATTTTGTGCTCAGAAGGGCAGGACACTGTGGGGCTTACGCACATCATTAATACTTGCTGGCCAGTTATGTAGTGTAACAGGAGCCAGGCCTGGGGAGTACTTCAGCCCACCAGATCCTCCTCATCTTCTCTGACTCCTGGGTCAGGTGTGTAGCTCATCAACCTGACCCAAGATACGAGCATGCGTATCACCAACACCACTGAAACTGCTGGAGGCTGGGAAGTGGTGTGAGCCTGCCACGAGTTCCTGCCCTTCCTCTCAGCTTTGTCTTTGCTCCTGTACCTTTGACACCCTAAGTCCCATCTCCTATTCCTGCCTGCCTGTCTTTGAGCTTCAGACAGACTTAGTAACAGCAGTTTCACAGACATGGTGTAACAGCTCTTGCAATTTAGTCCGGCCAAATCCCTGTTATAAATCATATATTCTAAATATCTCTAATGACTCCACCCACTGATGGACTTTGGTAGACACACCTTCCAACTTCCAAAGTAATCAGTGAGTTTATTTATTTGTTTTTTCTTCAGCTCCAACATGTAATGGGCTTGGCAGTCATCATTTCTTACTTTTAATAAGGAAAGAAGTGAAGAAACTGAAAAATCAATAAATTGGCATCTCAGGACAAAATGCCACCCTGAAACCTGGAGAGACAGGTGCCTACTAAGAATCAGCTTCCCTGTAGCAGAACCCACTGCAGCCAGACACTTGGTGGTGTGGTGGTTAAGTGCTGGACTACCGCACGGCTGACCGTGGTTTGAATTCCAGACCTGGCAGCTTGAAAATCCCATGGGATGTGTGTGCATGTACAAAATATTGAGAGGAGAATGGAGGAGAGTGGGCTGCAATGTAGCTCTCCTCCTTGGAGGGGGTGATTTCTCATTTTCCTTCTCTCTGTCTCTCCCTGTAAGCCTACACACTCTATGACAAAAACCTAAAGCAAATCAACAAAACATGTCATTTTGAGTTACTAGAGGTGGGATGTGGATTCACTTCAAAATGAGACATTCTTGGGACCAGCAGCTGGCGAAATGGTTATGCCACTGGACTCACATGTAGTCTCTGCAATTAGAGCTTAAAGCTCACATGGGGTGTGTGTGCCTGCGTGCCCAACGTCCTGAGAGGAGAAAGCGGAGAGATGGGATTGCAGTGTGGCCATCCCCCTGGGGGACGACTTCTCACTTTCTGTCTCTCTGTCTCTGGTGAGTGTATGTGCCCTATAGCAAAACTTTCTCAAAATAAATAAACAAACAAACAAACAAACAAAATGAGACATTCTTGGGGGCCAGGCCCAGGAGCATCCCCACACTCTCATGGGTTTATCTTTAAGAACTGTACTAAGCTCTCAAGGTAGAGATCTCTGTCCAGGGTGTTCTCTGTAACAAAGGCCTGCTCCAAAGAACAGCTTTGTTTATATGAAGGAAGGACAGTCCAGTCCAGCCTCCCACCACTTTTAGTTACATTCTTTTTAAAAGAGAATCACTTATTTAATTTTATTTATTATCTAATTTGACCAGAAAGAAAGACAGACAGAGAGCTAGAAAGAGATGGGAAGTGAGAAAGCAAGCAACTGTGGTTGCTCATGTGGGAGTCCGGCAGCTTAACTACCACCCCACCTGCCAGCCCCTAGTTAAATTATTTGAGTTTGGGATCTGGCAGATGGGGTGGTGGTTGAGGGTGCTGGACTCCTACATGGCCAACTGTGGTTCAAGTCCTGGACTGGCGACTTGCTTTCTCACTTTCTCTCTCTCTTGTCAAGTAAATAAATAATGTTAAATAGAATAAATAATTATTTAAAGAATTCTTTGAGTTTGTATTCGTATCTCTTTTGTGTAAAAATCTTAGCTACTATGTTAATTTAACTATTTATTTGCTTTACCCCACTATATGCACAATTATTTCAAATGAACAATATCAATATTGTTACTACAGCATGATTATTAAATATAATTTGATACTTTTGAAGTTCTTTTTGTACTTATGACATATTACTGTGTTTTAAAATCACTTGAACTAATCTCTGTGGGTAAGCCATACGTGGGTATGTAGTTAAATCCAAACATTTAGCTTTGTTATTTATTTTTGGGTTTTACTTTGAAGTTTAAAATTTAATGTTGTTGGGTCAGCTGGTGGCTTAGTGGCTAAGGTGGCTGGATCTCTCCTAGCTGGCAGTGTGATTTGAGTCCCAGACCCAGCAGCTTAAGAAACACTTCAGGAGCGTGTGTGTATGTGTGTGTGTGTGTACCCAAAATCCTGAACGGAGGAATGGAGAAGAGATTGCTGTTCAACCAACCCACTGGGGGGGGGTTGCTTTCTCACTTTCTCTTTCTCTTGCTCTCTCCGTCTCTCCCCAGTGAGCACGTGTACCTCTAGCAAATTAAAAAATATAAGAAAAATTTTAAAAATGTAATTTTGTTTTGTAATTATGTAAGACATTGAGATGTTAAAACCATAAAACAAGGTACTTGCAGAGATTTGACTTCCAGTCCTGTTTTCTCCTTCCTATGGTTAGAAACCATTTTGTGCTGGCTCCGTGACTGATGAATAAGGCAGCTGGATGCCTCATGGTTCAAGTCCCAGACTGGCAACTGGAAAAACATCTGGGTGCATCGTGTGCATGCCCAACATCCTGAAAGGAGGGAGAGATGGAAGAGAAGGCACTGTGGTGTGACTCTTCCCCACGAGAGACGTTTTCCCCTCTTCCTCTCTCTGCCTCTCTCTGGCAATGCATCTATCTTTTACCATTTCCTCTCTCTGCCTCTCTCTGGCAATGCATGTATCTTTTACCACACCCCCTCCCCCCAAAAACCCATTTTTATTAGTCTTTGGTTTAAATTTCATTTGTTAAAGAGATAAGCACATTTACTATTTTTTGGCTTAGTTCGTACTTATAGTCTCCCTTTCTTAAATAAAAGGTACCCTGGTGGGAACCAACAGTTAGCGTAATGGCTATGTCGCTGGACTCCCACGTAGTCGACCGTGGTTCGCGTCCCGGACCCGGTGGCTTAAAACTCACACCGGGTGCGTGTGCGTGCGTGCCCAAGATCCCGAGAGGAGAATGGAGGAGAAGGGATTGCGGCGTGACCATCCCCCCTGGGGAGTGATTTCTTGCTTTCTGTCTCTCTCTGTCTGGCGAGTGCACGTGCCCTATAGCGAAAACCTCTCAAAAAAAAAAAAAAAAAAGGTACCCTGGCATACACTGTTCTGTACTTTGCTTTCTTACATATGAGAACCATCATTCCAAGGGTAAGTGTCTGTACCTGGCTTGTTTCTCCCCACTGACTCTTCAAACCAGCTCCTCTTCCTTATCCTTTGCTGTCCATGGGTGAAATCTCTGCCATTTTTAGACTCTCCCAGCCTCTACAGGTAACCAAGGAATATGACTTCCCCCACGTTATGAAGTCCACCCCAGTGCAACATCCAAATGCCAACCTTGTTTAGGGCTTTTTTCCTCTCTAGCTCAGGCCGGCAGGAGTTTGAGTGTCCTGGAGTGGGGCGAATGTGGGGGTGGCGTTTTCATATGCTCTTTTGCTTTCCTTCTCTTGCCCACCTACCCTGGATGGGAAGATGCATACCTGCTTTGACTTGACTGTCCTCGTTGTCACCTGGCACTGGAGCTCTGAGGGTGACCCTTTCCAGTGCTGACTGTCTCACTCTTGAGGTAGCTCCCTGGGCTTTGCAGACCATCCTGTTACTAAGGACAGTTCCCTAAGGACAGGCTGTCTCCACTTCCTCCCATAAGAGCCCTCCCCTCTGTCTCCTGGTTTCTGGAGAGTCGCCTAGTCCCTCCGTACTCTCAGGGTGACCGTGACCCAGCTGGGCTTCCTTCTTTGGGCTTCACATCTGACCAGGAACTCAAGGGCCATTTGTCCTTCCAGAGTCTGGAGGCTGCTGCTTCTGTCCGCTGCCATCCCAGGGCGGCTGCAGCTCGTACTCTCTTCCCTAGACTTTGTAGACATGGGTATCCTATAAAGAACTGATGTGTATTTCAGCTCTGGAGGCTGGGAAGTCCACTGAGCGTCCAGGGAGGGCTAGCTTTCTGGTTCAGAGATGGCACTTGTCTGCGTGTCCTCATTTGGTGGAAGGGGTGGATGAACTTCTTCATGCCTTTTTTTTTTTTTTTTTTTTTTTGCCAGAGGGTGCATGAACTCACCAGAGAGACACAGAGATACACAGAGAGAGGGCGAGGGAGAAAGTACCCTCCAATGGCGTGCAGTCACACAGCAATCTCTTCTTTATTTCTCCACCCTATCAGGATTTTGGGAACAAACACGCATGCCTGACATTAAAAAAAAAATAAATTGCCAGAGGGCACGTGTGCTCACTAGAAAGAGACAGAGATAGGAAGAGAGAAAGAGAGAAAGCAGAAAGTGCCCCTCTGTGGGGAACTGTGCCCCTCTGTGGGGAACTGTCCCACCACAACACCTCGCCTCCATTTCTCCCTCTCTTTGGGATTTGGGCATGCACACACGTGCCTGGTTTGTTTCCCAAGCTGGTGGCACGAGGCCTAAATCTGCAGGGCCAGCCATGTTGGATCCAGCTGCCTTAAGCACCATTTCATGAACTGGTGGTGTTTTTCAAGTTGCTGGGGCCAGGATTTGAACTGTGGTTGGCTATGTGGGACCCATCTCTTTTAACCACCAGGTTATAGGACCACACCCTTAAGCTTCATTTATAAGGGTGCTAATCCCATTCATAAGGGCCCTCCACTCACCCCCTTATCATCTCTCAAAGACTCCACATCTTAATACCATCACTTTGAGGATCATGTCTCAACATAGAAACTACGGTGAGACACAAACATTCGGACCACAGGGCCTGGACTGTTCTCCAAGCCTCCTTCCCTGCCCCCCCCCCCAACAGTTCTCCACCTAGCCGGGGCCACCGCCGCCACCCTTAAACACCCTGTGCAGAGCCCCAGCCTCACACTTTGCCAGTGCCGTCACCCTCCCAGAAAGGCTACCTCTGCCCTGGACTTACTCAGGTTTTGTAAGACCTTCCCCTCTCCAGGGTTTGCTCTTTTCTGGAGCTCCGCAGCCTGAATGGGCCTGTGCTGCGTCTTCTCTGACATCCGTTACTCCATGCTACTCTGTGTCCCTGTCCTTTCACCACGAGGGCTCCAGGAAGGGAAAAGTCACTCGTAATTTTAGTGAGCTGATGAGGACAGCAAACCTTCAGGCTTAACACGCTAAGGCCGTGACAGGGATCATCCTTGTCAATTCTCTTTGCAAACATAGAGGATGAGAGTGACTACCGCCATTTTACAGAGAAGCAAACAGGTTCTGAGAGACTGCGTGGCTTGCTCAATGCAACCTCACTGGCCAGCAGCAGAGTGAACATTCGAATGGAGGCGAGGCTGACCTGAGCTCAAGTCCTTTACTTTGGGGCCATCCAGTCACTGGAGTGGTAGCAGGTACTGGGGACTGTCCTTTCCCAAACAGTCTCATTTGGGTGGGACACACTGGGAAACTGAGATCCACCTAAGGTCACATGGCCTGCTAAGGACAGAGCTGGGAGGTGGAGGGAGCTCCTGCCCACCCCTGAGCACTTGCCCACACAGGGATGGGGTCTCTGCTTCCGTTTCCTGTTATTTTCTTTCCTGTTCCAGCAGAAGGCGACTCTGAGAAGGGCTCATCTGCTCCCTGATGGCTTAGGGAGTGTCTACCCCCATCTCCCCCTCCCCTGGCAGGCCATAGGGCCAGCACCATTGAAGTTTCAGTCCCAAACCTCAGCCAGGCCCTGAACATATGTTCTACCCTGAAAGGAACAATGGGGCCTCTAGGCTTAATTAAGACCCCACAAAAAGCCCTCGGCTGGGCTGGCCTTTCTCTGCTTTTCGTGCCTTTTTTGCTCACCCCACCCCCACACTCCTGTTTCTACTAGCTCCTCTGTGGCAGGACTGAAAGGCTACAGAGACACTCTGGCTCCTCCACTCTCCCTGTTCTCTTTTCTCACACTCTGACCTCCCTCCACTCCTCTGAGCCCTGGAGTAGGGAAGGGGCCGCCTGGGTTCCCATGCCAGACTGCCGGGAGCCCCCAGGCTTAGCTGCAGAAGCAGGCGGCCAGTCCTGAGGGTTGCCTTCCCATGCAGGATTTCCTGGCTAACTCTGGGCTGAGCCTGGCCCAGGCCTGCAACTGGATCTAGATGTTCATAGGAGATTCTGCAACAGGAGGCTGCACTGACTCTAAAGTGGAACCCAGGTCTGAGAGCTCTGTAACTGCACCCTTGGGTCCAAGCCCACTGACCCATGAAAGCTCCTCGAAGGGCCCAGCACACCGTCAGCACTGGGGCACTTTGATGTTGAATGAATGCATGCATTTTCACTTATTTAGCAGAGCTCATGTACAGTTCACAGGTGCCTAAGAGCTAGTCATCCTTACATTAGGTAGTATTACCATTTCTAGTTTATAAAGGAGACAATTTAAACAGCATAATTCAGTTGTACCTTCCTTTGATCTTTACGTAAATGAAACTATGCAGTTATATTTTTTATTTTTTAATTTAATTTAATTCATTGTTATTATCTTTATTTTTTTGAAGTTGACCAGAGAGAGACAGAGAGAGAGAGAGAGAGAGAGAGAAGAAAGAAGAAGAGAGAGAGAGAGAGAGAGAGAGAGAAGAGAGAAAGCAAGCTGCGAGGTCCGGGACTCGAACTGTGGTCAGCCATGTGATAGCCCAGTTGCCTTAACCACCATGCTACCTGGTGGCCCCCTATGCAGTTATATTTAATTTGTTCCTGGCTTCTTTTGTACTATTTTAAAGTTTTCTCTACAGTATTGCATGTATATAGTTGGAGTTTATTGTCTTTATTATCGTTCAGTATTAATTCTATGACTCTATTACATTTACTTTGATGGACATTTGAATTGGTTTTCTGTTTCTATTACAAAAGTAGTGCTTGTACACTACTGTACTGAACTGGCAGACGTGAGCATTCACTTTTGTGTCCTAGGTCATGTGAATAGTCACCTTTCTAGGCAACTCCAAATGGCTTTCCAAAGTGGTCATACCAATTTACACGTCCATACCACAGCAGTATGTGGGGATTCTTCTTGCTGTAGGTCATCAACAGTACTTGGTGCTGCCAGACCTTTAAATTACACTTATTGGCTAAGTGTGCAGTAGTATCTTATGATGGTTTTAATTTGTATTTCTCTGATTGCTAATGATGCGGAACATTTTTTCAAAATTTTGTTTGCCACTTATATTTTTTCTTTTGTGATGTACTTGATCAAATATTTTGCCTTTTGCTGTTATCATATTCATTTTTAACAATAATTATTTAATTCTATTATTATTATTATTTTAATTTGACCAGAGAGAGGCAAAGAGAGAAGGAAAATGAGAGAAGTGAGAAAGCAAGCCGCCAGGTCCAGGACTTGAACCGCGGTTGGCCATGTGGGAGTCCAATGTCTTAACCACCAAACCATCTGCTGGCCCCCTCTATCTTATTCATTTATAGAAGTTCTTTCCATATTCTGGATATGAATCCTTTATTACCTACATGTATTGCAAAAATCTTTTTCTTGCATACTGTGCTTACCTTTTTATTCTTGAACAAGAGTCATGGGGCCAGCAGGTGGCATGGTGGTTAAGGCTCTGGACTTCCACATGGCTGACTGTGGTTTGAGTTCCAGACTTGGAGACTTAAAAAATCACAGGGAGAGTGTGTGCCCAAAATCTTGGGAGGAGGATAGAGGAGAAGGGATTGCCACATGGTCATCCTCCTGGGGATACACTTCCACTTTGCCATAAATCTCAGTGTTCTTAGACTTTATCTACCCATTGATTATTTTGTTATTTCTGTACCTACGTCACCAGTCTTCATGTCTTAACTACTATAACTTTAAAGTTAGATGCCTAATTAGATTAGGAACACAGGGTAAAATACCTTCTCTATTCCCCCTGTTAAGCATAACTAAAACCGTAGACCTTACGCATGCAACAAACATCAGAAGACTCTGAAAGGTAGGGAGAAGAAGGCAGACCGGCTGGGGATTTGGGATCTGTGTGATGACACAGCACAGGGGTGACTTCCCTTTTCAGCTCATGTATCTCAGGTTAGAGCTGAAGAATTTGGCAACTTAAAAGCAGCCAAAGGTGTAGACAATAAAAGCTCCCCAAAAACCTGCTCACTCTTGCTAAAGGGCTAGGAAAGGTACCTGACAAGACAGAAAACTTTTAGATAATATTGCTCTACTCTAGCCAAACACAATAGGAAAAACCCACACCTGCAAAAGCCAAGTGGCGAGCCTAGACTTCCACCACTGTGAGGCTGTAAAAAGGCGTGTAGCGCTCCTGCTGGAATGGTGTCAGAGAAGGCCACATAATAGTCAGGACTTTCATCCCTACTAGCTGGTAAGGAGATCCCCTCTTTCTCCTCTGGAGACCATCTGGGGAACAGGAACTCTCATCTCACATCCCCCTCAGCAGGAATGAGGAGCATCCCCTCACTCATCTTGGGTGCCAATGGAGACTGAGTGGGGAGCCTGGAGTTTTGCCTCCACCTATCGTTGATGAGGTAATGCCTTTTCTTCCTGATGGAGCAGGGACAGAAAATGCCAGCCAGGAAAAAGGGTTTGAACAAGAGCAGAGTCCCATAATAAAATATGAAAATGTCCAGGTTTCATGAGGAAATCACTTGTCAAAACTTATAACTAGGAAGATATCCATTTGAATGGATAAAAATACAATAAATAGATGCCAACACTGAGAGGGAGAAATATTAGAATTATCCCACAAAGCTTTTTAAAGCAACCATGCTAAAACTGTTTCAATGAGCAACTATGAACACACTTGAAATAGTGACAAAGACAAAGATACAAAAGAAATTTATATCCAGGAAAGTTTGGACCTGAAAAATACAATAGCTAAAATAAAAGATGGGCTCAACAGCAGAATGGAGTAAACAGACTGGAAGATAGAATAATATTGGGTCAAGGCAAAAGCAGGTTGTGTGGTAGTTAAGGTGCTGGACTACGACATGGCCAATGGCAGTTCAAGTCTTGGATCTGGCAGCTTGTTTTCTCTCTCTCTGTCTCTCTGGTCAAATTAAAATAAATAAATAAATTGGGGACTAGCAGGTGGCATGGTGGTTAAGGTGCTGGATACTTCCACATGGCAGATCACGGTTCGAGTCCTGGACCTGGTGGCTTGCTTTCTCACTTGCCCTCTCTCTCTTTCTCTCTGTGTGTCTCTCTGTCAAATTAAAGATACATGAATGAATAAATAAAATTAAAAATAAATAAATAAATAGAATTTAAAACAATTCAGTCATAGAAATTACTCAATCTGAACAACAGAGAAAAAAAACTTAAATAAACAAACAAAACAACCAAAAACCAAAACCTGAACAGAGCCTCAGGGACCTGTGAGACTATAACAAAACATCTAAATCTGTAGCACTGATGTCCCAGAAGGAGAGGAGAAAGAGGATGAGTAAGAAATAACAGCTTAAAAACATCCCAATTTGATGAGATACAAACCTACTGATTCAAGAAGCCAAGTAGATACCAAATAGGAAAATTCCAAAGATAGCTATCCAAAACACATCACAATTAAACTTCTGAAAATAAAAGACAAATAAAATACCTTAAGAGCAGCTAGAGAGAAGATAACATCTTATCCATAGGGGAAAATTATTAAAATGACAACATATTTTTCAATAGAAACCATGGAGGCCAGAAAAATACAGCATAAAATTTTTTGAGAGTTGAAAGAAAGAACTGTCAGCACAGAATCCTATACCTAGGAAAAATATTCTTCATGAATAAAGAGACTATCAAGGCATTTTCAGGTAAAGAAAGCTAAAATTATTTGTACTAAGAGACCTACCCTAAAAGAATGGCTAGAGGAAGTTCTCTAAATAGAAAACAATAAAAGAAAGAAACATGGAACATTAGGAGGAGAAAAGTAGCATGGTAAGCAAAAATGTGAGTAAATACAACAGCCTTTCCTCTATCCTTGAATTTTATAAATTATATTTGACAATTAAAGCAAAATTTACAAAATGATAATTTCCCATTTTTGTATCTGCTAAACATTTTGCTTTTTTCTCCCCTTGATTCCCTCCCTCCCGCCCTCCTTTGTTCTCCTTCCTCCCATACTCTTTCTAGTATCCACAGTTGCTCTTCCTGCCTTTATATATTCCAATCTTTTCGTTTCTGCTATAAAGTGCAGACATTCAGTATGTATTAAGTGGGGCCACACAGTGCCTCTCTTCCACAGTCTGGCTTGCTTCACTTAGCATTAAATCTTTCATATTCATCCACTTTCTATCAAATGCCATAGTGTCATTGTTTTTACGGCTGAGTAGTATTTCATAGAGTATATGTGCCACATTTTTCAATTCATTCATTTGTTCTTGGATATTTGGGTCAATTCCATGTCTTAGCAATTGTGAACAATGCTGCAATAAACATGGATGTTTAAGTCATTTTCCAACTGAACACATTCACAATCCCTTTGCTTCCATTTTTCTCCTGGGATTCTGGGCACACATGTACATAAACCCAATGTGATTTTCAAGCTGCTGGGTCTGGGACTTGAACTGAGGTCCACCATGTGGGAGTCCAGTGCCTTAACCACTACAATGCCTGTTGGCTCCTGGAAAAATATTTATAGGTGAGGCAAGCTTCTTGTAGAAAGCATATGGCTGGGTCTTGTTATTTATTCATTTGGCTAGTCTTTATCTTTTAATTGAAGAATTTAATCTGTTTACATTCAAGGTTATTTATGAGAGGTGACTCAGTGACTCCTGTCATCTTGTCAATTGTTTTGTGGTTGTTTTGTATATTCTTTGTTTCTTTTTTCTTCTTTTATTGTTAATATTTGGGATTGGGTAGAAGAGGAAATACTTAAAACAATTGTAATATAATGGGGAAAGAAAAGGGACATAAAGGGAAGTTAAGTTTTCATACTTCACACAAACAGTAAAACAATGACACTGGTAGACTGTGGAAGTTATATAAAATAATACCTAGAGCAACCACGAAAATAAGCTATACAAAGAGATACACTTAAAAATGCTATAGCTAGGACCAGCAGGTGGCGTGGTGGTTAAAGTGCTGGACACTCCCACATGGCCGGCCATGGTTCAACTCCTGGACCTGGTGGCTTGCTTTCTCACTTTCCCTCTGTGTGTGTGTGTCTCTCTCTCTGAAATGAAAATAAATGAATGAATAAATAAAATTAAATAATTATTTTTTAAAAATGCTATAGATATGGGGCCAGCAGGTGGCGTAGTGGTTAAAGAGCTGGACTCCCACATGGCTGACTGCAGTTTGAGTCCTAGACCCGGTGGCTTGCTTTCTTACTTTCCCTCTTTCTGTCTCTCTCTGGTTAGCACATGTGCACCATAGCAAAATTTTTAAAAAAAGTAATAATACTAATAAATAAGATAAATAATTCTTTAAAAAGTTTAAAATATTATGGATAAAGCAAAATAGAATTCTAAAACATGTTCAAGTAACTCATAGAAGGGCAGGAAATAGAAAACAGAAATGGAAAAACAGAATGAACAAACAAAAATTTATTGGAGGACTTTAACCTAACACACCAATAATTACATTAAATGTAATGGTATAAATAATCCAAATAGGGAACCAGCAGTTAGCGTAATGGCTATGTCGCTGGACTCCCACGTAGTTGACCATGGTTCGAGTCCTGGACCCGGTGGCTTAAAACTCACGCCGGGCGCATGTGCATGCGTGCCCAAGATCCTGAGAGGAGAATGGAGGAGAAGGGATTGCGGCGTGACCATCCCCCCTGGGGGGTGATTTCTCGCTTTCTGTCTCTCTGTTTCTCTCTGTCTGTCTGGTGAGCGCACACGCTCTATAGCAAAAACTTCTCCAAAAAAAAAAAAATCCAAATAAAAGGCAGATTGACAGAATGGATTAAAAATATGACCTAAGCATATGCTATGTGTAAGAAACTCACTTCGAATATAACAATTTAGTCAGGTTGAAAGTAAAATAATAGAAAAAGGTGCATCACAGAAAAATTAAAGAAAAGCAGAATAAAGTAGACTTCAGAGTAAAACCAAAAACATCACTAGAGATACTCAGAAACATTATATAGATAAAATGGTCAACCCACCATGAAGGCACATGAATCTGGTAGCACCAAACAGCAGAGTTGTAAAACAGGCGAAGCAAAAACTGACCGAACTGAGAGGAGAACTAGACACATCTATAATATTTATAGTCAGAGACTTCAAAACCCTCTCTGAACAATTGATAAGACAACTAGACAAAAAATCATCAAGGATATAGAAGAACTCAACACCCCCAGCAACTGACAGTATATAATTGAGATTTATAGCATAGAAAGCAGAATGCAGGGCCAGCAGATGGTGTGGTGGTTACGTTGCTGGACTCGCACATGGCCGACTGAAGTCTGAATCTCGGACCCGGCAGCTTAAAAATCACACTGGGTGCACATGCGTGTGTGCCCAAAATCCCAGGAGGAGAATAGAAGAGGAGGGATTGTGGCATGGTCATCCTCTTGGGGGGGTGATTTCTCATTTTTCTCTCTAAGTGTTTCTCTCTCTCTCCAGTGAGCATATGTACCTTATGGCAGAAACCTAAAAAAACCCAAAAACCAAAAACCAAAAAACAAAACAAAACAAACCAAAGGCAGAGCAGAATGGATTTTTTTCCACTCCCCTAGAGAACATTTATCACCAAAGATCATATCCTGGGTCATAAAACAAACCTTAACAAAAGTCTCGAAAACATATAGAGTGAGTTCTATGACTACAACAGAAAGAAAGCAGAAAATCTCTAAGCACTTAGAGACTAAACAACCCCTTATATAATCCATGGGTAAAAGGAGAAGTAGCAAAGGGAACTTAAAAATTCATTGAGTTAAATGAAAATGAAAACACAGCATGTCGGAATGTGTGGTCACAACTGAAAGAGTGGTGAAAGGGAAATTTATAACACAAATATTTACACTGAAAAAGAGGAAAGACTGGCCCCATAGCACCGTGGTTAAGTGCTATGTATTGGGAATCAGATCCCCCATGGTTGACTGTGGTTCAAATCCCAGCCCTGACAGCTTGAAAAACTGAACAGAGGGCCAGCAGGTGGCAAGGTGGTTGTGATGGCTGGACTCCATTCTAATGACCTAGCTGCTCATTAGAAATACTTGGAGATTGGCTTTTAAAATGTCTCCATGCCTAGGGACCAGTGGATGGTGTAATGGCTATGTCGCTGGACTCCCATGTAGTTGACCATGGTTTGAGTCCTAGACCTGGTGGGTTAAACTCCTGGACCTGGCAGCTTGCTTTCTCACTTTCCTTCTCTCTCTGGTCAATTTCAAAAAAATAGAATAATGACAATAAATAAAGTAATTAAAAAAAAACTGAGCAGACAGTAGTGAACTAATGAAGGTTCTTGAGCAGTGGAGACATCTGAAGGAGGTGGAGAGGTAACCAAAGTGATTCAGAGTCTCCTGAGGATGTTTGCTGTTGTCCTCCATTTCTCCATCCTATTGGAGTTTTGGGCATGCATGCATGCTTGGCGTGTTTTCCAAGCCACTGAGGTGGGGATTCAAACCTTGATTGGCCATGTGGGCTCTATCTTCTTAAAGCACTTGGCCCTGGGGCCAGCCCTCCTAATGCTGCCTCAATTGTAATGATAGTCCTTTCTAAATCCACACACTGTCAACTGCCACCTGGCCACTGGACTTGTCTGGTGAGACTTGCTTCCTCTTCTGCACTCTATGGTTATCTCCAGCTGGACTGTATCTCTTTGGCAACAGCTGTACCAGATCCACCTTCCTGGAAACATCCACCATCCCTTGCCCAGACCCCTAGCTCTTTCAGCCTACACAGGTCTCTCCTTCCTTGGGGCTTCTGGATTGTGAGCCTCACTTATGGGGCTCTGTTCATGGCAGGTGTCAGTTCTCAGACCTAGCTGGTCATTAGAAATACTTGGGGATTTTCTTTTAAAATGTCTCCATGCCTAGGGACCAGTGGATGGTGTAATGGCTATGTCGCTGGACTCCCATGTAGTTGACCATGGTTTGACTCCTAGACCTGGTGGGTTAAACTCATGCCGGGCCTGTGTGTGTGCATGCCCAAGATCTCGAGAGGAGAATGGAGGAGAAGGGATTGTGGTGTGGCCATCCCCCCTGGGGGGTGATTTCTCACTTTCTGTCTCTCTGTCTCTCTCTGTCTTGCTGGCAAGCGCACATGACCTATAACAACAACAACAAAAAACCTCTCCAAAAAAATCAAACAACAACAAAACCCATCTCCAAACCTAGATGTATTCCAGATCAATAGCATTGTGACCTTCGGGGTGACTCAGGCATCGGGATGGTTTCTAAATGTTGCTGGCAATTCTGATGTGCAGCCAGTTTTGAGATCCACAAACCACCTCCTACAAGCAGGATCCTGCCTTGTGACTGCCCCTTCCATGAATGTACTGTGCACACCTGGAATACACTGAGGAACAGGAAAAAGCTCAGGATTTTGGTTTTAAATTCTATTCCTTTAAAACGCACTTAGGGAACCAGCAGTTAGCGTAATGGCTATGTCGCTGGACTCCCACATAGTCGACCGCGGTTCGTGTCCCGGACCCGGTAGCTTAAAACTCACACTGGGCGCATGTGCGTGCGTGCCCAAGATCCCAAGAGGAGAATGGAGGAGAAGGGATTGCGGCGTGACCATCCCCCCTGGGGGGTGATTTCTCGCTTTCTGTCTCTATGTCTCTCTCTGTCTGGCGAGCGCACGTGCCCTATAGTGAAAATCTCTCCATAAAAAATGAAAAAAAAAACCGTACTGAATGTTGGGGCTGGCAGGCAGCATGGTGGTTAGAGCGCCGGACTCTCACATGGTCAACCGGTTTGAGTTCCAGACCTAGGAGCTTGCATTTGCATTTTCCCTCTTTCTGTCTCTCTGGTCAATAATAATGATAGAAATAAAAAATGAAAAATAATTCTCAAAATCAATATGTGAACAAAATGTGCTCAGTGTGGTAGGTCAGTAGTAATGATAATATAGCATTAATAGCCGCCCACAGCCCTCGAGCACTTCCTGTGGCCCGGCTCTTCTCTCAGAGTGCTTAGTGCTTCACAAACCGGGGTGAGGTGGGTACTGTCAGTAGCCCCATGTTACAGGTGAAGGAACCGAGGCGGGGAAGGCTGACTGGCTGGTTCAGAATCTGGCCCTAGAAAGCAGCCATGCCAAGATTCAAGTGCTGACCGGCTCCAGGAGCCATCTTTCATGTACAGTGCCAACAATCTGCTCTTGCAGGACACACGTGTAACTGATAAAAAACAAAACACAAACAAAAACAAGCAAAACCCCACACACACACACACACACACACACACACACACGATACTGATATCAGTAGGACCGTCAAACATGTTTTACCAATTAAAAGCTCTCACAAGCAAATAATTAAATTATGGTGGCAGACCATGCGTCTCTGAGGCAAGGTCTGTTTCTCATCTTCGGTTCCTTCCACCCAGGGGCTAGCAGGCATCGGGGTCCTGATATATATACTCAATACATATCTGCCGGGAAACACCTAACGTTTATCAACCTTTACCACGTGCCAGGGACATCATTCTAAGTCTTTGCAATAATTCTACGAGACTAGGATTATACCCAATAAGCAGAGGAGGGCACTGAGCAGCTGAGTACCCCGCCAGCGTCCAGACCTGAGCCCGGAGCGTTGTCTCACACAGGTCACTGAGGACCCCACTGCACTGGTGACCAGGTCCACGGTGAGGAGCAAAGGAAGCTGGAAGGGCTGGGTGGGCGGGAGAACATCAGGGAGCAGCATGGTTGTTCACGCCTTCTAGATGGTTCCTTTCGCTAGGAATGCCTTACCCTATTTGCCTGACAGGTAAATTCCTATCTATCCCCGTCAGGACCCAGTTCAAGGCACCTCTTCCAGGAAACCTGCCGCAGTGAATTGCACCTGCCCAGTTGTTCATGCCTCCTCTTCTCCTCCACTGGCCTTGGAGCTTTCGTGGGGTGCGCCTGCCTTTCGTCCCAGACCAGGAGATGAAACCCGCCCGCTCGGTTTTTCCTCCGTGGGCTCCAATTCCCCCCCCACCCCCGCCCCATATCTCCTTCTCCCCATACCCTTCAGCCTCCCTTCCTCCGCGCCCCGCCCCACGCCGCCCAGGTCCCGCCC
>NW_006159730.1:1181447-1194706 GCF_000334495.1 Tupaia belangeri chinensis | reverse complement strand
CGCCGGGTGAGGCGCGCGAGCCGCGCCCGCAGGTAGGTGTCGGGGCCCGGGGAGGGCTGGAAAGGGGGCATCCCTCTCCCGCCCGGCTGGACTCGGAGTCGGCGTCCGGACCGCGGCTCAGGGCCTGGGCAACGCCCTCCCGCCCGCCGTGCTGCCAGGTGGACCGCGCCCGCGCCTTCGGCCCTCGGGGTGGGTGGGATGACGAAGCACAAAGAGACTGCGAGGACCACCATCCGCCTGGCCTGCACCGGGCTTCCACCTGGGGACTCGCCTGCCCCCGGCTCCGAGCTGGGGCACGAGAACCCGGGCTCGTTACCGCCCGGGGAGTGAGCGTCACGGCGCTTTTGAGAATTGACATTAAGGGGCCCAGCCGTGGGCGCCCGCGAGGTCCGCCTAAGCGGCCTTGTCACCTCCAGCAGCAGCCCAGCCCGGGTTTTGGGAAGTCTGGGTCCTGCCCTCCTCTTGGCAGAGGTTGGGCTGGGGCTGTCAGGGAGGAGAAGGCCAGGTGGGGGCCGGCTCCTGCGGCACAGGTGTGCGGGAGGGTGGGGGCTGTGCGGCCCGTGCTCAGCTCCAGCGCGGCTCCAAAGGAGCCGTGAAGGGCCCAGCTCTTCCTGCGTCGCTCCCAGTTTCTCGACATTTACCCAGGGAACAGTGCGTGGGTTCATTGAAAAAGTCATTTATTTCCTGAGAAAGAGAGTGAGGATCTCTCTATGCCACACTCCTCCCCCCAGCCAGCTAGGGTCCCGAGCACCACTGGGCACCCCTGGGCACCCCTGGCAAGTTAAGGTCTACCCAGGTTCTGAACTTGGGCCTCCCTTGTGTCTCTAGCATCTTGGTGTCATCCTACTGCCTGTACTACTGTGGCTGGCCCGCACCCATGTTTAACAGAAGCTGAGTCACACTGGGGTCCTGATGCCCTGGACCCCCCTGTTCAGTGCCCAGAGGTCCTGGCTTCATGTTCTTTTCCTGCTGCATGTGGAGGATGGTCTTAGCCTGCTTCTTGCACCTCTGCTCCACGTGTGGTGGCTGTGCTGGGACTTGCCTCAGGAGTGTGTGCAGCTTGAGCCAGGGGAGCCTGCGAGGCCTGTCCAGGGTGCCTGGGCCGCACGTGAGCTCTGGTCCTTGGTGCTGCTGCTGCTGCTGGTTAGTGATGAAACTTCTCCAAGGGTCCCTCTGATCCTTTTCCAGGGGACTCCGTGTCTGGCAAACAGACGGCATTTATTTCCCGCGTCTTCGTTGATCGGAGACGGCATCTGCTTGGTGTGGATAACCCGTGTGAACATCACTGAAGCGAGCTTCCCAGTCGCTGGTAAATGTTTTCCTTCAGGCTTTCTGAGGTCAGCGGGAAATTGTCCACAGGCCCTCAGGATCCTCATCACTGATCACTGAGAGGTGGGGGTGGAGGTGCTTCTGGGCCACATGATCCTCACCCTGGCCATACATTGCAGGTGCAGCCCAGCAGGGACCCACAGCTCCTGGGAGGATGGTGCGGATCTTGGCCAATGGGGAGATTGTGCAGGATGACGATCCCCGCGTGAGGACCACTGCCCCACCGAGAGGTGGCACTCCTCGACAGGTAGGCACTTGTGCACTAGGGAAGGGAGCAGCAGTTCCTCTCAGCCCCAAACCTGTCTTGTTGGTCATTACCATTCTCTGTCCTGAAGCTGTCTTTGCAGAGAGCTGGGTGAGGGAATACAGAGTCAGGACCTGCCAAAGAGGCAGTGCATTTATTGCCCAGCCCTCCGCCCCCAGGTCTCCTTCCTTCAGGCAGCCTCCCTAACTTCAAACCCCAAAGCTCTCCCCTTTAACCTGCTCAGCACACCCCCCGGGAGCCCGCATGTTTCTCGTAAGGGTCTGCTGGGTGAGCGAGAAGCTGGGGAGTAAGTCGGGGAGATGCACCATGGCCACACCATAGCTGTTTCAAAGAGGCATGATGTAGACTCCCAATGCCTGAGTTCAGAAGCCATCCCATTGTCCAACCTGCCTTGACCACCTTCTGTCTCTGTCCTGGGCGCTTCCTGGGCCATACCCGGGGGGATATAGACTGACATTTTCTGTCTCTGAATGCTGTGACTCAGTTATTGAGATTCCTATAAGTGACCCCTGGGGTCTGTTGGGAAAGGAGGATGTAGCCCTCCCTACAGGGGAGGGCAGGACCCAGGCCACAGGGTCTCCCCACTGCCAGCTGGTACTCAACTCCAAGCAGGCTTTCTCTGGATTCATTGCCTGTCTGTCTTCGCCTTCCAGAGCTTTCTTAACAGGGGCCATGGTGCTCCCCCCGGGGGTCCTGGCCCCCGCCAGCAGCAGGCGGGTGCCAGACTAGGTGCCGCTCAGTCGCCCTTCAATGACCTCAACCGGCAGCTGGTGAACATGGGCTTCCCCCAGTGGCACCTGGGCAACCACGCCGTGGAGCCGGTGACGTCCATCCTGTTGCTCTTCCTGCTCATGATGCTCGGCGTACGCGGCCTGCTGCTGGTGGGCCTCGTCTACCTGGTGTCGCACCTCAGCCAGCGGTGACTGTGTGCAGCTGCGGGCACTGGAGAGGGACTTGCTGGCCTTGATGTGAGCAGGCACGTGGGGAGGGGCTGCAGTGGTGCCTTGAGGGTGTGCTCAGAGAAGGGGACACGGCTGTGAGTTTCCCTGTTGTGTTAAGCGTGGGACAGAGGGTGGGCACCCTGGTTCGCTTGAGATGTTTTCAGGTGGCACAGGGCCTACATTAAGTGGTGCAAAATCAGAACTAGAAAGGGGGATTCCCTTTCCAATTCCCTTTCCATCCTTTTTGCCAAGAATGTCTCAGCTTGGTGCCAATGTTTTAGTGCCCATGGAATGTGGCTGTCTTCCCCATTACTGGGGAGCAGAGCTTGGGCTTAGGGCGGGGGGAGGGGGGCAATGTCCAGATTTTTATAGCACTCTTTTGTTTCAATGGTATATTTTTTATCAATTATCTTTTATTTATGACAAGTGGTACTGGCAGTCCATTTATTGTGACATTTTCAATAAATAGATTTAAATAAAAATGAGTCCATGCGAAGGTGTTCTCAGATAATCTGCAGCAGCGGGCACATCTGGAGGACGTGGTGAAGGAGGTTTGGGAGTGATTGGGCTTGGGGACCAGGGTAGCAGTGGGTGTTGACCTCGCAGGGTGCTTTCAAGATTTTCTGGGTCAGGAGCTCAGGGAAGAATCACAGTCTGGGCCTGGACTTCCAGCCTGGTGCTTGGAGAACTTCTGGGCCCACTCTGACAATCTGCACCTGGAAGTTGGCTTTGTAGGGAGGTGTCCTCTGCCAGAACGGTGAGGCCGCAGGGTCAGGACAGCCAGGGTGCAGTTCTGAGATCTGCAGGGTCTCCCTTGCCCAGGGGCTCTTGACAGAGGCTGCGTAGCCGCCCGCCTCACCCCATCACTCCTGAGGCTCTCATAGCCACTGGCTGCAGTGGGATAAGAGTGCCCTGCTCTTTGTGCAAGGAGGCCTTGAGCGTGATGTGAGCCCTGGGTTTTTGTGGAGGCCCTGCCAGTTGAGGCACCATGTGGCTGAGGCTGTGGTTCCAGCCTCACGTGTGTCATTCTCCCTGAGCCCTAGCACAGTGGGCCGAGGGTTGTAGCTTGGCGTGAGTCTGGGTGAGCTGGAGGGCTCTGCCTGCCCTCTTCTCAGGGCTTGGCTGCCTTGGGGAGGAAAGCATGTGGTGGTGATGCCAGGGCTGGGGAAAGATGGTTGTGGGGGAGATGGAATGGATTCCACCCTCCGAGAGCCTGCTGTGCTGCCTGTCCCCAGGCCCTGTGCCCACTGCTGCTGCTGAGGGGGCTGGTGGCCTTTATCATGGACATTCCTGAGGGAGCTTTTGTGGCGTTGGAACAGAACTCATTTCTCAAAGAATGTTTTCTGTGTCTATTTCCCAGCCGTGGTTGGAACACGTGTTCCTTTATTTTTTTTAATGCCAAAGGGTGTGTGCAGCGAGAGAGAGAGAGAGAGAGAGAGAGAGAGAGCAAGCTCCCCTAATCAGGTCTGGTCAGGCCGCAGTCCCCTCGTCCTCTCTTCCTTCCTGCCAAGATCCCAGGCATGCGTGCACCTGCGCTTGGCATGCCTGTCAAACCTCTGGGGACGGGATTTGAACCATAGTCAGTCATGTGGAAAACAGCCCCCACTGAGGGGTGTCTGTCCTTCCAGCCCAGAGACAACAGAGGTCTGGTGAGATCAGGGCTGGAGGCTCATGTGGGGGACAGGAGAGGCGGCACCCCCCAGCACCCAGGCTACAAGTGGCAATCTGACAAGGGGACACGGGGCTTCAGGACTTAGCCCGGAGAGCAGCAGACACTTCTCATGAAATCTGTCCCTTTGGGTGGGATCAGAATCAGCGGGGCTGCCAATCTGGGGGACCCCATCACACAGCAGAGGACGAAGCACCCATCTTCCTCAGTGATCCAACATGGACTCCGACCAGGCCTAACCTGTCTCCCGGATGGATTCAGAGAACTGAAGAGGAACGAAGGAAGTGACTTTCTGCCCGAGTGATTCAGCGCTGTGCTCGTGAATGGACTAAGTGATTTTGTGGCCTGCCCCAATCATTTCACACCCCGACAGCGAGCAGCACCCCACAACCTGTGGGGCTGTATGATCCCAGGCAAGCCGTTTGTAAACGGTAGCCTTTGTAAGGTAAAGCATTCACGTGTTCCAAGATCCAGCAGTTCACACTTGTACACACAGGAATCTCTTGCCCCTTCCTCCTCCCCCTAGAGCTACCTTCTAGATCCTTCCAGAATGAGTTATGCAAACATGAATATACTCAGTTTTTATATAAGCCATGGAAACTCGGACATAGATTCTGCTCCTTGTTCCCCAACTTAGCAAAACAAGTACACTGGACCCATTCCGTCTTCGCATGTGAGGAACTTCATGCCGTAATGCCCTGGTGTCTGTGTGAGTTGCTGCTCTCTTTTGGCTTAGTGATTTGGAGGCTAGGGGATTGACCCAGCTGGTCCCCCAGGGCCTTGAGCTCTGACCCTGAACCACGTCCTGGGTCCACGACATTTGTCTGAAATGTAGAGAACAAGCGGCTCCCTTTCTTCAGGGTCCAGGGAGGTTGGGGGAAGCACCATGGATGGCTTCAGCTTAGTCCTGGGCCCCCAAGTCTGTCCTACAGACACTCAGTCTTAGGTGTCCTGGCAAAGGCTGAGGGAGAGCCTCAGAGCTCACATCAGTTGATTTCCCCAGGCTCCTTTGCACTTTGCAGTTGGACAGGGTGTAATTTCTGCCCTCATCTGAATGCCACCCTCCTGAGTCATGTCACCCCATGTCAAGCACAAGGGACTCTTTATCACTTCCGATGGGTGGGGGGAGTGCCCATCTCCAGACCCCCTTCCTTTCTGGAGAAATGAGCAAGACTTAATTTCCCAGAAGGCTCCTTTTCCTCCCGAACACAACCCTACCTGTTACTGGTGGGGCCTGTCTGTGGTGGGTGTTTGATGAAGTTTGCAGCTACTTGGTTTGACACTTCCAGCATTGCTGTCCTCACTTCTTCTGCCACCCCAATTTTGAAGAAAGTCTGGGTGAAGGAGGCTAAGGGGAGCCATGCAGAGTGGCAGGGCCCCAGGCTTGCTTTGGCTAATGAACATCAGGATCCCAGGAACCCCCAGCCGCAGCCCTGGAGGATTATAAAGGTTGTCCCATGGCGCCACCTGGTGGAATGTCTGGACGGCAGCACGATGTCCTCGGTGGACTCCCCTCTCTTGCCCCAGGTGGGCGCTTACCTAAGCCAGCCTGCTTTGCTGTTAGCTCCTTGCTGGGTGAGATTCCTGGTGAAGAGCCTTCGCAGTCCTGCTGTAGTTTCACACTTACCTATGGTCTCGCCCCGCTGAGCCCTGTGCCAGGAGCACCTGTAGGCCTTGTCTCATTCCGTCTTCCTCCAGGGTGGGAGAAAAGTGGAAGTTTCTCCCTTCCCACAGATGGAGGGTGGGGCCTGCTAAAGCAGCTTCAGCGTGCGTGGTGGTTGCGCAGCTGGTAGGTGACAGCTCTGGGGCCGTTCAGTTCAGTTCTGACGAACTGAATCCGGGAGTCCAAGGGCTGGTGAAGGGAGGCTGGGGACCCCCAGGAAAAGGGCCTATCACTGATGTTATCTTGGGTCAGACCTTCCAGTAGGTGGCTTTCAGCGTGAGCAGGCAGGACGAGAAGTGTTAGAGCTGGCTTTCCTCTAGCCCAGGTTCGCCGCTCTCTCTGGGGGAGGTGGTGATGTCTAGTACAGTGCAGCGTCCGTCAGCACCTCTCACGTTTGCCCTCCCTCACTCAGAGCCCAGTGCCAACTGCTTCCTTTGACACACACATTTGCAACATGGCTGTCGTTCCTGACATGGGGTCTGTGGACCAGCGCTTGTCTTTTATTTATTTATTTACTTATTTTTTTGAGAGGTTTTTTTGCTGTAAGGCATGTGCACTCACCAGAGAGACAGAGAGAGACAGAGAGACAGAAAGCAAGAAATCACCCCCCAGGGGGGATGGCCATGCTGCAATCCCTTCTCTTCCATTCTCTTCTTGGGATGGATCATGGGCACTCACGCACACATGCCTGAAGTGAGTTTAAACCACCAGGTCCGGGACTTGAACCTCAATCGACTACATGGGAGTCCAGCAAAATAGCCATTACACCAACTGCTGGTCCCAGTGCTTGTCTTTTTGTAGGAGCTAAGGAGCACGTGTGTCAGACAGATCACTCACTTGTCGGTGGTGTGCCTGTGGGCAAGGTACTTACTGTGCCTCAGTCCTCATCTGTGAAGGGGGAGAGTTAAGATGAGTAGACAATACAGAGGGGAATTAGGCATCTTCACAAAGTTATCAGGGATGTAGGCCTCTCTTATCCAGCAGTTCTGTTTCATGGTCTAAAATAGCTGCTGTGCTCCAGCCATCATGCTCAGCAGGAAAGAGGAAGAAGCAAAGATCAGTCCTCCCTAACAACCCAGACCATCTCAGTGCCCTGGTGATATGCTTCCTTGGCATCTTTGCTTCCCATTCAAGATGGATAGTCATTCATTCTTGGTGTTATTTGTTTGATGTCCATCAAGTGCACCCCTGTGCCTCCTGCCAGACTAGCAGACGCATGATGTCTGGCACCGGGTCTGTCTTCTGTGTTCTAGTCCTGCTATCCAGCACAGTTCGGGGCACTTAGTAAGTGCTCAACAACTAGATATCGACAGGAGACCGTTCTTGGTATTATTAGGAGTCATAGTTGGCTGATCCTGAGCCTCTGAATCAAGTCCGTGGTCAGCGCTGCTAGGGGCCTGCCCTGCCTTCAGGGTGTTACCCTCACGTAACCCTCAGCAGAATCCCCGGAGATGCTGCTACTGTCTCCAAGTAGCAAAAGGAAGAGTGCCGCGAGGCCATGGGTGACAAGCGGGAAAGCTGTGCTGTGAACTCGGCTCTCCCACGGCCCTCTCGCCTGATGCCTTTTCTGGGACGGCAGGGTGTCCGCGATCCCCTGCAGACCTCATCGCCTGCATCCAGCTCTGAGGATTGCCAGCAGACAGCTCAGTCGTCACATGCTCAGCCACAGCTGCTCAGGAAGCGCCGTGCACTCAGCACCTTGTCTGGAAGTGGCTTTGGCCTACAGAGCCTGCAGGGGCCCCCTCCCGTGTGGAGGGGCAAGAACACTTGCTCCCAGCTCTCTCCTCTCTTTTTCTTTTCTTTTTAAAATGAGAGTTCACACATGTAAGAGAGAGAGAGAGAGAGAGGCACCCTTGACAGGATCTCGTCATGCCCAGTCCCCTCTCTCATCCTTCTAGCTCCTCAGGCGTGCTCATTCTCTGCAGCCTGGGACCTGAACCCGTGGTCGGCTGCATGGTTTCCAGCCTTGCGGGCACTTGCCTTACCCTGGCCCCCTGCAGCTGGACCCTCTCCTAAGATATCTCCCGGGGCCTTGGTGGACTCAGGGGCTCTTGCAGACTACAGAGGATGGGCGAGAGGAGCCGCCGAGGGCTGGGGCAGGCTGGAGCATGTCTTGCAGTGGGTGCTGAGTGGGCTGGGTTCAGTGTCTGCCTACTTCCCATGGGGGCGGGGGGCAACAGGTAAAGGAAGGTGATGGGAAACCCTCGTATCTGCGCTGGCTGTCCTGAGCTGTGTAGCACTCCGAGAGCCTCCAGTCTGTGGAGCAGAACTGAGAGGAGCTAGTGAAGGGACTCCAATAGAATACTGCAGGTAGGGACCCAGTTCGGGCTGGAGCCAGCACTCAGAACTGTCCAAGTTACAGTCCTGAGGGATCTAGCCCAAGGCTGCATTCCACAGAGGAGACCCGAAGCCCACAACCCGAGGCTGGTCTAATCAGCGTCGGAGCTGGCACTGGCTCTTCGAGCTGGCTGCGTTCTGTGACTCATGGACTGAACCATTCATCTGGCTCACATGCCCTCCGAGTGGGCTTTGGAGGATCCTCGTTTGTCATGTGGCTTGGAGAGGTAGGTGGTTGCAGCTTTGCCATGGAGGGCCTCTTGGGAACAAGCAAGTTCCGGCACTGCTGCCTCGATGCCAGTAGTCACCAGCAGGTGGTGCTAGACACTCAGCCGCCTGGTCCAGAGGAAGGAATGGCACGCCAACGTCTGGGAGTAATTAGGGCAAGAGGCTGGCTTTGGGGCCCAGCTTCCGTTACCCCCTCGTCTGGCATCTTTCTGCTTAGGCCCCACATTGGGTTCTTCTGGTTTCAGACCTTTCAGAGGGCTGTTGCATGGCCAGTAAATGGGCACTCATTTCTCTCATCTTGAATAAATGATAATCAGTGGTGGAGTGAAAGCAGGGAGGACAGGTGGGTGCCACCGCACCAACTGGTGTGACAGGGAGAACCCAGGGGTCTGCCTGACAGCGACTGCCTCAGGGCCTTCCGCTCCCCCTTTCCTTCTCTTCTCCATCCCTCCTGCGCACCCTCTCCCTCCCTCATCTCTCCCCCCTCTAGTTTTCCCTTCTTCTTGGCCCCACCCTGCTTCCCCCAGGGACCCGGCAGGTCTAGCCCCCACCCCTACACCTCATCTGTGAAGGCCACAGGGACCAATACCAGTGGGTTTCTAGGATGTGATTTCCATAGCAACGGTGCATCTCCTGCCTCTGTGGTGCTCACCCTGGGCAGGTTGCCTTGGAGACTCTGACCTCATTGAGGAGTGATTTGTGGGACTGTTTTTCTTCTTTGCTTCGCCTCCTTCCTTCATTCCAGAAGTTCTGCCAGCCCAAATGGCTTTCCCCCTCTCATGGCGAAGCTGGAAGCCTTTTCCACGAAGGTCTGGAAAGCGTTTGGTTTACGCAGGCTCCCGGGCAACCTTCTCCACCCTCACAGAGCAAGGAGGGCTCCCCAAAGGCTGCTGATGGCGACCACAGAGAAACAGGCCAAACCTGACTCCCACCCTTTCTGCCCACCGCGCCCTCCCGTGCCCCTGGCCTCCTTGCATGTGGCAGATGGATGGGGACCCCAGTGCTCCCGCGCAGCAGCTGTCCTCCTCAGGTCCTCCTGGCTCTGGAGGGACAGCCGGGGGCTGTAAGAGGACACAGCTGACAAAGGAGGTAGAGGAGGGTGAAGCGCTGGGAAGAGGGAAAGTGAGTGAGTGAGGAGAGCCCGGGGAGTTAGAGGTAGAGAGTGGGGGTGCAAGCGTGTAGCAGGAGTCTGGTGTGAATGCCCTTTGTAAATCACTCTGCAGCCTCAAACCCAGAACAGGCCTCCCTTCTCCCTCTCTGCCAAGCGGAGAATGTGTTTGTGGATGCAAAAACATATTAAGCACATTGTGGCCCTCCCCCCACCAAGTTGAAAGCCATTACCATAATTAATTGAGGCAGGAGATTAACTAAAGAGTCATTTCCCCCATTCTCCGTGAATAGATCAGTCAGGGGCAGGGGTGCATGTGCTGCCCTGCAGACGGGGAATAGAGGCACTGCAGAGGAGGGAGACAAAGGGGAGCCGTGGGCTGGCCTCGAGCCCTGAGGAGAGGAGACCGCAGAGGACCCCACAACTTCCCCTCCTGGTTTGCAGGGCATGAGGGGCTCTGTCGCCATGGAAACCAGCCTGGGGACAGGAAAGCGTATCAGCCCTTCGCCCCGATTCTCCTCTGTGGACATGGGACAGGCCAGAGCTTCCCGGGATCCAGTCCTAGGGGTGAGTTCCCAGAGGGCTGACTCAAGGCCTCAGGAGGTCTTTCCTGACATGGCCCTGGTTTTAGGCTGGTGCCCTCCGAGCACCAGTGCCCCAGCGGAACGTCAGCTCCAGGAGCAGCCATCACCAGGCTGACAGGCCGCCTGGAGCTCTGCTCTGCAGCTGCAGCACCCTGAAGCCTGGGCAGGCTACTCAGCGCAGGCTGAGAACGGTCCCAGTCTGCTAGGTACCTGCTCTCACCCTGCTGGATTTTGAGACCTTAATCCTTCCTTCCTCTCTCCCTCCTTCCCGCCTTCCCTCCCTCCCTCCACCTTCTTTCTTTCTTCTTATTCCTTTGACCAACCTGTTTTCTAAGAAGTATTTATACCATGTAATGTGCTTCATGTGTGACATAATGGGCCTGTGTCTTAGTGTTGTTCACTTTCGAGTTTTCTAGAACTTTCTGACCAAATCATTCAAGACAATTTGTTCTCTGCTCTCTGGGGAACAACAGTCTGGTGGGAGAGCAGACAGGAGACAATACATACATGGAAATGTAGCTCTGAACTGTAGAAAATCCTACGCAGACAAAACGTTAGGTTCTCAGAGAGAGAGGATAACAAGAACCTATTTGAGGTCTGGGGTCGGGGGAACGTGGCATTTCCCGTGCAACGAAGCTGGAGAAGTTGGCCAGGCAACACGAGCAGTGAAGGGGGAAGGCCCAGCGGAGGTGGAGCACAGGAAGGTAACCAAGTGTTGCCCTGGGCCTCGTGGCACTGGCACCTCCCTAGGTCCTGGAAGCAGCCCAAGCCATGTGTCCGCAGGGTCACGTGTGCTGTAAAAGTTGCAGAAAGTACTTCAGCTGCACTCAGGTGAGACCACCACTTCTCCCTCTCCTTTTACCTGGCTTTTGGTGTGGCCAGGTAGGACATCTCGGGGACCTTGTTGGGGTACTGCATTGAGAGAGTCAGTTCAGGTTCAGGGAGACACATTTCAATGTTCATGGCATTTCCTTGTAGTCACAGTCAAGGCCGTAGTGGGCAGGAATGGCTCCCAGGCATATTCTTCCTGTCCACTGTACCGATTCACCCGGTACCCCAGCAAGAAGGCGTGGCCTCTGAGCGTGACCCCAAAGGGCCCTTTCTTAGGCAGGGAGTGAAGAGGAAACGAGGTTCAGAAAGTGCAGAGGAAGAAGCTGGTCTGGAATACTGTTTTGGTTTACGTGATGTTTGTGGACTTCTTTAGCTTTTTAAAACTTGGCATTTGTTTTGATTTTTCTCATTCTAACAAAGCTTTCGCTTTAGCACCTTTTTGTGGTTTGCCAGAGGACACTTGGGTTCTCTGGTAAAAGACAGAGAGGGAGAGGGGGAAATCGGCCCCCAGTATGGTGTGGTTGTGCCACAAATTGACTCCTCCATCTCTCTATCTTGTTGGGATTTGGGGACATATGTGCACACAGGCCTGGTGTGCTTTTTAAGGTATGGGGACCAGGATTTAAATCATGTGGTCAGCCATACCACTAGGCTATGGGGCTGGCCTTAGTACCTACTTTTGTTACTGCGTTTCTGTATTCCTTTTTAAAAGGTTTTTGTCATAGGGTGCATGTACTCATGAGAGAGAGAGAGAGAGAGATGGTAAGAGGGAAAGTGAGAAATCACCTCCCGGGGGTGGGGGGGATGGCCATACTGCAGTCCCTTCTCCTCTATTCTCCTCTCAGGATTTTGGTCTTGCACACACACATGCAGCATGATTTTTGAGCCACCAGGTTTGCAACTTGAACCTCAGTCAACCATGTGAGAGTCCAGTGCCTTAACCACCACACTACTTGTTGGCCCCTTTGCATTCCTTGGTTAAGGAAGTGGTGCCCTCCGATCTATAGCTGGGATCTGGGATCTGGGATCTGCCGTGATCTGAGGAGATGAGTCTGCCTCCTCCTCTGTGGTGAATGGGTGCTTACGGAGATGTCCACACCCTGGCTGGGATAAAGCCCCCCACTCCAGAGACTCCTGGACTTCTGCCAGGTGTCATTTCCTCCGGCTAAGGGAAGGTGCTTGAAGACGCAGCAAGCCCTTGGCTTAGCACCAGAGCCAGTGGCTCTCCCTGGCCACGGCCCTTCCTAAGCTGAAAGCTAGAGAATTAGCATTTTCAGGCCTGGCTTCTTTCCCTCCATCCAATACTCTCAGGTCATGGTGTCTCGATGATCCCACGTAAGACTCTTTAGGGGTTATCCTCTCCAGCCCTTTTCTTTCTTTCTTTTTTTTTTAGAGATTTTTTTTCTATTGGGTGCATGTGCTCACTGGAGAGACAGAGAGAGAGACAAAAGAGGAGGAATCACCCCCTGGAGAGATGGCCACGCTGCAGCCCCTTCTACATTGCCCTCTTGGGATCACGGACATGCGTGCACACCCTCCTGGCATGTTTTAAGCTGTTGGGCCTGGGACTCAAACCGTGGTTGACTACATGGGAGTCCAGTGACGTAACCATTATGCTACCCGTTGGTCCCATCCAGTCCTTTTCTTTTAAAAGAGCCTGTGCTATTTTCACAAGCCAAGGGTTTATATATAAAAACATGTAGGTGATGTCATAGATGGACAGGGTGGAATAAAAAAACACACATCATTTTATATATAATACACAAAAGAGCCCCCCAAAGTATGTCCATACACAAAGAAGGATGGAAAGGAATTTGCAGTCATATACCAAGGGCTTGTGTGTGTGTGTGCGTGCGCGCGTGTGTGTTGGAAGGAGGGCAACCTGTGGGGATAACACAAAGTAACCTGAAGAATCTTCCAGAAAGAAATGGAATCTCTAACAGACCCTGGCCATGGCAGTTTCTAAAGATGGGCCTGGTGGGGAAAGGGTCCTCTCAAACTGGGGGACTGAACTAAAGCCTGAGCCCACCAGGTGCCTCCAGCTAGCTCCCCCCATGCCAAAGCCCCATCACACTGCAACTCTACCCTACAAAGCCCAGAACCAAAACTGGTTTTCCAAAGGAGGATTTGTACAAAGCCCTCTTCTCTCTGCCACGTGGAGTCCAGCCCAAGTCTTCACCATCTTCTGTTGTCACCTGGTGCCGAGGTTTCCTATAGATGTTGTCTCAAGGTTCTCCTGGGCTGCCGCCTCCATTCCACAGTGGCTCGCCCCCAGTCTGGGGTTCCCGCCCCGCCCCTCTTAGG
>NW_006159730.1:1160431-1180648 GCF_000334495.1 Tupaia belangeri chinensis | reverse complement strand
GCCCCCCCCCAGCCACTATTAGAGTGCTAGGTGGCAACCTGCTTACCAGAGGGTTTGCAGCAGGTGGCCTGCTTCCCTGTCTTCTTGCTCAGAAGCCCCATGTGTAGAACAGAAGGAAACTGAGCTGCTGTGCTTAGCTGGGTCCGCAGAGGTAAAGGTGGCCTAGGGGCCATGACGAATGCAGCCTCCCCCCTCAGCCTTGACCTCCATTCACAGTCAAGACTGGAACACGGAGCTTACTCCTGCTTACCCCTGCTCTGCCCTGAGCCCTGCCCAGAAAAGTAAATGCTCCCTCTCCTTGCAGCCACCTCTCTGTCCCTCCTGCCCTTGGAAAGGTCTAGACAGTACGATGGAGTAAGGCCACTGCCAGGCATCCCAAAATTTTCTCCTCAAACTGCATCCGCAAGCCTCCTAGTGTGAGCTCGCTTCCACCACCTTGGGCCTAACGTGGCCTTGTCCCTCTCTGTCTTCACTTTCCAAGCGGCAACACGGACACTGGCTGAACAGACAGTGGCGTCAGCAGCTGCCTTGAAGAAGAGCAGGCGTGTTCCTTGGGGCTGCACGTCGCTTGGTTAGTTTCTAACAATGGCTTGTGCTCTGACCCAGTTTCTACCAGCCAGCTCCTTGGGGCAGGTTTATACAGCTGGTTTGTGCAAGTGAGGTCCAGGAAGTGGCCCCGTTAGTCTCCAGGTCTCCTTGCACACGTGACTGAGTTCTTCCTGGTGTGTATTTTTAGGCCTTGCTCGATGGGCTGGTAGAGGCCTGGGAGCTGATCTCCAGTCTATTCTGCCCTCCCAGGCTCTAGGGCAGGCCTGATAAGGCTGGGAAGGGGGGGAGGGGTGAACCTGCAGATCTCCCATCACCATTGATCGGAACCCCAGGAAGTAGCCACAAGAGCTAGGGCAGTTTGGCAAAGAGCCTGCCTCCCATCTGGAGACCCCGAGTCCTCCTGGGAGCAGCAAGTGATGAGCTCATGCTCCATGGGGTTTCCTCCCAGGCCCAGAGAACTCTTTGATCTGTGCCTGGAGCCGTTTTAGCCCCAGAGTCCAAGGTTGTGATATGCTGAGGTTTCCTGTGGCTGCCCCATTGTGGTCGGTGCCTGGATGCCTGATTGGGCTGGGAAACCACCATAGTACATCCACACTATGTCACCAGACGGGTGACAACTAAGGATGCGACACACCTCTGCCCACATCATCTAGGGCAGGAAGGGCAAAAGCAGGCAGGCACCTGTAAACGCATGTCCTGGAGTTACGGGTGCCTTTCTTCCCCCAGCTCTAGGGAAATTAGTTCTCTTCCTTTCCCAAATGACTTAAGTGTGCAAAGAAAAGAATACACGCATGTATTTTTAAGCAAACAGGAAGTTATTTTGGTCTCTTTGGGCAGAGAGTTCTCTTTCATGGGAGCCTTGCTCTGAGCAGCTTTGTCCGGTTTTGTCATTGAATTGACATTAACTGAATGCCCGTTAAGTGCTCAGGCATGAGTTAAACCTTGAGACACAGGAGGACACAGCCGTCAATAAGATGTGGCCTCTGCTTTCGACAAGTCCACCATCGAATGCAGCAGGTGAGCAGATGAACACCCACATTACAAGCCAATGTGATAAGATACAGATGACACAGGAAACAGGGTCCTTGGGGACTCCAAGTCAGGGTGGCTAGGCTGAGGGTGGAGGAGACAGGGAAGGTATAGGAACTCCTGGCCCTTGCTTCCCAAGCAGGAGCCTGTTTCACTGGGCACATACCTCTCCTGTACGGAGCCTTGGCGCTGTGGACACCGTCAATTCTACTCCAGCTTCAGGGTGGAATGGAGCCTGCTGGGCCTCAGCCAGCACATAGTCCCTCCCCTGACAACAGCCATTGGCTCATAAACGGACCTGTGGTCCAATTGGAGTGGATTATGAGACTTTTGCTTTGACTGCTGAGAGATGCTTGCACTTTGGATGTGAGAGGTAAGTATGTAGTCAGGGAGGTTCTGGAAGCCACCTTGAGGTCACAAAGAAAGTTGGCCTTAGGATTAATGAAACCATGAAAGGTGGAGAGGACCAAAAAGAAATGTCCTTGGTGACATTTTTCAGCCATCACCAAACCAATTCTAAACTCTGACCTGCCTCTGAACTTACTACCTTATGGGAGCAATTCATTTCTTTCGTTGTTGAAACCATTTCAAGATGACTTTGGTTGCTTTTTAAACTTTAAATAGAGAGGTCCAAATGAAGTAGGCTCTTGCTCCCTGGCCAAGCTAGCACTTGAGGCGGAACTCAAAGAGCATGCTCTAGAGCACTTCAAAGCATTCATTTCTGACTTGAGCCCTCATCCAGCAAATGTGTGCTGAGCAACGACTGCACGCCAGGATCTCAGCAGGATGCTGGGACACACGGTGGATGAGAATGGTCCTCTGTTACCCCCAAGAAGCTCACACCCTCAGGAATCCAGATGGGCACATCTGACACACTGCATTATAAGGACTTAGAGGGCTTTGTGCACTCAGAGTAAAGGCAGCCCTCTGCAGGGAGTCAGAAGGAAGGTCTGTGCTGCACTGATGACCCCTGCCCTGTTCTTCCTTTGAGAAATCCCTTGTCCATTGCCACCTGTGACTATGGCCATTCAGGTGGAGACCAAGCCTGGGAAATCAGAGCATTCTCTCCCTTTGCCCACAGTGGTTGATTCAAGGGTTGGTCTTGACCCAAAGCCGAATGAATGAAGGTGACACCCAGGCCTTTGCTGGAGTCTTTGGGGTTGTAGAAATGACAGGGTGTTAGGAGATGTTGGGGTCACCCTAGAGTTTCCTCTAGGGTCAATCTGCTGCTGGGGGTGGGGGGGTTGGCATGCCCATCTTCACACTTTCTTGAACCATTGAATTTCAGAGCAGGATGGGGCCTCAAAGAAAGCACTTCAGGTCTAATCTACTAAGGTCACTGGTGAGAAAACAAAGGCGCAGATGGGTCAAGTAATGGGGTCGAGTCTCCCTGGGTTGTTCAACCCACCCCTGCCCTTTTCTGCGATGCCCACAACCTCTCCTTGTCCATATCCAGCTTCTCGGTTCAGTGGCGCTATGGTTTGGATCTTTTGTCCCCTCTGAAATTCATGTAGAAACTTAATCCCTAATGCAGCAGTATTGGGGGGGGGGCTTGGGGGAGGTAACTGGGACATGAGGACTCTGCCCTCATAAATGGAATCAGGTCTCATAGGAAAGGGTTTGACATAGGGACTTTGCCCCCTTTTCCCCTCTGTCCCTCTGCTATGTGAAGGCACAGTGTTCTTCTGTCCAGGGGATCTGGCAACGAGGTGCCACCTGGAAGCAGAAACAGGGTCCTTATGAGACACCGAGCCTACTGGCTGGCACCTTGATCTCGGCCTTCCAGAGGACGAGTTCTGTTCTGTATAAATGATCAGTATCTGGTATTTTATTTTAGCAGCACAGATAGACTAAGAAAGCAGGAATTGAACATCAGAGCACAAAAGCTCTGTGCTCTCTAAGGAAGAGGGTCTGCCTCTCTGGGCCTGCTCTGCTATGGCGAAGGCAGCCCAGAATCTAGCACTCCAGGCCCTGGACCTTGACAATCCCTCCCTGTGGGAGAGTGGGAAGTGGTAAAGAAAACCCACAATGGGGCCCACCTGGCCATGAGCAGGGGGAGTTATTAAAGGTCAAGCTGTGCAGCCTGTCCAGGCGTGGGAGAGCAGTATACACACCCACCACCAGGACATGGAGGAAGACAAACCCTGAACCCCAGCAGCATCTCCTTCCTGTTGCCCAGGGGCCTGAGTCCTGGGCACCCTCCACCCCAACCCCTTATTCCTGGACTGTAGAGTCATGGAGTGTGTGGCATTTTTCATGCTGTCACTGTTCTGAGAAAGACACAGACTTAGCGGGACTCAGGTGACACTGAGACAAAGACCAAGGCCAGACACGCAGGGACTGAGCAAGCAAAGTAGGGAGTAAGAGGGAACCGACTGAGCTCAACAGCTGCTTCTCCTCCCAGACCAGGGCCCTGCCATGCCTGTTCTAGCACTGGCTCCGCCACTTGCCAGGCCCAGCAGGGCTGCAGTTGCACACACGGAAGCCGGCCTGTCTGCACCATCTCAACGCTGGAAGGTCTGCACCATGAGCTGGCCTAGGAAAACACCTAGGAGCAGCCTCAGAGCCAGACTGGGTTTGAATCCTGGGGTCTTGGGCAAGTCATTTCACCTCTCTGGGCTTCGGCTGTTCCCCCTAAGGTGGGGATAAGGACAGGGCTGTTGTGGGGATGAAACGAGCTCATGTGGGGAGTGCCAAGCACAGTGCCTGGCTCACAGGCAGGTTACACATGGTTTGCTATTGTTCTTAGGGTAAAAATGTGCTCCACCTTCCAGCTCACCGCAGGGCCTGCCCCACAGCCCCTTCCAGGGCCACCTGCCCAGTCGTCATATGCAGCAGAGCTGCTAGGTTTAGAAGCCAGGCTGGGTTCCTCCCCCCTCCCCCCCAGTAACACACACAGTATCCTCTCCCCTTAGCCCTCCCAAGAGCAGGCTGTGAGCAGGGACCAGTGGAGCCAGATCTGCTGTGGCGCTCCAGGAGCACACAGCCGTGGCTGCCAGGAAGCCCAGTCCGGTAAACCTGACGTCTGACCACTAAGCCATTCTTCCTGGAGCGCAGAGGGGCGGGCAGCTGCCAGGGCTCTCAGAGAGAGGCTGGAAGGTGAGCATGCAGGCCCACAGCCATGCTGGGAGGGAAGGGAAGGCCAGTGCTCCCTTCTGTCCCAGGGCAGTGGGATAGGGAGGGTGGCACCAGGGAGGGTTATGGGTGAGCAGGAGGGGTACAGGGTCCACGGGAGGGTCTCACAGTTCCTCCAGACTGACCCGCTTTGGTAGGGAGATGGAGTGCTCAACCACTAGAGAGAGCCAAGCCCTGGAGTCTTGGCCCAGCTCTGCCCATGGGCTGATTCCAAGCCTGACTCTCCGAGATCCCTCTGGGGTCCCTTACCTACCTACTGAATGGGGCAAAGAGGCTGAAATTTGACAGAGATCCTCTGAGGAGTGAAAATATGAGAGTGGGAGAGAGAATGGGTGAGAAAGGAGGCCTCAGAAAGGCAGCTCAGACTCTTCCTTAGAGAAGCTTTCCAAGATCACCAGAGATCTGTCTGAAAGAAGAGAGAGAGAGAGAGAGAGATTCCAGAAAAACGAGGAGCCAATGCACAGACACATATGCTTACAGGGGTTCCCTCACCCTGTTGCCCAGGTGTGCTTGCTTCCAGTGGGGAAGCTCTGGCTCTCGCACCCAGAATTGGAGATGCCTTCTCGCCTCCGGGTCTGGTCCCCAGACCAGCAAGCCTCGCCTCTAGGCCAGTCGGCTCACACTGAAGCCAGGCAGTGAGTTTTCTCCCTACGTCGGGGCTTGGCGCATCTAAGGAGTTTGCCCTCAGCTCCCCTGGTGGTGACGCTGCCTGGACCGCCGAAGCCCAGCTGACTGATGTCCCGCTGGGCCTGTTCCTCAGCCATCTCCCTGGAGGTGCCCTCAGCTGACCTTTGCATCTAGGCCCCCCAATTCAGGCACCTCTAGGACGAATAGCAAACAAGCCTGGATTCCAGGAGGCACAGGGCCAACGTATGACCTTGGAGTGTTTGCTTTTTTAAACTTAAAAAATACACAATTTTAATTTTCGTCACGAAAACAATTGTGTTCTCAGAACTTCCAGGCGGCCTCTGTCTTGGCAGTTCTTCATTTCGGCTGCCTCTCAAGACAGAAAAAGGCAAAATATAATCACCCGAGGAAACAATGGGCTGGGGTTATATTTAACGTGAGCCCCTGCCCCACCCCTCCCAGCTTAGCTCTCTCCTTCCTGTCGCTTGCCTCCCAGCCACCCTCAGCTCACTGTCTCCACTTGTCTGCGCCCCAAGCTGCTGCTGATGGAAGACGGACAAGCCCCGCCCAGGAGGGAGCAACCCCCGTCCTCCCGCCCTCCCAGATCTGCTAAGCATCCTCCAGCCCCTTTGTGCGCTGTCACCTCTGAGTCAGAGATAGAAGGGTCGGCGTCACTCAGTGGGGCTGTTGTCCCTGGGATTTTTCTGAAAGAAAATTGCCCCAGCCTCCCCTTGCCACCTTAGCATCTCAGAAACACTTTGTCCCCAGTGCTCCCAACTCACCAAGGAAGTTCCCTGCCCTTGTCTTGGTTAATCCTCGTAATAGTCGTTTGAGGCAGGCCCATTTTGCAGATGAAAAACTGGAGGCTTAGAGCAGTTCAGTGTGTTCGTTGGAGTTGGTGTGATGTCAGGAGATTCGGTTCGTTTTCTAGACAACACGGACTAATCCGTGGCTTCAGATTTCCTTTCCAGTGAGCAGGTGGCCACTGAGGGCTCTTTCAGTCACAAGGTCTCATGAGATGTCCGGGTTCTGGACATGGCTTCTTAATCTGCAGGCCCCTTATTAGCACGTGGTACCCACAGGAGCGATACCATGTAGGAGGGGCGAGGAGCAGTCCTTTCAGACGAGGGCCATGCGGTGAGGACGGCAGTTCAGGCCGTCCTCAGTGAAGCGCTTCAGGACCACGCGGTGTGCTCAGAGCCCTTCTCCTCCTGCTCCCCTAGGACCACTGGCCTGAGTGACGCTTACCATGGGCTCGACTTTATGCTCACTCTTGTTTGTTTTATTCTGTTCTGAGATCCTGCAAGCTCCTTAAGGACAGAGATCGTCCTTAGCACACACCGTCAAATCCCACAGCTTTTTCTCGGGATGCCAAGGAGCTACTCGAAATTCAAAAGCATGAGGATGGGGTTCACTGACCAGTCACACAGCCTTTGCCAGCCCGCTACACCCTAGTGCCCTTCGTGAATCTCGTTAGCACCCTTAGGTTCACAGCAGCTCTCTGCTAATAGGTGGCTCCCCTGCTTGAAGTGGCCCTTCCTGAAGTGTTCCTGCTTTGGACTGGTTTCCCTCTTAGGGACACCTTGAGAGTGGGGTCGTGGTACAGGAACTGACAGGCAGATTGTGGTGGGGAGGGAGGCTGACAGTAGTGATGGGGGTGTGGGTGGACAGGACTAAAGATCCCTCCTCAGCTACAGGAGGGATCTATGATCGATTGGGGACCACTAGGTCAAACTAGGACCTGCTCCTGGATGGGGATCAGCAGGAGGGCTCTCTCGAAGACCTGGGCTGGGTTAAGCACTGAGTTTACATCGTGCTCCATTTGCTGTGTGCTCCACGGCCAGGACCTGGACCAGCAGCCAGAGAAGGCACACTGGTGTCAAGGGCTTGTGAAGGGAGTGAAGAATGAGGAGGTGGTGGCTCCCTCACACCCAGGGCAATGTCGTCAAAGGAGGGAATGGGGTGAGGAACGTGCCCGAGAGTACTCAGAGCCCCCAGCGGTTCCGGCCCAGCTCTGGAGCCTCTAAGCTTTGAGCCCTTCTCAGGGACAACAGGAAGGACCTCTGAGGACAGGCTGCCCTTGGTGCAAACAAGGGAGAGCCAGGAGAAGCTTCAGCCCTTGAATTCACGTGGGCTGGAAAGAGGGTTTTTTATTTGGAGAGGTTTTTGCTACAGGGCACATGTGCTCGCCAGAAAGACAGAGAGAAACGGAGAGACAGAAAGCGAGAAATCACCCCCCAGGAGGGATGACCATGCCGTAATCCCTTCTCCTCCATTCTTCTCAGGATCTTGGGCACGCACACACATGCGCCTGGCGTGAGTTTAAGTCACCGGGTCCAGGAGTCGAACCACAGTCGACTGTATGGGAGTTCAGTGACATAGCCATTACGCTAACTGCTGGTCCTGAAAGAGGGTTTTAAAGTGGCTCAGCTAGGGACCAGCAGTTGCTGGTGCTGATGGCTATGATGCTGGACTCCCAAACCGCTCAACCATAGTTTGAGTCCCAGACCCGGTGGCTTAAACTCACGCCATGTGTGTGTGCCCAAGATCCCAAGAGGAGAATGGAGGAGAAGGGATTGTGGCATAGCCATTTCCCCTGGTGTGTGCAGGGTGATTTCTCACTTTCTGTCTCTCTGTCTCTCTGTGTTTCTGGTGAATGCACGCCCCCTATAGCAAAAACCTCTAAAAAAAAAATAATAAAGTGGCTCAGCTGAACATGCCCTGAGCTCACGCCAACCTCACATACTAGGCAGTAATCTGGAGCACTCCATGGCACGGACCTCGGCCTCTGCCCCGCACTCTGGTTGCTTGTATCTCAGGGAGCTGGCGACAGCCCTCAGTCCTGAATGAGGGCTTCTGAGCCACAAGAGACCTTGTTCTCTTTGGCTGGTGCAGCACCCCAGAGCTCCTCTCCCCCACCTGGAATGTTTCCCTGACCTGGATCTACTAGATCAGGCCTCCCCTCTGTAGTGCTCGTAGCTCTAGGATGCTTTACAGAATATTCTGAGAGGAGAGCGTGTGGGTTTGTGGGGCGTAGGGGCCTTTCTCTAACCAGGAGGGATAATGGGCATGAGAGAGAGATGTCAGAAAGCCTGTGCCAGGCAGCCAGCCGAGAAGCTCGTGGCTGCAGCATCGGGGTGGAAGATCTGCCTCGTGTCTCCTGTGAGCCCAGCCATGCCACAGGAGCTGGGATGCAGGAGGTGTTTAGAGCATGGGGCATGTGTCTCCTGTGAGCCCAGCCATGCCACAGGAGCTGGGACGCAGGAGGTGTTCAGAGCATGGGGCACGGGCTCTGCTCCAAGGAGCCCTCAGTCTGGGGTAGGATAGAAGACCCAGCTGTGGGCCACAGGGTAGACAGGGCTGGGTTATAGCCTAGGGTTCTGCTTGCTCTCTCTTGGTGGCCCATCTTGCACAGACCTGACAACCATCCCCAGAGAAGGCAAAGGTCCCAGGGTGGATAGGGCAGTCCTTGTGGAAAAAGGTGGGGGCATATTCTGGTCAGTATGGGGGCCTGTGTCCTATTCCTCCCTTCCTGAGCCTGTTCTGGACATTGGGCCTCACATGCTGACCTCCTCGATCTCCCACCCAGCATAACTCCCTGCATAGATGGGGTGACTTAAGTGATGCAGAATGATGAGACCCCCAAGGCTGCTCAGTGATGCAGGTCGCCTGACAGCGTCTTGATTAGTGAGAGGGTATTTGATTTTAACCAAAGGATCACTAATTGCACAGTAAAGCCCAACATTCCTGATGCCTTCATTTTTACATGCCAAAGAACCAGGATAACCCAAACAGCTACTGTTTAGTAACCAGTTCTAGGTACCAGGCACCGTGCTAGATACTACAAACCACTTCAGTTATCTTCATCTTCACAGATACCCTATATGGGAGGCTCAGAGAGGGTAGGTAAGTTTCCTAGGGTTACACAGCTAGAAAATGTTGACTACATTTTCAAGGAGAGGACCCTTTCAAAAACCTCTGCCCCAGAGTAGCTGCCTAAAACAGATTCGTTGGCTCAGAAATTGAACTTAACTGGGTCTTGAAGAATGGGGGAAATTGGATCTGTCAAAGAGCAACCAGCAACCAGCAGCTCTCCGGACAACTTGGTGGTGGTGGTGGGAGATACGGAGGAGGCCATGGGCGGGTGGGGGAGGCTATGAGCAGAGCAGCTCACTGGCTCCCCTGCTTCAGGGAAGGGCAGGAGGTAAAACTGCTGACTAGGGGTGTGACGGTGCTGCCGCCAAGTCTGAGACATGAAGGATGATAGAAGCCATGGCAGGAACTGAGCCGTGGCAGGGAGGATGAAACGGGTTAGATGTTGTCTTGAAAGACTAGGGATGGGAAGAGAGGGACGAGACTAGAGGAAAAGAGACCAAGAGGAGATTCAGCCAGAGAATAAAAATGAACTAGCCAGAAGAGAGAAGGGGCCGATGAGGCCCAGGGAGAGGACACACTGATAAGCTGTAATTGCTACCATTCGTGCACTGCATTTCACTGAGCCACCGCACGCGCGGTGAAACAGGCCTATGACGTCATCGTGAGCCCTCCCGCGTGCGGAGCCCTGCTCGCTGCCAGTCCTTGCCATACACTTCCCACGGCCCTGTCAGCAGCCTCAGAGGGTGTTCTTATCCTACCCTTTGTACGGGTAATGTATCTGCATTAAGCAGATTAAGGAGCTCACGTGAGATCTTAGATCAGACCCGGCTGGCTTTGGCACCTAGGTTTGACCCACTGTCCCAGACTTTATCCCAGTTACAGAGGGGTTGCTGAGACTCAGAGAGGCCCCAGGATGCAGCAGATAAGTGAAGCGGTTTGTAGTTTCTAGCACAGCCTGGTGCTTAGGATGGTGCAGGGAGCGCCCAGATGGCCGCGGTTCCATTCCAGTTCCTGGCTGCCCTCTCGTCTTGCCAAAACCCATTTCGGCACTTGAACCCATCTAGGCCCCTAGGTCTGTTCTGTTGGTTCCCCAACAGGATGTGTCCCATTACCCACTTCTGGGGGCAGCTCTTCCAGATGCCTAATGTCAGCTCGCAATGAATGTAACCAGGCCTAGGGGAGTGGAAGCAGGCTCTGGAGAGTGGACACACTCCACATCCACCCCATGCCCTCTTATCCCGCCACTCTCTGCCCAGCCGTACCAGGTCAGCAGAGCTGGGCACCGCACTGCAGGCGATGGAGGGCTCTTCACTGGGTTTCAGGCCCAAAGAGAAGAAAGCTCCAAGGACATAAAGATATGAGGGGCCGAGGTAGGGGTCAGGCATGTGGCCAGAACAGTGAGGGCTGCCCGAAGGAGAAGGAAGGACTGGGCAGAGATGGCAGCCCAGGGCCCGGCCAGGGCCATGTGGAAGACCAAGTGGTGGGGGCGCTGATACCTGCACTGCCTTCAGGTTCTCAGAAATGCTCAGCCTGCAGGCATGGCTGCTTCTCAGCTGCTGGGGTGGGCATTCTGGAGCTTTCTCAGATCTGCAGATAATAGTGGCCTTGGGACCAGCAGATGGTGTAACAATTACGTCACTGGACTCCCACATGAGTGACTGCAGTTCAAGTCTCAGACCTGGTGGCTTGAAACTCACACAGGGCACATGTGCATGTGTGCCCAAAATCCTGAGAGAAGAGTGGAAGAGAAGGGATTGCAGCATGGCCATCCCTCCTGGAAGGTGATTTCTTGCTTTCTGTCTGTCTGGTGAGCATACACATTCTATAGCAAAATAAAATAAAATAAAATAAAAAAACCTCTCTAAAAAAAAAGGAGAAGGGACCAACAGTTAGCATAATGGCTATATTACTCCCATGCCATGTAGTTGACCACGGTTCGAGTCCTGGACCCGGTGGCTTAAACTCATGCCGAGTGCGTGTGCATGTGTGCCCAAGATCCCAAGAGGAGAATGGAGGAGAAGGGATTGTGGTGTGGCCATCCCCACTGGGGGGGTGATTTCTTGCTTTCTGTCTCTCTGTCTCTCTCTGTCTTTCTGGTGAGCGCATGTACCATATAGCAAAAACCTCTCCAAAGAAAGAAAGAAAGAAAGAAAGAAAGAAAGAAAGAAAGAAAGAAAGAAAGAAAGAAAGAAAGAAAGAAAGAAAGAAAGACAGACAGACAGAAAGAAAGAAAGAGAAAGAAAAAAGGTGGCTTGTGGGCTCCTGGAACTGCAGGTGTCTTCTCAGCTGGAGACTTGGGAAGCTCTTAGGGAAGTGGACCCAGGGTGCTGGGGAGGACAGACTTCCAAACTCTTCCAGTAGACTCACCTGGCTGGCCAGCTGGAGGGCCTCCAACAAGTGTCTGTTGACTGCCTAGGAGAAAGGGAAGCCAGGCTGAATTAGGGGTGAACCTGGAAAAGAAAATGCTTCAAATGACATATTTGAGAAAGACGTTAGAAGCCTTCAGGGACCTGTCCTAAGGAACAGAGAAGAATGGCTGTCATTAGCATCTTAAAAATGTCAGAAAGGGATACTGAACCTTCTTCAGTGGGTCAGAGTCCTTAAGATCTGCTTGTTCTCTGAAGTACCTGTACATGTCCTTCCTTTGAGCTCATTTGTAAGGACCTGGGATCTCAGCAGACAGCCCATGCATCTCAGAGGGAGGCCAGCCTGTTTGTCAGACAAGCTTGAGGCTCGAAGAGCTCCATGCTCACTGCAATTCCTGGGTTTGTAGGGGAGACTGTGGGGACTCTGCCCTGTGTGTATGTCAGCCCCGTGCTACCAGGCTGCCTGGAAACAAAGGTCCTCGACCCTCCTGACCACTGCCTTTGTCTGTCCAGCCAGGGTGCAGACTGGGACGAGGACAGTCATCTTGCAGGCACCTGACAGCAGGGATGCTGCCCAGCCTTCCCTGAATGGGAAGAATCCGTTGTGTGGAGGGGGGCTGGCTAGATTCTAGCTCCACCTTTGCCTATGGCTCCTCAGCCCACTCCCCAGCACAATGAGTGATCTAAGGAGCCTTCCATGTGCATGGCTGGCAGGGACTGCATATCTTGAGGCCCTGGTAAGGGCATTTCCTGTGCTTACAGTGGGGAAATGGCCAGCCTAGGAACCCCCAGCGGATTCTAACTCAGCTCTGCATCTCATGAATGGATGACAGTGGTGGTGGGACCTGCCATCCATCAGAGAAGGAAGCCCCAACCTTCCTTTTATGCTAAGGGGGGACCCCTTCCCTGATAAGGGGTAACCCACAAGCTCCCTGAGGTATATGGGAGAGGGGTAGAGTAATGCTGGGCGCTGCCCCTCAGAGTCAGTCACTGAGCTTTCTGGGAGAGAAGAGGCTCAGGCCTTGGAGAGGGCAAAGGCTTCTGTTGGCACTTTGGTTAAGCTTATGGTTCCAGGAACACTGAGGACGGAGGTCCCAAACCAGTAGGCTATGGACCAGAGTTTTAAAAAGAGACCCATGCAGTGTGTGTGTGTGTGTGTGTGTGTGTGTGTGTGTGTGTGAGAGAGAGAGAGAGAGAGAGAGAGAGAGAGAGAGAGAGAATGAGCAAGCAAGAGATTGCATTTGATGTGTTCTTGATTTTTTAATTGCCAGAGAGTACATATGCTCATGATAAAGAGAGAGAGTGCTCCACTAATACTGTGTGGTCATGCTGCAATCCCTTCTCCTCCATTTTCCATCCTGTCATGATTTTGGACATGCATGCACACATGCCTGACATGTTTTTCAAGCCACTGGGGCAAAGAATAGAACCGTGGTGAGCCATGTGGAACCTGGCTCCCTTAACCACTGAGCTGTGGGGCTGGCCCATATTTTAAATTTTCAGTTAGCAGTTGGCACTTAATTTGAGAATCTTTCACATACAAATCCAAATTTCCAATTTCTCTTGAAAAATGAGAAGACTTGGCAAGAGTGGGCTGGAACTGACTTGTGGATGCCACTTTGGAGGTCCCTTGACCCTCAGTGTCCTCTCCCAGCTCACTGCCCTCACCTGAGTAACCTGCCTTGCCTGGAGAACAGAGGCTGTGGGAGGTTGGGGAACCAACCCTCATGGGTGCTTGCTAGGGGCCATTTTCCAGGGAAGACAGGCCTGGATATGAGAAGGATGACTGGGTGGTGGAGGCAATTGTATGATGGCTGGGGCAGGGGACTTTCTCTCCAGAGGCATGCAGGAAATCCCTACCCACTCAGGCCTAGTTCAGCAGTAGGATGGTCAGGAGGGGTAAAACCTTTTTGGGAGAGGAATAGCTTTTTTCCAAAGTTCTGTGATCCTAAACTCTGGCCTGGCTAGAGGCTGGAACCCTGAGGAGGAGGAAGGAGGGTTTTCCTTAGATGCTAGGACCCAAGGCTGTGACCAGAAAGCTCTTCAGACACCCAGCTCCCAGCACCAAGGGCCCAGGTTGGTGAAGGAGCCCTGTCAGGAGCACATTAGGGACTTTCCAGGATGTCTGAGAGGGGTTAGCTCCCTCCCCCACCCCCCTGCCACCCAGAACTCCTCAGAGCCTCCTTTGGTAGAGCCTGAGCCACCTGGTTTTCTGGGCATAGGTGGGGCCAAGCTCAGGTCAGCTTGCAAGGGACTCTGCGGATTGGTGGGAGAGGACCACCCCTGCTTAGCTTGAAGGAGGCTTTTTCCTCTACTCATCTGGAAATCAGTAGTCTCATGTCCAAGGGCCTATCCTTTCAGTAGGGCCTTGGAGAGCAAAGGTACAAGAGAACAAAAGCCCCTTGGGACCAGTGGGTGGCGTGGTGATTAAGGCACTAGACACTCCCACATGGCGGACCATGGTTCGAGTCCCGGACCTGCTGGCTTGCTTTCTCACTTTCTCTCTCCCTCTCTCTCTCTCTGTGTTTCTCTCTGGTCAAATTAAAAAGTAAATGAATGAATAAATTAAGTTAAATAAATAATTCTTAAAAAAAAAAAGAGAGAGAGAACAAAAGCCCCTGATAGTTGAGGGGATGTTCTTATTCCTCTATGGAGGGAGCAGCTTTGCAGCCTTGGTCATAGGAGGGATTTGATTACACTGCTTCCTCCCCCTACCAAAAAGGCTTCACTTCTGGGGCTACTGGGGTGAACCAGAGGATTTTAGCCAAACCCTCCTTCCTTGACCTCAGGCAAGAAATTTAACCCCATAAGATGAGGAACATCACAATAGCTTTATCACTAGGATGCTGTGAGGCCCAAAGGAGAATACAATGATAGCCAATATTTGTTTTATTGATTCCTGCCATGAATCAGGCAGGAAGTCAAACATCTGCTCCTTCAGAAAAATGGGGTGTCAGTACCTGTGGGCTGAATGCTGAGCCAGTGTGAGCCTGTGGCCTCCATAGGACTGTGCCACATTCTCCACTGAAGCTGAAGGAATCAGTAGGAGGACACTGGGGAGACCAGAGATCCATTGAGACCTGCTTCTCCTGCCCACATACTGCCATACATTATCTGAGAGAAGCCTGAGGGAGCAGGAGAGCTGTGCAGCATCAGGGTTAGGTCCTTGGCTGGGCAACATTTTAGCAAATGATGCTGAAAGAACTGGATATCCACCTGCAGAAAAATGGAACCCTATCTCTCACAATTAACAAGAATCAACTCAAAATGGATCAAATATTTAAATATAAGGCCTCAAACTACAAAGCTACTAGTAGAAAACAGGGGAAAACTTTTGAAAATATTGGAATAGACAAAGATTTCTTAAATAAGACCTCTAAAGCACAGGTAATAGTCCCCAAAATAGACAAATGGGACTACATCAAGCTAAAAAGCTTCTTCACAGCAAAGGAAACAATAATTTGAGTCAAAAGACAACCTTTGGAATGGGAGAAAATTTTTGCAAATTACTCCTCAGACAAGGGATTGATATTCAGAATATATAAGGAACTTAAGCAGCTAGCTCATAAAAAAAAAATCAATAACCCAATTTAAAAATGGGCAAATGAATTGAATAGACAACTCTCCAAGGAAGACTTATGAATGGCCAACAGGCATGTGAAAAATTGTTGCAAGTCTCTTGTCAAAATGTAAATGCAAATTAAAACCACAATGAGGTACCATTTAACCCCAGTTAAAGTGGCTAGGGTCAAAAAAATAAAGAATGACAAGTGCTGGCAAGGCTGTGGTGAAAGGGAACCCTCTTACACTGTTGGTAGGAATATAAATTATTGGGTAGTCAGATGCATTTTTGCATAGAAAAACATTAAAAAGTACATAATTTTTCTGACGACCTAATGGTTTAACCTCTGTGGGAAAAAATATGGATGTTTCTTAAAAGCCTACAAATAGAACTTCCACATGACCCAGTAATCCCACTCCTTGGTATTTACCCAAAGGATAGGAAAACACTCTATTGGAAAGAAACTTGCACATCCGTGTTTACTGCAGCATTGTTTACAATCGCTAAAACACGGAACCAACCCAAGTGCTCAAAAACTAATAACTGGGTTGTGGCACATATATACTATGGAATATTACATAGCTATAAGAAATGATGAGATCCTACTGTTTGACGCACAGTGGATGAATATAGAAGACTTAATGTTGAGTAAAGTGAGCCAGACTTTGAAAGATATGCATTGTATATTTCCACTCAATTTTTACTAAGGGTCTGAAAAAAATTCTTCAAAAGAGTTTTATAATTTCTTTTACATGTTCTGTGAATTTCTTCCTAGGTATTGCATGTGTTTGACCAACTATAAGTTGCAAATCCTTTTGCTAATATTTTCCAGATGGTTATTTTTGGGGTGGAAAAATCACATTTTTGTATAATTATTTTATGTGGTCAACTTACTGAGCCTCTCTTATTTTCTCTAATTTTTTTGATTGATTTTTATGGATTTTTTTATGTGGGCAATCATTTTCTACAAATAATGATGACTTTGCCTCTATTTTCTAATCCATTTACCTTTAATTTGGTTTTCTTAATTGCATTGTCTTTTGTTACTAAATAGTGTAAAAAAAAAAAAAAAAGATGCCAGCAAAGTCCCTGCTCAGACCTCAGCCCAATGTTCATTCTTTCTGAGCTTTGATTTCCTCACCTATAACACGGGCATAGTAGTTGCATTTATGTCACAACACCGTGGTGCGATTCAATGAGACACCACCTGCTAGGAAACTTTTGGAAAAGCAAGTGGTATTTTCTTTCTGTGTTCCTTCCTTCTCCACCCTCCTGCTGCTCCATAACTAGGCTCTTTGGTGCCCCTTGCTTCAGGGAAAGGATGTGACAAAGAAGGCAAAGGGAAATTGGAAAAGCCTCTTCCTGGCTTTTGCGTGCAAATGCCTGGGCTTCAGGAGAAGCTTCGAGGGTAGTGGATTTAGATAAAAACAACCTAAATGACTGAGAACAGTCCTCCTTAAATGGGACACGGCACATGAAGAGCTTAGCACAGAGGATGAGCTAACTCAGCACGTGTCACCCATCATCATTTTGTCATCGCTGTTACTGTCTGCTTGCTCCTAGCTTGTCTCTGCAGCATGTTCACGCTACAGCCCTGAACACTGTCATCTCAGTTTCCTTGCCTGTAAAGTGAGGAGAATGACACTGTCCTCTTGGGGTTGTGAAGACCAACTAAAATAATGCGTATAAACTCCTTAGAAAATATGAGTAAGCCTGCATGACTATGACTTGAAAAAAATCGAATTTTCTTTTGAAGTGTATTTATTTCATGAGAGAGAGAGAGAGAGAGAGAGAGAGAGAGAGAGAGAGAGGAGCACCTCAACAGGGTAATTTGGTCCCAAGTCCAAGGGCCTGAGTACCAGGGGAGCTGGTGGTATAACTCAAATCCAAGGGCAGGAGACAAATGCCCAGCTAAAGAGGCAGGTAGGAAGGGATAGATGACTAAATAAATAAAATGTAAAATACACAGAAACAAAAACAAAGGCAACAAAACAAAGGCAAATTGCTCCTTCCATTATCTTCGGTCCTACTCAGGCCCTTGGGGGATTGGACAGCTCCAACCCACAATGGGGAAGGAGTTCTGCTCTACCAAGTTCGCCAATTCAAATGCTAATCTCGCCCAGAAACACCCTCACACACACACACACATTAAAACATCATTTTAATCTGGCCACTTTGTGGCCCAGTCTAGTTGACACATAAAACTGACTCTCAGAGAGAGGTTTCCAGCACCTAGGAGAAATGATACATGTGTAGTAGAGACAGCCTTGAAAGGAAAGCCCTGTGGAGGGTGATCCTGTAGGGAAGGGGCCAGGGACTTGATCTCATTCTCTTCTTCCCTCCAGTCTCCTACCTGGGCTCACAATTGGCCAAACCCAAGCACAGTCACAGGGCAAGTGAGCCCACTGAGGAAGTTGTGTGTCACCTGGGCGGGAACAAGGTGGAGCAGGAGGAGGAGAGTGGACATGGAGAAGTGAATAGAAAGTCCCTGCAGCACATGGTTCAATTACCATCATTCAGTACATGTTTCCTGGGCCTCTATGTCATGCCAACTAACGCTCCAGCGTAGCAGCCAAAGTCCACACCCCACGGGATTTACAGTCAATGGGTCGCATCTCCCCAGCCTGAGCTCCCTCTGTCCCCAGTGCACATTATTATCACCTGGGCCAGGTGTAAAGGTTGCCCCACTTTGTCCTCTTCCCTGATCCTGGAGCCTCCTGTCCCTCTGCATTGCAAAATCTTACTTGAGCGGAGAGGCGACTGTGCTGTAGCTTCCTGTGTACGGTGGGTAACCCCACTAGACTAGCAGCCAGAGAGCAAGCATGTTAGAGCTGAGTTCCCATGCCTCGAAAGGCTGCCTGGCACTTAGTAAGTACTAGCAACAGCAGATGCTCGGAGGGTATGTGAGAAATGGGTAATAAATGCCTTTATTCTCTTGCAAAACCATCATACCTTCTTATCTACTTTTGCTCATGTGCCCGTTTACCCCTTTCCCATATCTTGCTGTGTCTTTTGTCCAAGTCCCTCCTACTCCAAGAAACCCTCGTGGATGCCAGCCCACAGCAATGCAGCCCTCTGTCCTGACCACAGCGGGTTCCAGTCTGGTACTAGATTGTCTCTGTGTGCCTCTCCCCTCGGGCCTGAAATCCAGACCCAAGCATGTAGGAGCCTCATCTTGTTTGTCCTTTGCTTTCCTCGTCTGTCGTTGCCCACTCCCACAGTGGGCGATGCAGGAACACCAGTAATAGCAGCCATGAACCGCCCCGAGCACACGCACTGAGCCCTTCGCATGATTTGCCTTGTTTAATTCTCACAAGGACCCCATGAAGGAGGCCATACACTGGCATTCTCACCTCATGGATTTGTAAACTAAGGTTCAGAGACATTTTCCATGATATCCCACAGCTGGGGAGTAGCGGCGCTTGGCCTCGAACCCAGGTGATTTGATTCCCAATCTGGTCTCACAACCACATCCTCTGTACTGCTACTCTTTGATGCTCTTCTCCCCACTCTTGCTCCGATCTTTCCCCGCTCAGCATCTAGAACAAACCTGCATGTAGAGGGTGTTTAATAAATGCCTGGAGGTTGATTGGAGGGTGAGGTGGTCCATGACTGATCAGTGATCGGCCTTTTCTGTTAATTCTGCTAGGTACGGGGAAACCTTCACAGAGGGGCCTTCTCTCTGGAAGTCATGTAGGTCACTCCCCAGTAGACCGACAGCCCCTTTGTCTCCCAGGTCAGGGCGCGGGCTGCACTTCTCGCTGTCCCAGGACATTGCTCCTGACACGCGCCCTTAGTGTCATGCAGAAACAGCACTCTGGAAACCCGTATCTGGGGCCTCAGAACCGGAGCAACAGGGGCCCGTAAAGTCCAGCTTATGAAGTGTCACAGTGTCTGAAACAACTGCTCTTTTATTGCGTAAGCACACACCAGAAATCGGTTCCTTTTTGGGCAGCGGCTGATGGAAAAAGAGGATTTTCCATGTATTTATTATACGAAACCTAACATATGGGGATATGCGCAGGGATATGTAATTAGACATAAAACGAGCCAGACTTGAGGAATTGCCAGAAATCTGTGGCAGGATAATGAAACTGCTTCAAGTGGTATCGTTTATTACGCAATCCGTCATTGCAGCTGACTGCCCTGTAACCTGCTGCACGGAGACCGTGCGGTGCAAACGCAGACTAGGCGCTCACTGGGGGGGACACCTGGCCCGGCACCATCTTTGATTAGTTCCTGTGCCTTTTCCAAGGCAAAGATATATGCATCTTGGGGCCCTGGCTGCAAAGGAGCTGGATAAAAGCAGTAAGGTGTGGAGGGGATGAGGCCCCCCGCCATGCAGAGGGTGAGTGGAAGCCTGTCCCCTCACCACTCCACCCCGAACCTGGCCTGGTCAGTTGTCTTCTGTATGGCATCAGCTGGGGGAGGGGTGACAGTTGGGGGACCATGATAGCTCCTAGTTTCATCTCTGTCCCAGTTTTGCTTTTTGACCCTCCCCAGACCACTGAGATTCCCTGGGCCTCAGTCCCCTCTTCTGCAGGATGGGCCAGGTGAGCGGTGACTACTAGGAGAAGATCCTGCTGAGCCCAGGCCCTTCCATGGAACCATGCCCACTTATCATTCATCACCACTGGGGCGCTTCCAGCTTTTCAAATTAAAACCATGCTAGAACGGGTCCCTGTGGCAGTTTTATTTTTGAATAAACTCTGAAGGTCTGCCGCACATACATCTGTCACTTAGCAGGTACCCAGTGCCTCTTTGTCCTTGCAGATAGCTGCTCGCCAAATTCTCTCCATCTTAGTTCCTTAAAGTCCCCCACCTCTACTTCCTCTGCAACACCCTGGTGCATTCTTTCAGTCTCTTCCCAGAATCTGTACAACCGGTGCAGGTCTGGTCTGGGCTGGTTAATCTTCCCTGGTTGCTTCCCTCCCTCCTACTGCCTCGCCATTCTTCTCTGCCCTGTTCAGTACCCCCACAACCCCACCCCTGCAGGATCCTTCACAGCCAGCAGCTAGTTCTGGCTTCTGCTCACAGAGTGTACTGGAAGGAGGTCTGAGGGCTCGTGCCTGT
>NW_006159730.1:1155913-1159738 GCF_000334495.1 Tupaia belangeri chinensis | reverse complement strand
AGGGCTGGTGCTGGTTCCATCCCTGCTCCAGGTCATGTTTTGGGCAGTGGTTGATTCCCCTGGGGTCTGCTGCTGCTGCTGCTGCTGCTGGAGCCTCTAGTTGTTGTTGGGTCTTGTGATGCAATTTCCTGTCCTTACCCATGCAGTAGTCCCTGGGGGCCTTGCATTTTCATTCTTCAGTAGTCCTGTCCATCCCTCCAAGAGATTTATCCATCCATTGGTGGAGTCCCCAAGCAGATCGTCCAGTGCCAGAACCCCAGATGAATACCCTTCCCCTGCTTCTGTGGACCCTGAGCAAGATTTCCAAAGCCCAGTTCCAACTGTCTCTCCAACCCCTTTGCTTGTCCATGCCTTCATCAGTACAGAGGGGCATTTAGAACTTTCTAAGCCTGTGCTAGAGGTTCCTCCTCTCATCTCCTGCCTCTGTTGCCTCTCCTCTAACAGGACAAGTTGCTCCCCCCCAACATAGTCCCTGCTGTTCCCTCTCCCCAAATCTCCATAGCTCCAAATCCTACCTGTCCTCCTCCATAAAGGTGCCCTTCTCCTTTCAACTGGAAGCAGTTTTTTCCACACAGGAACTCCCAGTGGGTACTATCTGTTTCTCCCTTGGTCCCTTGTCACTTCCCCAACTGTATGAGAATAATTTATATACAAGCTACATTTTCCCTCTGGGCTATAAATTCCAACTGTGCCTCTTTTATCTTGCTGTGGACTGTGTGGCATGGTCATTAAACATGTATGCTCTGGGGACAGCCTGCCTGGCTTCAAAGCCTGGCTCTCTTGCTTGACAGCCATACAAACTTAGGTTGATATGTCCCTCTTGGGGCCTCACATTGTCCATCTATAAAATGGGTGGGAACAGTAGCACCTATCTTACAGGATTGTCAGACATGAGTTAGGACACAGAAACACTAGAAGGAGTTTGGCACAGAGCACACGTGCCATAATGCCACGTCTCTTCTCTTCCTCCTCTTTTTATTCTAAGCAGCACATGGGTAATTAATGCCACATGTGGTCAGAGACAAAGTGAGAGGAGACAGAATGACAGAATACTACCTTGAAATAAAAGACTTCCTTATCGGAAAGATATTCTTGATTGGTCACGTCAGGGAATGTGACCTTTTCCGAAGCTGGAATCATATTCAGAGACAAGTCTAGCCCACTCATTAAAGCAGGAGACAAACGGATGCCTGGAGCCACACAGCACATGGCAGAGCTAGGGCTCCAGTCTGTTTTCTTACTGCAAGTGTTTCTCTTCTCTGCTGTTCTGAATAAAGTTTTCAAGTTTCCAAGCCCCAAGAGAGGGTGACCTGAATGAGATCTGGTAGGAGGGTGGGAACCCTAAGGGCAAGGGGCAAGGACCATTGCCTTGGGGGTTCCCTGGGACTTGAGGGAACCAAGGGGTGGTATTCAAGAGCCCAGCAACTCTGCCTTGTGTTTGCCTCCTGGAACTTTGTATCTTGCTTTGAGGAGGTGATTCCTTTTGAGTAGATCTCAGAAAAGGGGGAGAATCCCTAGCTTTGAGTAAGAGGGATGAACTTTTTGGGGGAAGGGGCCAACATAGAATCTGTGGAAAGAGAATGAAAGGAAAACAGATCCAATTGGTGATAGCAGTCTGAAAACAGAAAATAGATTTGGTCTGACATTAGTGCAATGATTGACCTTGTCATGGTGCCCACAGGCCTTAGCTGGGTATACCGGGATTAGGTGAGAGCATTTCAGAAAAAATACTCATGTGCCTTGGCCAACCAGAAATGAGCAATGCTCATAAAGTCTTAACTATTGTTAGTATTCCTACTAAAAGCCTGAAAACAAATGCAAGAGGTAGGCAGTGGAATTATGCCCATTTTGGAGGTAAAGAAATCAAAGTTTGTAAAATTTCATTCATCTATCCCAGCATCGTACAGCTGGCGCAGGCAGAGCCGAGATCTGAGCCCAGGCAGGCTGACCCCAGAGTGTGCCTTCAAGCTCTGTTTTATAGGCCTCCTTGGCAGGAAACTGACTCAGAGCAAGCTGACTGAAGAGTGTTGTTTCCTAGAGTGCCTGATACCCAGTTCCAAGAGTTGGGACAATGGTGGAAAAAGGAGAAGGAAGGCAGAGAATAGTTAAAGGAGGTGACAATAAAAAACAAAACAAAACAAAACAAAAAAACCAGGCAAGAGTATGTTAGAAGTTTCCAGAAGGAAGGTAAGGAATCCATGGCACCTCTTGCCCCAACCCTTCTCTGGGTAAGAATGAGCTGGCTCTGGGTGAAACTTGAGTGTGTGTGGGATTGGAGTGATCATTGCTGATGGGGTCAGCCTTGTGCCCAGGGCTGGTGGTTCGAGCCTCCTCACACGACTTCCTGTTATTTAGTCTGGGTCTGAGAACACCCCTCATCTGGCCAATTTAGGGTAAAAGAATCCAGAGAGCTCAGTTAAACACTCAAGAAGTTCAGTTTTTAAAATAACAGTCGGTAAAATTGGTTAAACCTTTTCAGTCAAACCCGTCTGAGATCCCGTCAGGTGGGTTGAACACTCAGTAAAGTCAGACCACGTTGCTTTCAGTCAAGTTTCATGAAAACTTCTGCAAAATCAATCAGAAACTTGGTCAGTTTGTCTCTAAGTCCTGGGAGTCTAGACAGATGTGCAGGTTTTACATATACTGGGGTGGGTAGTAGGAATTCTGGTGAAGTTGGTCTCAAATCCAGCAAGGTCAGTCCAAAGTCTGGACCAATCTGAAGTTCAGAGCAGTGAGACGCAGGTCCAAGTAGAACAGTTGGATATTTGGTTGGATCTGTCATAAGGCCAACCTGGCCCCTCAGCATTGCGTAGGCCCACATCCGGGAGCGGGCCCGGGTTCATGATGAACGTACAGAGACCCAGAGAGGAATGGCTATGCACACTGGCTGGGGAGCCAAAGTGGAGACTACATGGTAATGTCTGGGGCTTTCCAGAACATTCTCTACCAGTAACCCAGCCAAGGAAAAGCCAAGACTGACCAGGATTGGTGTTCCCAGACAAGCCCCTGTAACCGCCTTGAGGAGACCCAAAATGCCTCTTTGTTGATACTGTGACCTTAGTGCATTGCTGAACCCTCCAGCCTTCTAAAGCTAGCCCCTTGTCCAGTCACTGGGTAGCCAATCAGCATGTCCTTGGCCAAAGGACACAGCACGGGCACACACGTAGCACACGCTTGTCCCCACACGGCCTGCCTGTCTGTTCTCCCACGCTCCTTTCCCTCCGGCCAGAGTGGAGCAGGCAAAGCCAAGCACTGGCTCGGTGCCTCAAGGCATGGAGGTGTAGCTGGGCTCTGACCCAGCTCCTCAAACAGGTTCCATATGGCCCTCCCCACCGCCCTCATCCCCTGTTCCACCTTGGCTGTTTCTGAGATTAAAACCCTTTCCTGGTTGTCAGCAAACAGCCACAGGGAGGGGTTGCTTGCTGCTGTTGGAACCGCGGCTGTGGAATACTCATCAAGAGGCTGGCTGCAGGGGATGATTTCCCGGACTGCTGGGCAAGAGGGCACAGAGAGAGGGCACTGGGCCCAAGCAAGGGGGAGATGCCCAGCTGCTCCCTAGGGCCAGCACAGCCTCTGGGGAAGTTCTGGGCACCTGGCCTTGGCATCAGGACCTCCAGACTCCAGATAGGACTCTGCGTCTCCTTGATTTTCTTCCAGGACCCAGAACTCCTTCTGCAGCTAAGATGGGTGTGATGAAATCAAAGAAAGGGACAGCCGGGTTGGAGAGAGGCCGGGGGCACAGCAGGGGGGCTGATGCACACACGTGACCACAGCAATGCTGGCCCACTCAGACAGCAAGGACACCTGGCACAGCAGGGAGGGGGC
>NW_006159730.1:1150361-1155514 GCF_000334495.1 Tupaia belangeri chinensis | reverse complement strand
CTGAGCCTGGGGCTCACCTTTTGGTCACAGGGCTGTGGGCAAGTCTTGAGATTCTGGGACTGGAGCCGTAGGGTAGGGTAGGAATGAGGGATGCTCTGGGAGTTCAGAAGTGCAGCTATTTATGTTTCATGCCCTGGTATTGAAGTGTTTGGGTAATTTAACAGCCAGCCCTCAGTCCTGGCAGTCCTGGTTGAATCGTAGCCTTGGGTTAGAGCCCGTGTCTAGTCTGGCTCTGCCCACTTCCCTGGAAAGGCCCCTGCTGACAGTGAAGCCTAAAAATGTGTGGGTGTCTGCACGTGTCCGTCTTTGTGACCTCTCTGAGCACCTAACCCTACTAAGTGCCCAGGAAATCCTCACCACAGCCCGCCCTTGCATTTTGGCCACCCCAGCACCCTGTGAGCCCCGCTAAGTCCAGACACAGGCATAGCTGATCCACTCTGAGCCCCGGCCGAACTTGTCCTGGGGCTTCTTTACACTTATCCCTTCTCCATCCGGTGACAGACCCATGCCCAGGAGCTGGCCTGAATGCCTGGGGCTCTGAGCATTTGGAAGGGCCCCACTTGCACAGTGTCCCTACTAGCCACACTGGGAACCCATCCGACCCACCTTGGAAGATCAAAGAAGCCTCGTGTCTGTGTTTGGTGATGGTATCTGTCCGCGGCAGGTGGTGATTGAGGAGCTCAGCACTGGAAGAGCCACAGGGATGTCCATTCCAGCTGTCTCATTTTCTTTGTGGAGACTGAGCTGGGGCTGGAACCCAGGACTCCATGGTCCCTGGAATTTTAGCAGCAGCATCTACATGGGCAAAGGGAGAAAGTGGACAAGGAAACTCAGCCAAGGCAGCTTATCTTCTCCTCCCAGACTAAACTATGGCTGGAGGAAGGACAAGTCCTCCTCAGAGACTGATGTCTAAGGGCCTCTTGGTTCTGCCCATGCCTGCATCCCTGCCACTTCTCTGAAGCTGTGAGGGCTGCTGGGATGCATGGTGTTTCAAAGACACCCACAGGAGGTTGCAGGGCAATCTTAAGGGGATGGAGGAAGCATGATCTGTGCATGTGCAAAGGTCCCGAGGCAGAAGGAGCGTCACAGAGCAGGAGCTTGGAGCGTAGACACCATCACAAGTCAGGACTGGAGTAGGGAGGACTGGAGACCTTATTCTGGAGGTAATGAAAGCTCTGACCAGGTAAATTAACTTTTCCTGAGATCCTCCCTTCCCCTTTGATGATCAGCCTAACCAATTTCACCTGTATGTAAATATGCCCTCCACCCCTCCACCCTGTGAGCCTCTCCAGAGAGGTACTGGCTCCAGCCAACTCCAAGGCCTCTGCAGCAGCCAGGAGCCTCTCTCCTGGGAAAACTCTGGGCCCCTGGATATGCTCACCACATCTGAGGGCCCTCAGAGAAAAGAACAGGAATGGGAAATAAATAGTTGTCCTTGTGCTCTCCTATAACCCCTTCCTGCTCAGAACAGATCAAGCAACCCCTTCTAAAAAGAACCGCTGGGAGAAGAGCGGAGGGAAGTGAATAATCCCTTTGCTGAGGGCCCCCAGAGGAAACCAGGTGGAACAAATGAACACAGCAGGAAGGTCCCATCTGGGAAACCATTCAGCAGTTCCAAGAGGGTCTGAGCAAGCCAGGAAACACTGGCGGCAGGGCCTCCATCTGACGTCTGTGTGCCTCCATGAGATCTTCTCCTGGAAGCCTGGGTGGGGGATCTGAAGTGGATCTACTCACAGCTTCCCTCACCCCCATCCACAGAAGGGGCTAGTAACTCATCACAATCCAATCAATATCATTTTGAAACACTCTAATCAGTCCAACTGACTTGAACAATTTGACTGCTTTTCGTTCTGACTCACCAGGATGATGGCATTTAATCACGTCTCTAACCAAGGAGACCATTTAAGTCAGTCAGTGCCAAGATGGTGGCCAAGGCAGGTGGCCGGCGAATGACACCTACATATTCAGCACTTCTTACATGGCAGGCTCTCGCTCCAGTACTTAACAGAAACAACTCCATGAGGCAGATCAGCTCATTGTCCCCTTTGTACAGATGGGGAAACTGCGGCATAGAGAAGTTAATGAACGTTCTTGGGGCCACTGGAGAAGTTGTGGCACTCTCTAATATGGAAGCTGTGGCCTGCCTGAAGCTAAGAGTTCCCAGAGCATCCGACAGGTGTTACTGTGTTTCCCTCAAGCTTTAAAATATTCCTGGAGCAACTGTAGGGCCCAGCTGTGGTGTCCCAGTTTGCTTCAGTGCGAGTTTTGGAAGTCACAGCCTTGGACTACCAATCGTGGTTTTTTCTGGGAGTGGCATGTTGGGTAATGTCTACTTTTCCCCATCTGTTATACAATGAGCATGTGACACTTGAATGAGATCCAAACCAGAGATGATGGCTATATGACACTGTGAATGTACTAAATGTCACTACTGGTAAATTTTATGTTATGCACATTTTACCATAAACATCAAGAGAGAGAGAGAGAGAGAGAGAGAGAGAGAGAGAGAAAGCAGAAGGAAAAAAATGAAGGTTTTAGATGTTCTAAAACCTCAAGCCTGGAGGCCACATGGTGGTATGGCAGTAAAACAACTTCCTGTAGTGATGATCCACGGAAGTTTCTGGGTTCTCATCTGTAGACCTTCCTGGGTACTCCAGTGCCTGTGGTCAGGACTGGCTGGGTTGGGAGGATCATGGTGTCAGGACTCTGTCGGGATTGCTGTTTCTGTCTCTCGCTCACAGAAGCAGGACGTTGCATGAGGTGATGTCGGGAAGTGATCTGCAAGTGAGGGTGCTGTAGGGCATCAGAGCAGCCAAGGCTTCCTGCCACCCACTCCAGCCCTGCACGCCATCCTGCCCAGCCCGCCCAGTGCTCCTGCTGCTGTCTCCTTCCTGCGCAAACCCCCTACAACAGAGAGCTCCCCCAGCTCTCACGTTCCACCTCTTCCTGGAAGAAAAGTCCATTTGCTATTCCGCTGGCTGGCTTCCTGGTTGGTACAGATGGGAAAAACAGGCTCTGAGACCCCCCCAGGAGACCTTCTTTCGAGGAGAGGTGGACAGAGGCAACGGGAGACCAGGAGCTTAAGTCTCGCTTGACAATGACTGCGGGGACTCTCACGGCATTCTCTTATTGGCATAATTGACGTCTGTCCTTTGAGCCAGATGGGCCAAGCCAGCTATTGCTCCAGTTGCCCAAGTCGGGGCAGAGAAAGAAAGATGGGCTGGGATTCTGAGTGTGACTGCGTGCGTGCACACCTGCCCTTCTGAGAACACAGGTGCCTGCCCCATGCCTTCCTTCGCCAGCCCTCCAACGGCAACAGCTCGTGCCAGCCCCATTTTACAGATGAGGGGACAGTGACACATGGTAAAAGAGATGCAAAGAAAAGCAATCTCAGCACTGGGGCACAGCTTCTTGAATCTGCTTTCTTTTCATTCGGAGGCAGCTCTCCTCCATCCTTCCATCTCTGTAAGAGGAGAGAGCTGGGGGTCTCCAAATGGTCCCAAAGAGGACACTGGAAAGCCACGTATGTGGAACAGGGTGGAAAATTACCCGATGAGGAGTTGAGAGATGTGGGTTTCAGTCGTAGGGAAAATGGAATTATTGTTCTTAGCTGGTGATTTTGCAGTAAGGGATCCCTTTAACTGTACTCCCCAAGTAGCACATACAAAAAAATTTGCTGAAAAAGAAATTTGCACTTACCATGTAATAGTTGTCGTGATTAAAGCCTGGGCTCTGAAGCAGGCCTGGCTTGTAACTCTGGCTTTGCCTCTTGCTGTGAGATACAAAGTGAGTTACCTAACCTCTCTATGCTCCAGCTTCAGCTGTACAGTAGAGATTGCTGGTCGCTGTGGACAGTAAACTCATGAAGGGAGGGACACTGACAGGCTCAGTCTCACTCAATTGGTGGCTCTCAAACTTTTTAGTCTCCAAATACCTCTATATACTTTTTAAAAATAGGGATTTTTGCTATTTTTAGGGGGTTGTACACCCACTGGAGACACAGAGAGACAGAAAGCAAGAAATCAGCCCCTCCAGACAGGGAGAAGGCCACTCCATAATCCCTTCTTCTCTCTTCTCTTCTTGGGACTTTGGGCACACATGTACATGCATGTGACATGAGTTTCATTGTTTCTTTTTTTTTTTTTCTATAGGGCACATGTGCTGACTGGAGAGACAGAGAGAGAGGGAGAGAGAGAGAGAGATGGAAGGTGAGAAATCACCATTCCCCCCTCCCGCCCAGGAGGGATGGCCATGCTGCAATCCCTTCTCCTTTTGGGATTTTGGGCACACACTCACACATACCCAATGTGAGTTTTAAGCCATCAGATCTGGGACTTGAACTGTGGTCAACAATATGGGAGTCCAGTAATGTAACATTACACCATCTGCTGGCCCCTGTGGCGTTAGTTTTAAGTGCCAGGTTCAGGACTCGAACCGCGGTCAGCTACATTGGGAGTCTAGCAATGTGACCATTATACCATATGTTGGTCCTAGCGTGGTGAGATGTCAAAGATGTCATGTTTTTCAAGCTCCTACCAAGGAACCAAACAAGCAATTCAAATATGTACTGTCGGCAACTGGACATTTTTGGACGAATTCCTCATCCGGAAATGTCCAGAGCTCTTTGATCACAAAGAATTGTGTTCCATCACTTTAACACCAGACCACACACACGTCTGATCACCTGTCCAAAATTATTGGAACTTGGATGAGATATGTTTCCACACCCACCATACTTGCCTGACCTCGCACTGTCAGACTTCCGCTTGTTTTGCCCTCTTCAAAACTCCTTCCATGGTATAATGTTCAACTCAGATGAGGCTGTAAATCAGCACCTTGTTAAGTTTTTTGCCAATAAAGACAAGTCCTTCTATGAACGAGGAATTATGAAGCTCACTGGAAGATGACAAAATGTTATTGGACAAAAAGGGCAACATATTATTGATTGATCTTTGTTCTTTATATAAATAAATGACCTTTGAAAAACAGAAAAAAGACTTCATGACTTCTCCAACAACCCAATAATTAAACTAAGATGCTTTAAACATGTCATTAATATATTTTAAAATAACAGTACTAAACTCACTACATGTTAACATAAATAGCATGCTTTATAAATAATATCTATATTTTTCAAAACACAAATACTCAGC
>NW_006159730.1:1093774-1150330 GCF_000334495.1 Tupaia belangeri chinensis | reverse complement strand
AGCAGGAAGACTTGCTTTGCTTTACATTTTGTCTACTCTCTTTTATGTCTGGCTTGATAGATTACAGTTGGATTCTCCCACCTGTTTCTGCATGCAAACTGTTTCCATTCGTTGCTTTTGTTGAAGGCTATGAAGGAAACCTGCTCTCATACAAACATGTAGTTGGAAAAGAGAGGACCTCAGAGCCCCCCTGAAATGTTCAAGGACCCCAGGATATCTTAACCAACTCGGATTGGATGCTTTGAGAGTCATCACCTTTCTGCAATGATTTAAATAGGCAGGGCAAGCTTTCCTTACACACATGTAACAGTTGAGCAAACAGAGGGCTTCTGAAGTGACATGATATTGTGAAGATGACACTGACTTAATGCAGGAGGCATGACCAGGACCAGGGTCCTCTGACCCCTGGTACAGAGCCAGTCCCCTTCCTACAGGATAAGAAACACATGCCTTCTGCTGCTCAAGTACAGCCTCCCTGGGAGTTCCATTAGTAAAGGTTTGCTGGTGGGAAACGCTCAGTAAATTTATCTATCTATCTATCTATCTATCTATCATCTATCTATTTATTTATTTATTTATTTATTTTTACTTTGACCAGAGAGGGACAGAGAGCGAGCGAGCGAGAGAGAGCGAGAGAAAGTGAGTAAGCAAGTGCTAGATCTGGGACTCGAACGGCAGTCAGCCATGTGGGAGTCCAGCTCCCTTAATCACCAAGCCACCTGCTGGACCCCAGTGCTTTTATTTTTTTAAATAAAAAAAAAATTTACATCATAATGTCAACAAAACAGCTACAATTTTTTTTTTTTGCAATTATAGAGTAGTATTCAGTTAACAGAACAATTATTTTGTACAAGCCGCATCAGAGACAACTGAAGATGAAAAAACTGCTATTCCCATATATAACTAGTTTGTGCTGTGCACCAAGAATCTGCTTTAAATTTCCATGCCAATTTACAGCCCCCGTACTGTACCAGGCAAGGTTAGTGGCTATTGAAAATACCACCGGGACAGGGCTATCTAAACACACACTCACTAGTGTGTTAACTATATAAAAAAAGACACTATTCAGTTTAAAAACAAATTTTACACAATCTTACATTTTAATTTTTCACTTTAAAAGGAGTGAGTTGTGTACAGGGGGATTAAATGCTTTGTAGACAAGGGGAAATGTACTGGAATCAGCTTATTCCTCATCGTCCCCTTCATCTCCATCCTCTTCATCTCTTCCTCTTCCTCAACTTCGTCTCCCTCACCTTCCTCCTCCTCCTTCTTTTTCTTGCTCTTTTCAGCCTTGACAACTCCCGTTTTTGCTGCATCTTTAGCTCGGTATGCAGCAATATCCTTTTCGTATTTTTCCTTCGCTTGGCAGCCTTCTTTTCATAAGGCCGTTTATCATTGCAGCAGCGTGATTCCACATCTCTCCCGGTGTCTTTGCAACATCACCAATGGATAGACCAGGATATTCTTTGATTTGGGGGCAATATTCAGAACAGGACAAGAAAAAGGCCAAAGGAGGCCTCTTGGGTACATTGGGATCCTTAAACCTTTTTTTGTTTGTTTGTTTCTCCTTTAGGAGAGATACAGGTTTTCATTTCTCTTTTATGATGGACTTTGTCCACCTTTGCCATATCTCCAAACTTTCCTTTCTCTTCAGTAGATGTGGTCTTCTAGCTCTCTGAGCCCTCTCTTTTTTTTTTTTTTTTTTTTAGAAATTTTGCTAAAGGGCATGTGCACTCACTGGAGAGACAGCGAGACAGAAGGTGAAAACTCACCCCCTGGGGGTTGGCAATGCAGCAAGCCCTTCTCCTCCGTTCTTATCTTGGGATTTTGGACACACACACAAATGTGTGTGTACTCAGCGTGAGTCTGTTTTTTTTTTAAAGAATTATTTTATGTAACTTTATTTATTTATTTATTTTTAACTTGACCAGAGAGAGACAGAATGAGAGAGGGAAAGTGAGAAAGCAAGTTGCCAGGTCCAGCCCTCAAACAAACCACAGTAGGCCATGTGGAAGTCCAGTGTCCTTAACCACCACGCCACCTCCTGGCCCCATCCCAGCATGAGTTTTAAGCCTCGAGGTTGAGGGCTTGAACCGTGGTCCACTATGTGGGAATCCAGCGATGTAACCATTACACCATCTGCTAGTCCCTCTCTGAGCGCTTCTTAGAAAGCTCTGAGAAGTTGACTGAAGCATGTGGGTGCTTAACCTTGTGCTCTTCTTGGCAAGTTTGCACGAAGAATGCATATGATGACATTTTGCCTCTCGGCTTCTTAGGATCTCCTTTGCCCATGTTTAGCTATCTTTCCTTGGCGAGGCACAGAGCCGTGGAGTGCCCGCCCGACTCTCCCTTGCCTGGGTGCTCTCTATGGAGCTCGATGTACTGCAATGGCTGTGAGAGCGGGAGCCAGATGCAGCCTCCTCACTCTCTCTGCTCCGTAACCAAACTCAGTTTTTATTTACCTGAAAATGTTCACCGGAACTTTTGTTCTTTTTTTAAAAGAATTAAAGTTTATTTATTTATGTTCTCCATGATCATGGGAGAGAGAGACAGACAGATAGAAAGACAGCACCCCCAGAGGTCCTCGACACCGCAGCCCAGCTTCAGCCAGCTCCAGACCATGGGCATGCATGTGTCACTGAAGTACAGTTACTGCATCTCCGTCTAGCCACTCCCACCTTACCTGGGAGCTGTAGGCTACACTGCAGTGTAGAAGTGCATGTGATGTCAGTGTCTCATCACTAACAATGCTAACCTTGATCACTGGGTTAAGGTGGCACCTGCCAGGTTGCTCTGCTATACACGTTACTATTTTCCTCTTCCCTTAGTTATTAATTAAAAGTGGGATGTGGGGCCAGCAGGTGGAGTGGAGGTTAAAGGTCCCACACGGCCAGTTTGGGGTTTAAATCACAGACCCAGCAGCTTGAGAATCACGCTGGGCACACGCATGCATGCCCAAAATTCCAAGAGGAGACTGGGGAAGGGATTATGGCATAGCCATTTCCCCCGGGGAGTGATTTTTCACTTCCTTTCTTTGTCTCTCTCTGGTGAGCACATGTGCTCTATAACAAAAATAAAACAAAAACTGAGATATGAACACAGCTCATACTCCAGGGAGGAAATTAGGAGAGAGGTGCATCAGAGTTTGTAGGCATATGTTAAACCTCCACAGTAATTAGTTAGTACTTGGGAAAGAACTTTGGGGCTATGCAAATATCCTGTTTCTCTTTATAATTTTGCCCACTCATTTTAGTATTCATCAGTGGATCTTTCCTGAAGTGATTATTTCTGCCCTGTTCTAGTAGTGGTTTTCTTTCCTTTTCCTTTTCCTTTTATTTCTTTTCTTTTTTTCTTAGGGCATGTGCTCACTGGGGAGGGAGAGAGAGAGAGAGAGAGAGAGAGAGGGACAGAGAAATCATCCCCTAAGGGCATGGCCATGCCACAATCCCTTCTCCTCCATTCTCTTCTTGGGATTTTGGACACACACGCACACATGTCTGGCATGATTTTCAAACTACCAGGTCTGGGACTTGAAGCATGATTGGACACATGGGAGTCCAACATCTTAACAGTGGTTAAGGTGCCCCTGTGGACCCAGTGAATTTCTATTTCTCATTCATCTCTCATTTATTAATTAGAATTTTTCGGTAAGAAAGTTCTCCTTTCCTCACCATTTATTTATTATTAAATAGCTCCTCTCAGTAAGGTTTTCTGGAGATTTATTTTGTGGCTCAAATGGTTACAGTTTTGGCCAATGGAAGTTTGACTCCTGTGTCTTTTAAACTTTTTAATTTTTTAAAGCACTTCTGTTACTTTATGGCACCACAAGATGCTTTAGGCTCATCTTAGAATTTCCCCACCCCAGACATAAAATAAGACATTTCATCAAGAAGGGTTTTTTTGTTTTCATTTTTGTTTGTTTTCCAGAGATGTTTGCTACAGGGCACATGCATTTGCCAGAGGGACAGAGAGAGAAAAAGTGAGAAATCACTTCCACCTCCAGGAGGGATAGGTATGCAACAATCCCTTCTCCTCCATTCTCAGGATTTTGGGCATGCCCCCACCACACACACACACACACACACACACACACACACACACACATGTGTGAGTTTCAATCTACCAGGTCCAGGACTCGAACTGCAATTGGCCATGGGGAATCCAGCACTTTAATCACTATGCAATCTGCTGGCCCCAGCTGGTTCCTTTTACTGGACAATCCTGTTTAGAAGCCAGTATCTGGGCATGAACTATACTCGTTGCAACTGGGCGTCACTGCTTCTAGGTCCTCCAGTGGCCAGAGCCAGGAAGTGCATGTATGTAAGCTTGCCCACCTACACACATATCGGTACCTACTTATCTAGCCACACCTATCTGCCCATCTTTAAATAAATATGCGCTCATGCTGATATGTCACACCCCAAATCAACACAGCAAGGTCCATACATTGAGTTTTAATTTTGGAAAATTATACATATTTTTGTTTGTTTTCAAAATCTCAGTTTGGTTCATTTGCAAATCTATCACTCATTAAAAAAATAAACAAAAAACACTGCATGTTTTTCAAGGCTCAGCTCAAATATAGCTTTCTCCATGATGCCTGCTTTAATCTCTTTATTCAGGATTGATGTCTTATTGTAGTTTTGACATACATTTTTCTGATTTTGGTGTTCGGCATGTTTTCATAGACCTATTGGCATGTCTTCTTTTGGAAAAATGGCTATTCGGGTCCTTCCCCCACCCCTTTTCTTTCCCCTTAGTTTGTCAGAGAGAGAGAGAAAGGGGAGTAGGGAGTGAGAAATCACCACCCATGGAGGATGGCCACACCACAGTACATTCTCCTCTCAGGATTTTGGTCACACACCCACAATATACCTGGTGGGATTTTCAAACCGCCAGACCTGGGACTTGAACTACAAAGTCAGCCATGTGGGATCCAATTGCCTTAACTTCCACGTCACCTGTGGGCCCCCCTTGCCCATTTTTAAAATGGGAATTTTGTGTTTTTGCTATTGAGTTGCTTGAATTGCTTATATGTTTTGAATAGTAACGCCTTAGTAGCTGTTTAATTTGCAAGTATTTTCTCTCATTCTTTCTCTTCACTCTGTTGATGTCTTCCTTTGCGCTACAGAAGCTTTTTAGTTTGATATAATCTCATTTGTTCATTTTACTTTGGGAGTCACTTCCCAAAAAGTCATTGGCTAGACCAATGTCATTTTAAGAACACCATCTGTTGAATTTTGCCAAATGTATGCATACCATGTAACCCCATCACCACCATAATCAAGACAAAGAGCATTCCCACCACCTCCGAAGGGTCCCTCTGCCTTTTTCCAATAAATCCTCACCCTAGAACCAGACAGCCACCGATCTACCTCCTGTCACTATAAATTGCATTCGTCTCGTCTGAAGTTTCATTAAATTAGGAATTATATAGTACGTGTTCTTTTGCATATGGGCTTCTTTTTGCTTACTTTGTTTGTTTCCTAGGGCTGCTATAACCAAATATTACAAACTGGGTGGCTTAAAACAACAGAAAAGCATTCCTCCCAGTTCAGGAGGCCGAGATTCTGAGTTCAGGTGTCAGCAGGGCTGATTCCTTCTGGAGACTGAGAGAATCTTCTCCTTGCTATCTCCTGGATTCTGGCAGCTGCCAGCACTCCTGGGAGTTTCTTGATTTGAGGCAACACACCTAAAATCTCTGTCTCCATCTTCACACAGTGTTCTTCTCTGCGTCTCTGGGTCCTTCCGTTCAGGAGAACAGAAAGTAGGACTGTCTTTGTTCCAATCCAGTCATACAGGATGTAGGGTTCAGCACAATCCAGAGTGATCTCGTCTCCATCTGATTACATCTGAAAGACCCCCATTTCCGGATGAAGTACCAGAGGTAGGACTTCAACATATCTTTTCAATAGCTGAACCCTCAGCATAACAAGATGAAATTCACCCATGCTTCTATGTGTGGAAGCAGGTTGTCCTTTTATATTACGGAGTAGTTTTCCACAGTATAGACATACCATCGTTTGTTTATTCTTTCTCTTGCTATGTACACACAAGTCGTTTCCAGTTTTGGCTATTATAACATTCAGGTACAAATCTTTGTGTGGACATATAATTCCATTTCTCTTGGGAAAACACCTAGAAGTGGAACGTCTGAGTCGATGTATCTTTAACTCTTTAAGAATTTGCCAGAGACTTTTTTTTTTTCAAAGTGGTTATAATCTTTTACAATCCAGTCAGCAATTTGCAAGAGTTTCAGTTGCTTCACTGCCTCACATTCAAACTTGTTTTAAATTATCTTATTTTATTTTTAAGTTTTTGCCATAGGGAGCACACTCTTGGCAGAGAGAGGCAGAGGGAAAGTGAGAAATCACCTCCCGGGAGGATGGCAATGCCATAATCCCTTCTCTTTTTTCCTCTCAGGATTTTGGATATGTATGCATATGATTTCAAGCCTCTGGGTCTGAGTCTAAACGGTGATCTGTTATGTGGAAGTCTAGCGCCTTACCCACCATGCCACCTGCTGGCCCTGGTATTTTCGGTCTTTTAATTTTAATGATTCGAGTAGGTCTGTAGTGGTAACTCAATTCATGGCTGTTTTACTTTGCATTTCTCTGAGGAGTTAAACATCTTTTCCTGAGCTTGTTGGCCATTTGTATGCATTATTTGGTGAAATGTCTAGTCAACCATTACACGCACATTTTAGCGAGTTGCTTGTCTTCTATGAAAGTCTTTCATACGCTCCGGGTTCAAGTCCTTTGTTGGATAGACAGTAAGTATCGTATTTTCTCCCAGTCTACGGCTTGCTTTTTCATTTTCTAATAATGTCTTTCTAAGAAAATTGCAATTTTAAGAAATTCTAATTTATGAATGTTTTCTTTAATGGTGCATGCTTTCTGTGTTCTACCTCACAGTCACAAAGACTGTCTTCTATATATTCTTTTCACAGTTTTGGTTTTTAAGTTTTGATCTTTGCCCATTTTGAGTATTTTTGTGTATGGTGTGAACGTTGAGAGGTCTTCTTTTTGCATATGGTTATCCAATTATCCCAGCACCATTTCTTAAAAAGACGATTCTTTTCACGTTTAAGTACCTTAGCAGTTTTGTCAAATAATTTATTACCATGTGTGTAGGTTTATTTCTACACTTTATTTTTTTATTGCCAGAAGGCATGTGTGCTTGCTAGAGAGAGAGGAAGAGGTAAAGCACCCCCACACATGCCCCAGAGGGGCATCGTCATGCTGCAATCCTTTCTCCTCCATTTCTCCATCTCATGGCTCCCCAGTGAGCTTGACTTTCTATGCACAGGTCTTAATGGCTGTACTAAGAGGCCAGCCCTATTTCTGGACTTTGAATTCTTTTTTTTTTTTTTTTTTCGTAATGGTTTTTGCTATAGGACTTGTGTGCTCACCAGAAAGACAGGAGACAGAGAGACAGAAAATGAGAAATCACCCCCTCCCAGGGGGGATGGCCATGCCACAATCCCTTCTCCTCCATTCTCCTCTTGGGATCTTAGGCACGCACGCACATGCACCCGGTGTGAATTTAAGCCGCTGGGTACGGGCTTGAACCGCGGTCGACTACATGGGAGTTCAGCGACACAGCCATTATGCCAACTGCTGGTCCCTGGACTTTGAATTCTGTTTCACAGATTTATAAATGTGTCTGAGTTTTTGTTTGTTTGTTTGTTTTTAAAATAATTTTGCCATAGGGTGTGTGCACTTGCCAGAGAGAGAAAGTCAGAAGTCACTTCCCAGGGAGGATGGCCACTCTACAGTCCCTTTTCCATTCTCTTTTCAGAATTTTGGCACATATGAACATGCATCTGGCATGATTTTGGGATTGCTGGGTCTGGGACTCGAACCGTGATCAGCCATATGGGAATCCAGAGTCTTAACCACACCACCTGCTGGCCCCTATAATTGATTTTCCTATATTAAATATATATATATCTTTTACCCTGCAACTTGCTAATCTCACTTATCATTATAGTAACTTTTTTTTTGTTTTACAGATTTTAAGATTTCTAATTACAATTGCATTGCCCAAAAATAAAGACAGTTGTGCTTCTTTTCCAACCTGAACACTTTTATTCTTAACTTACTGCAGTGGCTCAGACCTTCTAGTAGACATTGAATAGGAATAATGGTGAGAGACATCGTTTTCAACAAGAGATGCTAAAATAATTGGATAGCTGTATGAAAACAAATAAGCAAATGAACAAACATACAAAAAGTCTGAAAAGCTCTAGTTAATCCTAGCTCTGTGTGGGCTTTGAGAATTGCTCTTTTCTTTTCTTTTCTTTTTTAACATTTAATTACTGTATATCCTTACAGCATACAAAATGGACCTTCTGGGCATGAACTCACTGTGTAAGTCCAGCCAATGACATCATCATCAATGACATATACGTCATCAACAGACAACCCTCCATTCGCGTGCCCACCAAATGTTCTGCCTCTTTCCCCCTTGGTTCCCTCCCTTCTGCCCCTCATTGTCCACTCTCCTCCCACACTGTCTTCAGCATCCACAGTTGCCCCCCCCTTTAATACCTTCCAATCTTTCCGTTTCTGCTAAAAAGTGCAGACATTTGGTATATAGTAAGTGGGGACAAAAAACGCCTCTCTTTCATAGTCTGGCTTGCTTCACTTAGCATTACATCTTCCATATTCATCCACTTTCTATCAAATCCCATGGGCTCATGTTTTTTTTTATGGCTGAGCAGTATTCCATAGAGTCTATGTGCCACACTTTTTCAATCCATATATCTGTTTGTGGCCATTTGGGTTAATTCTATGTGTTAGCAATTGTGCATAATTCTGCAATAAATGTGGATAAGCAAGTATTTTTCCAACTGAGTATTTTCCTATCCTTTGGGTAGATTCTCAGGAGTGGGATTGCTGGATCATGTGGTAGTTCTATTTGTAGGTCTTTGAGGAACCTCCATATTGATCTCCACACTGGCTGTACTAATTTACATTCCCACCAGCAGTGTAGGAGTGTTCTTTTTCACCACAGCCTCACCAGCATTTATCATTCCTTATGTATTTAATCTTTGCCCTTCTGACTGGGGTTAAGTGATATCTCATTGTGGTTTTAATTTGCATCTCCCATATAATAAGGGAGATGTTGAACATTTTTTTTTGGGGGGGGAAAGGTTTTTTTTTCATAGGGCGTGTGTGCTCGCCAGACAGACAGAGACAGAAAGCGAGAAATCACCCCCTGGGGGGATGGCCACGCTGCAATCCCTTCTCCTCCATTCTCCTCTCGGGATCTTGGGCACGCACGCACACGCACCCGGCCTGAGTTTTAAGCCACCGGGTCCGGGACTCGAACCGCGGTCAACTACATGGGAGTCCAGTGACATAGCCATTAAGCTAACTGCTGGTCCCTTATATATCTTCCTTAGAGAGCTGTCCATTCAGCTTATTCATCCAATTTTAATTGGGTTTATTTTTTTGGGGGGAGGGGTTGGTTAGCTGCTTAAGTTCCCTGTTTATTCTGGTTATCAGTTCCTTATCTGAGGCATGGTTTGAAAATATTCTCCCCTTCCAAGGGTTGTTTCTTCACTCTAGTTATTGTTTTACTGTGTAGAAGCTTTTAACCTGATGTAATCCCACTTGTCTATTTTCTGGATTATTGCCAGTGCTTTGGGGGTGGGGGTCTTATTTAAGAAATCTTTGCTTACTCTGATGTCTCCAAGAGGTTCCCTTGTGTTTTTCACCAGTAGTTTTATAGTGTGAGGTTTTATTTTTAGATCTTTGATCCATTTTGAGTTGATTTATGTTAATGGTGAGAGATAGGGGTCTAGTTTCATTTTTCTGCAGGTGGATATCTAGTTTCTCCAGCACCATTTGCTGAAGGTATTTTCTTTTTCCCACTGGATTATCTTGTGCCGTTTGTCAAAAATCAGTTGGCCAGGGACCAGCAGATGGCATAATGCTTATGTCGCTGGACTCCCACTATAGTTGATCGCAGTTCAAATCCCGAACCTGGTGGCTTAAAACTCACACTGGGTACATGTTCATGCATGCTCAAAATCCTGAGAGGAGTCTGGAGGAGAAAAAACTGTGGCATGGCCATCTCCCTGGGAGTAATATTTCTCACTTTCTGCCTCTGTCTCTCTCTCTCTCTCTGGCGAGCACATGTGCCATATAGCAAAAACCTCCTTAAAAAAAAAAATCAGTTGGCTGTATGTTTTGGAGTTTATTTTTGGACTCTCTAATTTTTCCCTGGGCTTTGAAAATTTTTCAGCTTACGGTTCCCTGGTAAATGTCCTGTCCCCCAGATGTTCTTTTCTCAGCCTTGAGTTTCCACGTCTGCTGCACAGACTGGATTGTAGCCAAAGATTCAAGGGGACTCCATGCAGATTTTTGGAGCCTTTTCTCTGTGCGACTTGCTTTTCTCTGGTATTCAGCCCTGAAAACTATAGGCACTCCGACCTCCCCAAATTCCATTTCTATCTCTTCAACACAACAAGACTTCTGGACTCAGTTTGGGTTCCCTCACTCTATTCTATATTCCACAAATTGACTTCACACTGAAAATTGGGGTGAGATTGATTTAATTATTTCCCCTTTTATTATGAGTAGCTTATTACCCAACATTTGAAAACAATTTTCCTATATATTCGCCCCCCCTGACCCCCCCCCCCACTTTTCCGGCTCCCCCCCCCCCAGTTTTCAGGTTGTTTATACAGGATGAGAAAGTCTAGACCTTACTATTTTCTCATAGCAGAAAGGTGAAGTCCTGGTCATTTTTGATAGTCTCTCATAACTTGCTCATTTGGGGGGGCGGTGTCCATCTTACATGTCTTCAAATAATTCAAACACAGTATTTAATGATCTAGTTTTGAGGTTTCCAACATTTATAGTTTTTATTTCGAACTATTTTTATTGTGAACTCATATTTTGTTAAACTTAATCTTTGGGAATGTCTTCCTGCAGAGATAATATGTGCTTGTTTGGTAGGGAGTCAGAGAAGCTCTTTTATCCTGGAGCTCCTGATCTAGGATTAATTTAAGAATATCAATTTCCATCCCTCCAACTTGTAGGTATATTGTCAATAAATGTGTTTTTTCCTTAGGTCAATATCACTTATAGTTTTCAGCTCTGAGTTTTTCCCTCTTTTAAATATTTTCCTAACCTTCTTCAAGCTCAGAAATGTGTTTAAAAATGTATGTTAAAACATATCCAGAAGCGGGCTATGAAGTACTCCCCCAGCCAGGGCTCCCCTGCAGACCCCAGTGCTAGTCAGGTATGCAGGTGTCTCTCTTTTTCTGCTCTGTCCCTTCTAATTTTTCTCTCTTTAAAAACAGACAAACAAACAAAAACAAACAACAACAACCAAAAAACGCTTTCTGCCCTGTTTGTGCCTTTCTCGTGTTGATTTATTTCTTCTTCCCTCACCTAGGGCAGAAAGCCTCCAGGGTCCTCTACCTCTGCCTGGATTGGGCCTTTGCACCATGTGGTTTTCCATTTTTAACCCAATTTCATTTCCTGTGACATGATTTTTTATTTTTTCCCTCTTTTTCTTGTAGTGCTTTCCTTTTTTCGTTGCCTTTTCTTCCTCTTTCTATTTTATTCTCTTTTTGTTTTATCTTACTCTCCCGTTTTACTGCTCAGCCCTTACCCACTGCCTAGAGACAACTAGGTGCATAGTAGCTAAATTCGGAACATTGTGAATTTTAGAGAATTCTTTGTACCTCACTGTAGTGGTTGCAAAAATAGTAAAATTTCCCTTCATAAATCCTAATGCAAAATTCCTCCTTTTTTTTTTTCCACCCTGGAGAGCACAGTAGAAGGGAGAAAATAGCACCGGATTATTTTACAATAAGAACACATGAGCTTACAGTTTCATAATCCTTCTGCAACAACTTAGGCATAAGTCAATACATTACCAAATGACCAAAAATTGGAGAAGAGGCTCAAGGATGAGAGAATCAAGTAATACATCTCCAGCAAGGGAACACTGTAACTTGTCTCCATGTAGAGACATATTAGAGGATATTACCGAAATGTCAGAGAAAGAATTTAGAACATTTATGGTAACAAAGTTCTATCAGATGCAAGAGAAAAGAGACATTGAGCTCCAAGAGATGAGGAAGTCCTTCCACGATATGAAAGAAGAATTGGACACCATAAAAAAAGAATCAAATGGAACTGTTAGATATGAAAGCTATCATACAGGAAATCAAAACCTCCCTTGAAAATAATAAAAGCAAGTTAGAACATGTAGAATATCGACTTTTGGAAGTAGAAGACAAAACTTCTAACCTAGAAAAAAATGATCAAAAATACTCAGAAAACAGCCAAGAAAACTGAGCATAATATACGAGAAATGCTAGATACCATGAAATGCCCAAATATCCAAATAATTGGTATCCCAGAAAGTGAAGAATCTAATAAGGGCATAGATAATCTATTCCATAAAATCCTGGAAGAAAACTGTCCAAGTCTAGAGAGGAATTCAAACATCCAGACCCAAGAAATACAAAGAACCCCAGGTAGAATCAATCCAAGAAGATACTCTCCACGGCACGTTATAGCTAGATTGACTAAAATGACAGACAGACAAGATACTAAGATTGGCAAATCACCTACAAAGGCTATCCTATCAGGCTAACACTGGATCTCTCATTGGATACAATGCAAGTAAGGAAAGAATGGGGAAATAAGCTATATTGACTAAAAGGACAGACAGACAAGATACTAAGATTGGCAAATCACCTACAAAGGCTATCCTATCAGGCTAACACTGGATCTCTCATTGGATACAATGCAAGTAAGGAAAGAATGGGGAATTATATTCAAAGTGTTAAATGAAAAACAATTTCAACCAAGAATACTTTACCCAGCAAGATTATCCTTCATATGGGAAAAGAAAATAAAAACGTTCTTGGATAAACAAAACCTGATAGAATTTACCAACTCCAGACCAACTCTTCAAGAAATTCTGAAAAGAATACTATGCAAAGAAAACTAAAGAGAGACAGCAGCAAGAGAACAAAAAACAACCAAGAATATGGCCAACTTAATGTTAGGGACAAGTCTGAAAATATTGATAATAACATTATATGTTAATGGATTAAATTTTCCTATCAAGAGAAACAGACTGGGGGACTGGATTAAAAATCAGAAACCCTCCATCTGCTGCCAAGAAGAAACCCATCTCATGGATAAAGACATACATAGACTTAAGGGCTGGAAAAATGTACTCCATGCAAATGGAAACCAAAAAAGAGTAGGAGTCACTAAACTGATTAAGGACAAAATAGGCTTTCAGACAAAAACCATAAGAAAAGACAAATAAGGGCATTATATAGTAGTAAAAGGGATAATTCACCAAGAAGATATAACGCTTATAAATATCTATTCACCAAACTCAGGAGCACCCAAATATGTAAAGGAAAGACTGCTAGATCTAAAAGGAGAGATAAACTGTAACACTATAATTGTTGGAGATCTCAACACCCCGTTATCTCCTTTAGACAGGTCAATGAGACAAAAAATAAGCAAAGAGATTCAGGATCTAAATGATACCATGAATCAGGTGGACGTGATAGACATCTATAGAATTTTCCACCCCCAAAACACAAAATATACATTTTTCTCAGCCCCGCATGGTACTTTTTCGAAGACTGATCACATGATAGGGCACAAAACCAGTCTTTACAGATTCAAAAGCATAGAATCTATATCCAGCATCTTCTCTGACCATGATGGAATTAAACTTGATACTCTTTTCTTTTAGCCACCTAGGATGGTCTTAGACCCTGGCAAGGTGCTTCAGAGAAAACAAGACAAGGTCCTTTTTTTTTTAGAAATGACATAGTTGAAAACACATCTCTAAAATGTTGATTCTCCTTAAAAATGCCTCTCCCTCACTTGCCAGCCTTCCCTTCCTACTTGGCCGTACCTGATCCTGGCATTTCAGGACCACCATCTGAATAGCACCTAGTGAGGAGAAAGCTCCCTGCTGGCTTCACCCCATGGCCTGAACCCAAGTGAGCCCAGGGTCACTCTGAAGCTGAAGCCAACAGCTTCTGGGGAAGAAGGCAGAGGTACGGGGTGGAAAGCACTGGGTGTGGATGCACTGGGGTGTTTGGGTTGAGGACAGCATCAGCAGGTGCAGCCCAGGCCAGAACAGCCCTGGTGACATATGCTCACTGTCCCTTGAACAAGCCGCCTTGTTAAAAGAGGAAACAAAACAGCCCATCTTTCTCTGTGTAGTTAATGCATCTTTGAGGCTGTGAGTCCTGGAGGGTCCGGGGCGGCTGACATCCCATGTTTGGTCAGGCTAGCTGCCAGCCGTGCCCTGTCTCCTGGCCCCCTGCCCCCTCCTCCCTGGTGTCTGCAGCAGTAAATCACCCACATGCTCTCACGGAGAGGAAGAAGTCTCAGGGCCTCCTGGGGCAGAGCAGAAGGAAAGAAGGCTCTGCCCTGAAATAACCTCTGCTCCTTCCCACCCGCAGATGAGCAGCCTCAGTGGTTGAAAAGGATTTGGAGATAGGTGGGGCAGGAGGAGGAGGCTGCTGGAAGTGATAGAGAGATAGCATGAAGCCAGCTCTGCCCAGAGGCCTTGGAACAAGGTGAGAACAAAGGTCTGTAATTCTGTAAGTCAGCACTTTTCAAACTTTAATGAGCCTTTGAGTCACTAGGAGGACTGCTCAGGAGCAGATTCTGAATGTGGGTGGGCCAGGAGGTTCTACAGTACTTTAATTTTTTTTAATGTTTTATTTATTTCTTCTGAGACAGAGAGAGAAAGCACTTCCCAACAAGGTCTTGATGCAGGAACCCACCCCCAGCCACAGCCCGCCCTGAATCATGAACACACGTGTGTCTGGCATACTCAGGGATGTTTTTGGATATGAACCTGCAACCTGTTTATATGGGTCTGCCTTGTGGTGCATTGTGTTTTACCCCCACACAACCACCCACTCTGGGTTCTGCATATCCAGCAAGCTCCCAGAGAGTGTCAGTGCTGGTCAAGAGGTGGAGGGCTTACAGGTTTGCCAGCTGCACGGGGCACTGTGAGGGAAGGGGAGGGAAGCACATCACAGAAATGCTAAGAGAACTTTAAGATGTGCCTGGTTCTGGGGTCCAGTCAGTAGCATGGAGGTTAAGGCTGCTGGATCCCACAGAGCCAATTTCGTGGTTCCCATCCCAGATCAGGGTGGCTTGAAAATCACAGTGGGCATCTAATCGTGCATGCCCAAAATCCTGAGAGGAGAATGGAGGAGAAGTGATTGTAGTGTGGCCCTCCCCAGCTGGGGGATGATTTCCCACTTTTCCTCTCTTTTTTCTCTGTAGCTCTCTGGTAAATGTATACACCCTATAGCAAATATATATATATATATGCCTGGTCCCTGTGTTGTGGTACCTGTGTGTTTTCTTTTTTCACTGCCTTTCTACCCTCACCTCAGGTGGTTTCTCCATGCAGCCACTGGGGGAGTTCACTGGGCTAGGTTATGGAAGATTATTCCCTTTATTAAAATTAAGGATCTGGGACTAGCAGTTGGCGCAATGGCTATGTCGCTGGACTCCCACGTAGTCGACCGTGGTTCGTGTCCCGGATCCAGTGGCTTAAACTCACTCCGGGTGCGTGTGCATGCGTGCCCAAGATCCAGAGAGGAGAATGGAGGAGAAGGGATTGCAGTGTGGCCATCTCCCAGGGGATGATTTCTCGCTTTCTATTTCTCTGTCTCTGTCTGTCTGTCTGGCGAGTGCACACACCCTATAGCAAAAACCTCTCCAAAAAAAGAAAAAAAAAAACATTAAGGATCTGTGGCCAACAAATTTGTACCCAGAGAGGAATGGCTGGAAATGGTTTAACATCATCCTCTTCCCAGGACTGTCTTCATTATCACAGAGGGAGCCATGTTTTGCCATAAAGCAATGACAATAGTGGGACTCCAGGGACAGAGGGCAGGACAAACACGTGGGCCACACCTTGCCAGAATGACAATGCTATGTGATTCTGTTCCAGCAACTTCATGCCTCGGGCCTCTGTGTCTTGGCCCTGACCGATATAACTCCTGTTTGAGGCTGTCTGTTAGCCCAGAACTCCCAGAGGGCTTGGAGCTTTCCACTGCTCTGGAAAATTCTCTCCCCCTCTCATCTCCTCTGAATGAAAGAGGCAGCTGGGAGGCCCCCACTCTAATGAAGGCTCTGTTCCCCTCCAGTGACCCAAGTCTCTGCTGAGGATAGAGGGAATGAGGTGCTAATGCCCAGTCTTGAGTAGATTTTCCCCCAAGGCCCACACATCTGGTTTTCATTTTCTCTGTAGCAGGCCCAACTGTGAGCAGGGCCTTTCTGTTGTACCTCTTGGAAAATCATGTCCAAAGGCCAAGTTCTGAGTGCTCTCAGTCTACAGTCTGCTGGGAGTCCTTCCTCAGGGTCCCTTGGCCTGTTCTTCCCTAGGATCTTTGGGAGAAGAGAGCAAAAGGACAGGATGGGGGAGTGCTGGCCCAGAGTCATCCTCCTCACTTTCATCCTCGCTCTACGTTGGCTAGAGGGGAACGGTGCATCTCCAGAGTCAACTTGTTCTCACCCAGACCCTTGGGCAAGAGAGAAAGTAAGCCCCTATGGAGATGGGGTTGGAAACCCTTGGGGTCATATTCTATTTTTTTTATTTTTATTTTTTTGAGAGGTTTTTGCTATAGGGCATGTGCGCTCACCAGACAGACAGAGACAGAAAGCAAGAAATCACCCCCCAAGAGGGATGGCCACACCGCAATCCCTTCTCCTCCATTCTCCTCTTGGGATCTTGGGCACGCACGCACACGCGCCCAGCGTGAGTATAAGCTGCCAGGTCCAGGACTCGAACCGTGGTCGACTATATGGGAGTCCAGCAACATAGCCATTATGCCAACTGCTGGTCCCCAGATTCTATTTTAAGAGATGTCTGGTCGTGGGACCAGTAGATAGCGTAATGGTTACGTCACTGGCCTCCCGCACAGTTGAACATGGTTTGAGTCCCAGAAGCTGCAGCTTCAAACTTATGCTGGGCTCCTGTGCATGTGTGCCCAAAATCATGAGAGGAGAACAGAGGAGAATGGATTGCTGCATAGCCATCCCCCTGCAGGGGGTGATTTCTTGCATTCTGTCTCTGGCTAGCATGTGCCCCCTATTAAAAAAGAATCTCTCTTAAAGAGAGAGAGACACGTTGGGTTGTAAAAACAAATTTGTCATTGTCACAGACTGAAGGATCCCCAGCATCCCTCCAGCATGAGGATCGCACACTAATGATCACGAGCACTGGTTCTGGGGCTATACAAGCCTAGGCCCAACCTCGGCCCTGCACTTACGCTAAGGTGGGTCGCCGAACACCTCTAAGCCTGGTCATTCTCCTGCCAAGTGGGGATAATAAAGTAAAATTGAATCAGATAAATACAAGCAAAGCATTTAGCCTGACATGTGGCAAACAGCTAATGACGGTAACAAACATCTATTATCCATTCATCCATCCCTTTAATAATCTATCCATCCAACCATCCACCTACCCATGAACAGTCCATCATCCATCCATCCATCCAACCACCTACCCATTAAATCATCCATCCATCCATCTACCCATTAAATAATCCATCCATCCATCCATCCATCTACCCATTAAATAATCTACCCATTCACTCATCCATCCACCCACCCATTAAATCATCCATCCATCCTTCTCATCTATGTGGTGGAAATGCTCTGAGAGTCCAGCTGCCCCAGCAGGACTGGGAGCTCATTAGCTGGACTGATCCTGGAGCCTCCCTCAGAGGTCTTCATCCCATACATCTGTAGTGGGGCCCAGGACTCTGCATGCTAAACAAGCCTCCTGTGTCACGCTGATATTGGTGCTGTGGTTCCTCTCAAGCATCACTGGCCCTAGTACTTCACCTCATTTCACCAAGGAAAAAACTGAGGCAGAGGGAGACTTTCTCAGTTTTGTGATTTGGAGATCCAGACAGGACTGGGCGCCTTGTCTGAAATAGCTTCCCTCCCCCTCCTCTACTGCCTTGGTAATGTGTGGGGGGCGAGTGTGACCAAGAGGCACCAGAGGACTGCTGGCAGCCCACCATGCTGCCCTCCCTCTTGCCCCCTCCTCTGCCCCCCAGCGCTGCCTGGGCCCGCACACTGAGCCTGTCGGGGCCAGGGATTTATTCCTTCAGGCCAGCTTTCCACCCTTTATTTCCTGTTATTTATGTCTCTTGCCTTTTATCCACCGCCTGGCCGGCCCACCAGACCCATTATGTAGCTTGGGCTATGGCCACATCAATCTCTAGCCGGGAGCCCCCAGCCTGTCCTCACCATTTATTTTCCAGGCCTCCCCAAGGACCAGTCGGCAGCTGTCCTGGTGCGTGGATGGCCCCCCTGGCATCTTCCTCAGAGAGGACTATTGTGAGGGCACTCTAGACTGCCTGGGGCGCTGGAGTGAAGTGACCTTTCAGGAGCTAGCATGGCAGTACAGTGGTCTGGCTCTCAGGGCTTCAGTGTCTCAGCCTGGACTCAGGCAACGACTCCCTATAGGGCTTTAGACAGAAAGAAGCAACTGCTCAGGCCTCCATCGCTTCATCTGTAAAATGGGGGTGGGAGGTTGTAGGAGTTCAAGAGCAGGTCAGCAGGTGGAGTGGGAGGTAAGGTGGCTAGATCCCACATGGCTAACTACATGGTTCAAGTCTCAGATCTGGCGGCTTGCAATGTCACACTGGGCATGCGTGCATGCCCCAAACCCTGAGAAAATGGAAGAGAAGGGATTGTGGTGTGACCATACCCCTGGGGGTGATTTCTCACTTTCCTTCTCTCTCTCTGGTGAGTGCACACACCCTTTGTCAGAACCTGAAAAATAATAATAATGTGAGAGCGTCCTGGATTCAGGGCGGTCCCCAATCCAACGAAAGTAAAAGGCAGAGGGAGGTGCACATGGGGAGGCCGTGTGAGACAGGTGAGGTCGGAGTCACGCAGCCCCACATCCGGCAATGCCTGGAGCCAATACCAGCTGGAAGAAAGGAGGAAGGATTCTCCCTAGCGCCTTCGGAGGGAGCACAGTCCTGCAGCGACTTGATTTCAGACCTCTGCCTCCAGAACTGTAAGAGGGTAACTTTGCTGTTTTCGGTCATCGAGGTTGTGATGATTTGTTTCGGTGCCTTTAGAGGTACCCAAGAAGGGAACACGGTTCTTTTGCGCAGGACTTGTGAGGGCCTAGCTGACGTGCATCAGGAAGCATTGGAGACGCAGGGTGGAAATTTGACACAAAGCGTTGGACGAGACAGTGCCTCAGGATTTGCATCTTAAAGAGCACAAACTGGAGAGACTTATGACTCGGTGGGAATTAGAGGGACATGCCCGGTTTGACCTTTTCTGGAGTGGGATGGAGGCCACAGATTCAGGGGCCTTGCCCCAGGTTCTATAAGGACAGAGATCACAGACAGGGGCATTCCACTTCTAGGGTTGGAGGGTGCAGGGAAGACCCCCTTTCCAGCTCATCTTCCTGGTTTGCAGACCAGCTGCCAAGGGTGGGTGGGAAGGGGCCTGTCTCCTAGACGTCTTCATGTGGAAGAGCCAGGCTTATTTGGTACTCCTGAGAGTTAAGGGTCAGTAATAACTACTTTAATAATTATTCCACCTATGATGTATTGTGAGATTATTAAGAGTCAGACCTTGAGCTGAGTGCTTTATACATATTAATTTATTTCTCGTAACCGATTAGCCCATTTTACAGATGAGAAAATTGTGGCACAGAGAGGTTGAGTAGCTTGCCCCGTCACATAGCTCATAAGTGAGAGATCCAGGATTGAAAAACAGGTTGTCTGACTGCTCTTAACCAGGATGTCACACTGCCTTCCCCTAGAAGCAGTGACTCTGTGTCCATCATACCAGGCATGGCCAAAAGACTTCGGGAGGGAATGCCCGATCCCTCACTCACTCAGCATCACACCAGTTGCTGGCTAGCTCTCAGGCCACAGCACTGAGCCTGAGGGTTCCGAGCCCCAGAGAGCCCTTGCGTAGTGTGGTGGGGAGGCAGCCAGGATGCCAGAGATGACGGGGATGGCCACACCCCGGGGCAACGCCCGCAGTGCGCAGGACTGTGTCCTCAGATGCAGTTTCTCTTTTGTTCACTGAGCTGGTTGTTCAGAGGCAAGTGGGAAGATGTGAGTGGCTACATCTGGAGGTGGTCTGCTCAGCCAGACCTGGGGCAGGTCAGGAGTCTGGAGGACCTGCAAGTTAGACACCCTTCTCCAATCTTAGGCATCCCTCCTCTGGTAGGTCTCTGCAGAGTGGCAATAGCTCCATTCACCAGCCAACGTGCCAGACGCTCTGCCAAGCGCGTCATGTAAACGATCTCACTTAAGCTTCACGGAAACTTCCTGAGGTGCAGTCACTGTTCGCACCACCCAGCACTGGAGACATGGAGGCCCCATGTGCCTGACCAAGCTGTGGTCACACATAGTCTGTGACAAGGACCCATATTTAACTGGGGATGACATCCAACATGTTTAACAACGGGGGCCTTGGGGACTCTAGCCAATCAGTTAAGCTGCCACCCAGGAGGCTGCCTGGTGTGCACCAGCTGCGTATCAACTCTGCTCATAACCATAGCACGCACTCGGAGTGGCACTGGGCAAAGAGTGGCCACCAAAACCTGTGGTGAATCCTTCCTTGTTACTGTTTTCATGATCGTTCACTTTGTCTGGGACTAAGGGAAGGCAAGCCATTCCATTCCCTTCTCTCCCCGCCCCCACATTCTCTTCCGAATGTATTTTTCGATGATCTTATATTTATATAATTTGTTCCTCAAGAATATTCAATAGTTCCCCTTGGCCCATAAAAGAAACTCTAATTCTGCCTGACACTCATGGCTCTCTAAAACTGGCTCCAAGCTTCCTGCCAGATGAATTTTTTCTTTTCCCCCAAAAAGGCCCTCCTCCACCAAGCTGCTTCCTCACCATGCGCCAATATGGCTTGAGCCTTCCTCCCACAGGCCTTTGCTAAGCCATTCCCTTTCTGAGCCGCCTCCTCTTCCTCTTCCCTGGCTGCTGAAATTCCTCCTCCACTGAGAAGACTTCAGAATACAGCGGCCCTCGAAGGATCCCTGTTTTTGTGGAGAGTTTTTTTTTTTTTTTGCTATAGGGCACGTGTGCTTGCCAGACAGACAGAAAGCGAGAAATCACCCCCCAGGGAGGACGGCCATGCCGCAATCCTTTCTCCATTCTCCTCTCGAGATCTTAGACATGCACGCACATGTGCCTGGCATGAGTTTCAAGCCACCGGGTTGGGGACTCGAACCACGGTCAACTACATGGGAGTCCAGCGACACAGCCATTACGCTAACTGCTGGTCCCTGAAGGGTCCCCGTTTTTCACATCCCACAGCCACCCCTGTTCTGCTAACACTCATATGCCACGTGGCATCTATTTTTGGTTGGCCTCTTGGCAGCCCGATCACAAAATCAGCTCTCGATGTCAGGAGTCAGCACCTCCCACATTTTAAAGTGCCCATGAATCAGTGGGGTCCTGGGACAGGGCCTGTGACTCTGCATTGCTAACAAGCTCCCAGGTGATGCCAATGCCACGGGTCCTGGAACCACACTTGAAATACAAATGCCAGGCCGTCTGGCAGAGCCCTGGGTTCTCAGCCCTGAGACCTGAGAGAAACGCTGTATCTGGGCCCCACTCCCAGGGTCTCCTTTTGCTGCCAGTGAAACCAGGCCTGGTATGTTTGCAGAGCCCTCAGACTGTTCTGATGGGCGGCCAGGACTGAGTGCCCTGGCTAGCTCCATCCCCACCGCAGCAGGGGTGTGTGTTTATGTGGGCAAGAATGCTTCATTAGAAGCTCTTGGAGGGCAGGAACCTGATTTCTCAGGCACGGAGCAAGAAAGGGCAGCCAAAGCACCATGACATTTTGTGGGTGGGTGTCCATTACCTGTTGCGGCACTGTGAGGGCATCAAGGGAGAGTGCCCACTCCTGACAGCCCCAGATGCGAAAGAATCTCAGAAGCTATCCTTATTGCCCACCCCCAAGGCATAGATGGACCACAGCTCTGGATGGACCAGGAGGAGTGGCTTTGCCAGGAGCTCCCTCTTCCTGCCCATCAGCCCCGCTGGGTGTGTGCATGCCAAGGACTCTCCCCCTAGCACCCAGGAAACAGGCCTCTAACAGGCCTAGTTAGAAGGCACAGGGCGCCCTCTGCTGGGATGTTTGCACTATTTCTCCCTGGGGACTCCTAGGGCAGAAGGGACCCAGAATTCAGAAGGTGCAAGTAGGGGTGAGTGGTGAGACCTGCTTCCTCTAAACCCTTTGAAATAGGGGACATCAGGAAAGGCAGGACATCTCTTCACTGTTCCCTGATTCCAGGGTTCATAGAGTTAAAACCAGGGCAAACGCGCAGTCACAGGTTGAGACTGGGGCAAGTGGGGGGGACACGTTTGCTCATACAGCCAAATTGCCCAAGGCCCTTACTGCTTCCTCCACCTGTTCCTTCCCGTTGTCTCCACTGTTGGCACCTGCCTCCAGCGGCTTATGTGTAGAGGTAACAGGACCGTGTCCCCAGGAGGGCTTGGCTGCTCCAACCACCCACAGTTCCTGGTCTGGACTTCCTGTGGTTTGTAATGCACTAGGGTTAATGTAGGGGCAGTGTTAGGATCAGTGGTCATGGGAGTTCGAATTCCGTCTGGGACCAGGGTCAGGGGTCTGGGGTCATTCTTACTGAATCAGGAGTCAGCCTGTGCCCAAGGCCCAGTAACCAGGGAAGCACTGGTGAGACAGGCTCTGACAATGCCTCTGCCCACAGTGAAAGAGCCTGTCAGGAGCCCAGGCCAGAGAGGAGACTGACCAAGTAGAGCCTACCGTTTCCTCTGGCTGCTCCAGCACGGCTGCTCTGAACCTTCACAACCTCGGGGCCAGTCTCTCAGGGGTTTGTCTACAGCATCAAAGGCCTGCCCCCCAGGCCTGATTCCACGGCCAGCCAACCAGGGCACTGTCTTGGCCAACCATGGCCCTGTCTTAGGGCGCCTCACTGCAATCCCTTCTGGCTTTATCACAAAGGCATGGTCCAGAGAAAGGCCAGGTGGGCGTGGGCAGTACTGAGAGGAAGGGGCCTATCGTTCTGCTGTGGTGGAGAACCTACCGTGTCATTAATAACATGTGCAGTGATGGACAGGGATGAAACCTGGAGCTGAGGGCGGGCCTCACAGGCCTACAGGGGCCACAGACTCATTAGGAATCACGTGGGAGTTGTGTGTGTGTCTGATTTTCTGTGGTTACCATCAGATTTTCCAAGAAACATCATTAAAAAATAGTTAAGAATCCTTGCTGAGGCCCAACCTCAGTTTTTTAAAAACATTTATTTTAGTTTTGTTTACTACTTGAGATATAACTGACAGACAATAAACTGCACATATTTAGAGTTTAGTTTGATAAGTTTGGCATATGTATACACTGTGAAATGATCACCATAATCAAAATAATGAGCAAATTTATCACCCTCAAAAGTCAGTCTGCTTTCTGCTGTTATTGATAAGTGTATATTTTCTAGACTGGTCTATTAAAGGAACATTACGATATATATTCTTTTGGGGGGTATAATTTCTTTCTTTTAGCCTAATTTTTTAAAAAATTTGTTTTTCCTACAGGGTGTGTACTCACCGGAGAGAGACAGAGACAGAAAGGGAGAGAAAGTGAGAAATCACCCTCCGGGGAGCTGGCCATATTGCAATACCATCTCTTTCATTCTCCTCTCAGGAATTTGGGCATGCACACACATGTGCCTGGCCTGATTTTCAGGACACCAGCTCCAGGACTCAAACTGTGGAGTCCGCCATGTGAGTTCCACCTTAGCCTCCATACTACCTACTGGCCCTCAGTCTAATTATTTTGATAGTCATCCGTGTCTTATGTGTACCAATAGTTCATTACTTTTTATTGCTAATCGTTATTCCTTTGTGTAAATGTGCTATAATTTGTGTTTTCATTCATCGGTTGGTGTTGTTTCTAGTTTTTGTCTATTACAAATAAAAGCCACTGTGAGCATTCATGAATACACATTAGTGTGGGTGTATGCTTTCATTTCACTCTTAGGTAAATATCTAGGAGTGAAAAGAAACTGCCAAACTGTTGTCATAAATGGTTGCACCATTAAAAATAATACAAAGAAATAATAATAAGGAGAAGGTTGCACCATTTTACGTTCCCACCAGCAGTGTGTGGGAGTTCCAGTTGTTCCATGTGTGTTCAACATTTGGTGTGGTTAGTCTTTTTTTTTCTTTTTTTAAAGAATTATTTGTTTAATTTTTATTTATTATTATTATTATTATTCCCACGGGGCACATGCACTCACCAGGGGAAGAGAGAGGGAAAGTGAGAAAGCAAGCCATCAGGTCCAGGACTCAAACTGCGGTTGGCTATGTGAGAATCCAGCACCTCAACTACCACGCCACTTGCTGGCCACTGTGGTTAGTCTTTTTTAACTACTCTAGTGGTGAGTAGTGGTATACTGTTTTGCTTTTAATTTGCATTTCCCTAATCACTAATTATATGGAGCATCTTTTCATGTGCTTATTTAGGTGCCTATATACAAGGGGACTTCAAAAAGTTTGGGGAGAAATGGAAAGTACCAGTTTACTTTGGCACACAGGCATTTTGAAATCCATGCATAAATTGTTTTCATGATATGCATTTTTCATGAACTTTTTGAAGACCCATTCAGATCTTCTTCGGTGAAGCGTCTGTTCAAATTTTTTGTCCATTTAAAAAATTGGATTGTTGGGACCAGCAGATAGCATAGCGGTTATGTCTCTGGACTCCCACATGGCCAATTGTGGTTCAAGTCCTTGATCTGGTAGCTTGAAAATCACCGAGGGCATGTGTGTGGATGCCCATGATCCCAAGAGGAGAATGGAGAAGGGATTATGGCATTGCCATCCCCACTGGGTGGTGATTTCTCACTTTCTCTCTCTCTCTGTGTCTGTCTCTCTCTCTAAAGCACATGCACATGCCCTCAGTTAAAAACCTCTAAAAAAAATTAATTGGGTTGTTTGTTGTCTTCTTATAGAGTTGTAGGAGTTCTTTATACAATCTAAGTACAAGGAAGGCCTTTGCTGGATAAATGTGCTGCAAGTATCTTCCCCTGTATGCAGTTTATGTTTTCATTTTCATAACCATATTTTAAGTTTTTTTAAGAGTCATTTATTTAATTTATTATTATTATTATTTTTAAATTTGACCAGAAAGAGAGAGGGAAAGTGAGAAAGCAAGCTGCTAGGTCTGGGGCTCAGACTGCAGTTGACCATATGGGAGTGCAGCTCCTTAACCACTTTGCCATCTGCCAGCCCCCAGATGACTATAGTTTTTAGAGAACAGACTTGTAAACTTTTGATGAAGCTCAATTAATTAATTTTTTCTTTATAATTTGTGTTTTTTTGCATCATATTTACATATGCAGCATATTTATAAAATCTTTACCAAACCCAAAGTCGTCAAGATTTCTCCTATGTTTTTATTTAAAAGTTTTATAAGTTTAGCTCTTATACTGAAGTCTATAATTTCTGAAGTTAATTTTTATGTGGTATAAGTTCTTTTTTTTGTTTGTTTTTATTTATGTATTTTTACTTATGGGTATCTAATTGCTCTGGTACCACTGCAGAAAGGTGTCCTTTACTCATTTCCTGGCACCTCTGTCAAAAGTCGATAGACCATGTATGTGGGGGTCTACTTTGAGACTCCCTGCTAATACTTTCCACTGATCCATTGTCTACCTTTATACTGATATCATACCATCTTGATTATTATAGCTTTATACTAAGCCATAAAAGTAGTCTTTCTATTTTGTTCTCTTTTTTTCAAAGTTGTTTTGCAGTTCTAGGACCCTTATATTTTCATAACATTTTAGAGTCAGTTTGTCAATTTGTATCAAAAAGTTTGCTTGGATTTTAGTTAGGATTTTATTGGATCTATTTATCAATTTTGGGGGAAATTGACATCCTTATAATACCGAGTCTTCTAATTTATGAACACAAGGTGTTTCTTCATTTAGTTAGTTCTTTAATTTCTCCCAGCAATGCTCTGTAGTTTTGTTTTGTTTTGTTTTGTTTTTTTATTTTTTTTTAGTTTGTATAGGGCATGTGTGCTCACTGGAGACAGAAAAAGAGAGACAGAGAAAGTAAGAAATCACTGCCCAGGTCGGGGAATGGCCATGCTGCAACCCCTTTTTTTCCATTCTCCTCTTGGGATTTTGGGCATACACACACAGGCATAATTTTCAAGATACTGGGTCTGGGATTCAAACCACAGAGTTGGCTGTGTGGTATCTAGTTGCCTTAACCATGCCACCTACTGGTTCCTGCGCTGTAGTTTTAGTGTTCAGGTCTTATATATGTTTTGTCACATTTATCCCTAAGTAGTTTATATTTTTTCATACCGTTGTAAATGCTAGTGTTTAACATTTCAATTTCTTATTGTCTGTTGCTAGGATATAGAAAAAAATTGATTTGCATATATTGATCTTGAATTCTACAATTTTCTAACTAACTTATTAATTCTAGTAGTTTTTTTGTAGGCTTGATAGGATTTTCTTCTCTTTTTATTGTCAGAGGACACATATGCTCACCAGAGAGAGATAAAGAGCAGGCAGTGGGGTGGGGAGGGGAAGCATGCTCTGTGGGGTATGGGCATTCTGAAATCCCTTCTTCTCCACTTTCCCATCCTGTCAGGATTTAGGGCATACACATATGTCTTTTAAGCTGTTGGAACTGGGACTTGAATTACAGTTGGCCATATTGGATCTGGCTCCTTTAACTACTAGCCTATGGAGCTAGCCCAAGCTCAACAGGATTTCCTGTTATCTGAAAATAAAGACAGTTTTATCCTTTTTCCCCCCCATTCCAGGTGCTTTTCTTTTTCTTGCCTTATTGCACTGGCTTTAACCCCACTGCAGTGTTAATGAAGAATGGTAAGAGCTGACATCCTTGCCATGTTTCTAGTCATTAGTAGAGGGAATGTTTTTGATCTTTCACTCTTGACTTTTATTTGCCCTGATAAGCTCAAAGAGGTAGTTTTTTAGAACTGGTTGGAGGGCCCTGAAATTTTCACTGGGCACTGTTCTCTTCTTCCTGTTGTTTGGGTGTGCGATTACATGGAGACTGCAAGTTTCTTGCAGACATCTGATTCCAGTCATCCTGGTTGTGTCTGGCCTGGTGCTCAGCCTGACAAATTCTCGTGGTCAACCAGGTCATTGAATTTTGCCAAGAGGGCCTGCCTGTGTCCCTCTCTGGACCATCCCCTTTGTTTTCCTCCTGGACCAGAGGCAGCCATGTTTTCTTCCTTTCCTTCTCTTCCCTCTCCAGAAACATGAATGGAAGGAGACATGAAAGAAAAAGTCTCAGGTTTCACCAGCATCACGTTACTTTCACTCAGCGTCCTCATTCAAAAATAAACCTGAAGGGATAAGGGGAAGGGGGTGACAGAGACAGGAGGGAGTTGTAAGCATGGCTCTGCTTCCAGGCTGTATTTTTAGGGCTGGCATTCAGGCTTGGCCTGGAGACAAGGGGCTAGAAAATGCAAGGCATTTCCTCTTCCTGTCAGCTGAGACACGGTGTGGGTGTGAGTGTGTGTACAGGGCTCCTGCCACCTTCCCACTTAGCACCTCCAGAATAGCAAACAAAATACACTTCCTCCCCAGGCCTGTCCCATTCTCAGCCCCCCACTGACCACCAATCCAGCCTGTCTCATCTTGGAACACTCTCAAGGTTCTTCCCAGACCAGTGGACACGCTGATTCCCACAGGGAGAGGAGCCCCTTGCCCCTTTGGACTAATGAGTACTATCACAGTGTCAAGCAGCAATCAGCCACACTTTGTGCTCTCTGAGGTCCTGTTGGGATATTTTAGGAGGACTCAGTGATGACATAACAGGTTCATTTCTTCACTCATTTATTGAGAAGTACAAAAGTTACTTAACCACTCTGTGTCTTAGTTTGCCCATGAAGATAATCATGAAACCTGGCTCATAAGGTTATTGAGAGAATTCAATGAGTGAACATAGCATAGTGGTAAAGTGCTTAGAAGAGCACCCAGCAGATAGGAAGGGCTCAGAAAGGTTAGCTAATACTATGTGAATGCCAACTGCATGCCAGCTTTGAGTAGGGGCTACCGTGGTGAACTAGACAGGCTGCATCTCCAACTTTTGTGGTTCGTTCAGCTGGAGACCAGGTTGCTGCCTTTGAGAACTACAAATCCTCAACCTCAGCTTCAGATCAGGGTCATGCTTTCTCTCCTCAGGGTGGAAGGTCTCCCTTACCCATCACAAGGTGATGCAATGTATTCTCAGAGACCCGATATTAATATTCTGGGCACTTTGTGAAACTCTGGTTGGCTTTGTTTCTTCTTTCTAAAGTTATTTCACTTTCAGAGTCTTATTTTCCTTATTTGTAAAATGAGCAAAGAGAATACACACAGTAGGATGGTATGCAGCCTTTTATAAAAGAAATTCTGGCACACACTACAACATGGTTTGACATTGAGGACATAATGCTAAGTGACATAAGCCAGTCTCAAAAAAGATAAGCACTGGGACCAGCAGTTATCATAATGGCTATGTTGCTGGACTCCCATGCGGTTGACCGTGGTTCGAGTCCTGGACCCGGTGGCTTAAACTCACACCAGGTGCGTGTGCATGCGTGCCCAAGATCCCGAGAGGAGAATGGAGAAGGGATTGCGGTGTGGCCATTCCCCCTGGGGGGTGATTTCTCGCTTTCTGTCTCTCTGTATCTCCCTGTCTTTCTGGTGAGCGCACACGCCCTATAGCAAAAACCTCTCCAAAAAAAAAAAAAGACAAACACTATGTAATTCCACTTACATAAGGTACCTAGAATAGTCAAACTCATAAAGACAGAAAATAGAAAGGTTTCCAGGGGCTGGGGAGAGAGAGAATGGGAATTAGTATTTCATGGGCACAGAGTTTCAGTGTTACAGGTGAAAAGAGTGATGGAGATAGATGGTTATCTATTGTAACCTAAAGTGGTTAGGCTTGTAAATTGCCTGCCTCTTATTAAAAAAAAGAAATTTGAAAAAATAAAATGAAAGGGAGAACAAATAAGATCACTTAGGTCTGTCCCACTCCTTTCTTCCATTAACTGAACTTTATCTCCTTCTCTCCCTTCCTCTTGTCCTCTCCTCTCCTTTAAAAAAGATTATTTATTTACATTTATTCAATGTACATCAACATAGTATACCTCTCCTTTAAAAAAGATTATTTATTTACATTATTCAATGTACATCAACATAGTATACAAAATTAGATTTTCCACCCAGAATACACTGTATATTGGCTCAGTTAGGGATATTTCCATACCTGTCATCATCAACAAATAGTTTTCCATTTCTTGTTTCTTATATATTTTGCCTTTTTTCTCCCCCTTGATTCCCTACCTCTTACCCTCTTCCATTCCCCACCTTCCCTCCACACTGTCTTTGGTATCTACAGTTGTTTTCCATATCTTTTTTTTTTTCACATTTTATTGATTCACTAAAGATATTAATCAATCTAAAAATTTCCAATAACAAGCACAGCTGATATATACATATCTATGAATACATGTCTGACTTTAGGCGTAAACCTCAGTGAGTAAAGTGAACATTCTATAACGTAGCACTTACCTGGAGCTATATAGATTACCGCAGTCATTAAATAGGTATTTTTAATGTATTTTTTAATTTCATGAAACCCAGTTTTTGTTTTTATATAGATCAAACTCAAAAAATGTTGATAGAAATTTGCTTAAGACTTCAAGTCAAGGAAAAGGTTAGGATTCAGTTCCAATAGTAGGTAGATGAACCTATCCACAGTTCAAAAGAAGACAAAAATCCTTAAATATGGAACACTAAGCATCACAGAAAATCAGTAATGTTTTAGTCAAAAGTCATCAAGTTCTATTTCCCGGTTCAGTCTCACGTAATTAATCTCTCTTCTATTGCACTTGCAGCGTTACTGTGGCCTTACCTTTCCATTTAAACTCTGGAAGTCAGCCTTCAGCTCCGGAGTTATGCCGACCATTAGGCTGGCCATTGTCTTGGCTGTCCTCCCCTCCCCTAAACAGCCATCAGGACAGCCCCCTCAGGGGCACAGGCTGACCCTGCAACTTCAGGGAGTGCTGTTTCCCCAGACTCCTGCATGATGCCCTCCTAGACTAGCACAGTGCCCAACCTGTCCAACTGCACAACCTGGTCTGCCTCTGAGCTACCTGAACAGAAGGCAGTGTCTAGTGTCCCATCTCCTAAATTTATGAAAGGAGAAAAGAAAGTACAGCATCAGCTAGGAATAGCCAGCGAAACACTTTTCTGATCTTTCCTTTTTTTTTTTTTTAAATCATTCTACAAGTTTGAAAGATGGTTCTATGCTTGGTGTCTTTTGTCTGAGGCTAACGGGCACCTGCTGGCATTTCTAGTATCCACCCACAGGTATTTTCTAAACACTTGCAGTGTGCCAGGCACCGCAGAGATGCTGGGACATGGCTGAAAAGGGGCTCCTTGCTTTTGTGACGTGTACCCTTAGAGTTGGAGGAGACAGACCAGGGACAGGCAAGACAACGCCCACTGGTGTTAAGTACCTTGTAGACATCGCAGAGGGTCCTGGCAGGAGGTGTGAGGTTGCTGTAGGCGGTCATGAGGGGAGGCTTCCTAGGGAGAGCACATCAGAGTTGTCACCTGAATGACAAGCAGGAGCCAGCCAGGCGGACATGAGGGCAAAGTCCCACCAGGTCTCTTTACATCAGGCCCAGTAAGGTAGGGGTGGAACCACCTTGTATCATTGGCCTCTGCCTAACTCCTGCCCTTTCTCCTCACCATCTCTCTGCTTCCCCTCACCTGGGAAATCAAGCGCGTGGCCTTCCACTTGGAGAGCGGAGAAGTCCGTGCAGCTGGGGTTTCATCAATCCCCATGCAGGCCTAGTCATGCTTCATCCCTCCTCCTTGAGGAGCTCGAGCAGAGAGAAAGGCATCTTTCAGGACTTCCGAGTGGAGGTTTGGGCCATATGTTGCATAGGTCCCCCCAGGTCACCCAGGTTACACAGAGGCTACTCTTAAGATGATGGGGAACCCAGGATCACTAGAACAAACTGCCAAAGAACACAGTGTTGTCCACTCTTGACAAGAGCACCAGGTAGAGGTAGCTGCTGGAGGTTAGGCCACAGGTTCAAACCAATTCTGTCTCTCGCTTGCAGGGTGACTTTGGGGAAGGCATCGAGCTCTCTGTGTCTTGGTTTTCTCGTTTGTAATAAAAGATGAGAAGTACCGCTATTTGCCCACAGCTGCTAGGTGCTCTAGTGAGTGTGCACGCACAGTGCCATGAGTACCAATTTGTGCGCAAGAGCACGTGTGCTCACTCTGATGTCATTTCTCGGGAGGATCCTATGCCCACCGGTGAGTTTTCTTCCATTCCTCAGGGGATCTCTTTTCCAACTGTACAGATACAGCCTTGGTTCATTCGCAGGCGACTAGGCCTAGAAGAGACAGAGCTGCACGTGGGTCGGGACGGCCTCTGAGTGTGAGTATTCAGTACATGGGTGGGGCATGGGGTGGCATGTGTGACGTTGTGTTTCCCTGGCTGTGTGGCCAATGTTTTTAGCTTGAACATGTGGTCGTCTTTGTGAGAGGGTTTCTTACTACATTCTATTAGCAAAGGCTTTCAACCAGCCAGCAAATATTCTCTAGAACTTCTTTTTGCTAGGAATTGTGCTGGTTTTGCAAAGGTACATACCTTGGCCTGGGTTCTCCTGGAAACAGAGCCTGTGGCAAAATGTATGTGCTAGCGCTTTACTGTGGGGTGCAACCCCAGAAAGTAAGCAGGAAGTAAGAGCGAGAAAGGAGAGAAGTAAGGAAGAGAGGAAGAAAGCAACTCCTGGCTGGTATTCACATGGCATGCCAGAGAAAGAGAGACAGAGAGCGGGTGAGCGAGCGAGCGAGCTGGGGCATAGTCACACTGCAATTCTTTTTCTTCCATGTTTCTATCTTTTAGGGATTTGGGGTAACAAAAGCACCTGGTGTGTTTGCAACTTGCCAGGGCCAGGATTTGAACCATGGTCGACCATGTGGGATCCTATTCCCCCATGCACAACACTTAACCACTGCATTACAGGGCCAGCCCTCAGTAAAGTACTTTGAGTTAAGCATTATCCTTTGTCAGGTTGTCTTTTACTTTCTTTTTTCTTTTTGAATTAAAAAAATAATGTGATAAACATACATAAAACAACATTTACCGTTTCCACCATCTTAGGCGTGTAGTTCAGTGGCATCCACATTGTTATACGGCCATCACCCCCGTCTGGCTGTCTCTAGAACTTTTTCATCTCACAAAGCCCAAATTGTATCCCTGTGAACTCCACATTCTTCTTCTCCCCAGCCCCCTGCAAACAGCCTTCTACTTCCTGTCTCTGACTGACAATTCTAGGTACCTCACATAAGTGGAATCGTACAGGGTCTGTCAAGAGGCAGACGGGGTGAGATGGGGTCTTTAGAGCCAAGTCATCACCAGTAAAGGAGTGTGTGTGTGGCGGATTGGGAGAGGGAAGAGCAAAGAGGTCCAGCTGGGGTGACTGCATGACTGCAGTAGTCTTGAGGAGGTGGGCAGTTTCCAAGGCCAAGAAGACCCCAGAGCGGCAGGGCTGCCCTGGGCTCTGCTTGTGGGGCAGGAGTCGACTAAGCACACACTGCACCTTGTTCTGTCCACTCTGGCCTGGCAGCTCTCCTCTTCTGGAGGGCCAGGACCCAGGACAAGCAGCTCAGAGGAGCTGGCACAGGGCAGAGGTGAGGGGCCTAGGTGAGGGGCAGGGCAGAGAGTGATGGCAACCAGTAAGGCGGACAAAGACGGAACTCTGAACTGCGGGTTGTTTCCTCTCCCAGCTCACCTCGCTGTTAGGCCCAAGGATGGGCTGAATCATGGGTGGAATTGAAGGGTCCTGAGACTTGCGCTCAGACTCAGGCCACCCAGAAGTTCCGAAGCCCTGTGGGAGGGAGGACCTCTGTGGGCCTGCTGCCCCACCAGGCTCCAGCTTTGTCAAGACCTCAGTGGGAACGCTGAGCCCTCACCTGCTCTAGGCCACCCTGCAGTGTGCCTGCAGCTCCTCGGCAGGTTCAAGTGGCCACCCTCATTGAGACAAGTCCTTCTGGGCCATTTCATCACCTGTCCCTGCCTTCACAGAGGGGCAGGAGGGCTGCGGGCTATAAAGAACAAATGCACACAATGCCGCAATGACACGCGTGCGCAGACGCACACACACAGTGATGACATGTGCGCCCAGACAGAGGCACTCACCCCCCCACACACGGAGCTGCATGCACCCCTCAGCCACCACACAACAGACCCACCGGGACAGGCGTGCCTCCTCTCTCACGCGCACCTCCTGCTGACCCACACAGTCTCAGGCTGTCACTGCTCCTGTGCTTGTCTGAAGGCCGGAGCTGGCTGATGTCAGCCTTCTGGAGTGACAGAGAAGCAGGTCTAGGGGCCTCACACAGAGGCCGCCAGGTCAGCAGGGCTCCCAGACCTGGAAGCACACCTTAAGGACCTTTGTTACAAATTCCCAGGCTGGTTCCCAACCCGGACCTGGTGAGTCAGAATCTTACAGATGGGGGTGACCAGGGTAGGAGGGCTGGGATCTAACAGACTCCTGGGAGTCGGGGGTGGGGGTGTGGTTTCCAGGGCTGGACAGGGTTAGAAATCTGATCTAGCCTAGGCCCTATTGTGCAAATGTAGGCATGAGGCAGAGAGAGAGCGAGAGAGCGAGAGCGAGAGAGAGAGAGAGAGATCTGCCTGAAGTCACACAGCAATTGAATGGGTCAGCCATGACTAGAACCTGGGCCTCCTTATCTCCGTCCCTAAAGTGTCCGTCTTCAGAAATCCCTTTGATACCTGACTCCAACCCTGAGTGCCCAGCTGGTCGGGGCTGGGCTTTTTCCCGTTCTGCAGGGCAGGGCCCCCACAGCATGAAGGACCCTGGAGCAGAGACAGGGTGACTTCTCCATTCCCTCTTTCTCATGTGCAGAGCCCCTGGTCCAGAGGCCTGACTTAGAGAAGGCGAGGGCTGGGCTCCCTCCAATCACAGATGTTCACCACAACATGCCGCGTCTCCCGCTCCTCTCCTGGGGAGGCCGGAAAGGCAAGTCAACACATTGCCCAAACATCTGGACTGCACAGAGAGCCAAGACGCACCATGCAGATGTTTTCTAAGCTCAGCGCTGGTGTCGGCAGAAAGCAGACATCTGGGTGGAGGGTTGGTGCTCATGTTGGCAGGGAGGGTGACTTTCGTTCAGTGATTTGGGGTCGTGTTGGCTCAAAGCTGGGGGTGTCTGGCCTCTTTGGGTAGCATTCAGCCCCCAAGGGCACTAGCTGGGTGGCATGACAATAGCTACCATTCGTTGAGCACTTACCATGGGCCAGTGCTGTTCTGCATGTATTATCTCATTTAACCCTGACAACAACACATTTACTGTGCCAACGAGGCACAGGGAGGTCACCGGCCCGGACTCACCCAGTGAGCTAATGGCAGTGCCAGGCTCACATGGAAGCCCGTGTAGGTCACCACTGCACAGCCCTGTCCTATAACCCAGTGGTTTCTGGGGACCACCTAGTATGCCACATTTTCTCCCATTATTCACTAATAGGGAATTTTGCATAGAGAAAATGGGCTTCTGAGAGTCACCCCTCTTCCTACGGCTGGAACCTGGGAAGGGTCCTTCCTCCAGGCTGGTGGCCGGCTGGGGAGGCGCCAGTTGTCCTGGGGCTTCTCTGCAGCAGAGGCCAGCTGTGGCCAGCAGTGCTATTTATTTTTCTGTCTCTAAGCCTTTAAGTCATCTGTTTATAAATGGAAGAAAAAGAGCTGGGCTCAGCGTCCCTGCCTGGCACCTTCCTGCACCCAACCTGGGCCTCACAGGCTCAGCTGGGGACCCTGAGAGTCCGTAGCAGTCATGAGGTGGGGGAGCCCTCTGCACCCAGGGCTCTGGCTAGGCCACTCCTCCTTCCTCAGACCCAGTGGATATCCTCAGGCCTGCGAGTGGGCAAACGGGACTGTATTTGGAGCCTAGTGCAGCCTCTGGCCTCACTTTCTGGGGCCCCCTCCTGCCTCTTCCCCCTTGCACTTTCCCTGCAGGCACCCAGGCTCTGAGCTCACCCCTTTCTCACGCCAGCTGGTTCTCCAGACTAGCAGCATCTACACCCAGTGAGAACGTCCTGCAGCCCAATCCCTACCCTACCCTCCTCCTTCCCATGGTAGAAAGGCTGCGATCCCTCCTAAGAGCCCGTCCAGGCAAGGTGATAGAGGTGGCTGGGGACAGGGATGTAAGGGACCAGGAGTGAGCTAGGGGATCTTCCTGGGGCAGGCTCTGCCTCTAGAGGCTGCTCTGCCTGGTTCATTCCATGGTAGGTGTGGGGTCCAGGCCAGCCAGGCTCTGGAGCAGGGGTGGGCACAGGGGAGAGGGTGAGGGGCACATGGAGAATTCCAGGGGGCATCCTTGCCCAGGTGTCCGCACTACCTCCCATAGAGGTGCTCAGAAGCACCTGAGGGTGGTGTCAGAGCAGGTGATACAGGAGTGACTTGAGAACAATGAGAGACTTCCTGGGTTGGAGACAGGGAGCCCCTCTGTATGAAGATAAGGTGATCCCAAAACTCACGGCCTAGCTGAAGGAGAGCAGGCAGAGCCCACCAGGACAGACTGGCAGGGTGGGGCAGAGAGCTGGGCAGGGCTGCCCAAAGAGTTTCCATAGCTGGGTGCCATTGAAAGTTGGGAACAAGAGCGTGACGGTGTCTCAATGCCGAGAGGACGGAAGATTTGTGAGGTCTGAGAAGGAGACAAGGTGAGCCAGACCTGGGTAGGGAAGACGTGTAAGCAGATGGCGGAGACATTCACGGGGCCATATTTATCTCCTTCCTGAAGGGCCCTAGGGAGGGAGTGCAGCAGAGGCCTGGGAGATGTGGGACCCAAGAGCATCAAGGTCCTTCCTTCTCAGGACCTCACCTGCCCCATCTGCTCATCCAGGGTCACAACTCAGACTCCTCAGAAGATAGAGCCTAACCCTGCTCATGTGGGCCACAGGTGACCTTTTCACTCGGGGCAGCACCTCTGAACTAAATGCCACCATGTGTGGGCCTGGGTCGGCTTATGCAAAGGTGAGCCCTGGCTCAGAAACAGGAGGCCTCCCCCCTGCAGTAAATGAGCAGGGATGGAGGGGCTCGGTTCACCCTGCGTTGCAGGATGGGTTTACAAATGGGGACAAGGTGGGGAAGGCATTACAGGGAGAGGAAGGCTGGACACAGGCCCAGGAGTAGGCAAACTTGACCGTGACAGACATGAGAAGTTCCACATCCCTGTTCCTTCTTAAGACCCTCCCTGGCATCACTCTCTGGCCTGAGTAGTGGGTTGGTGGACAGGACTGGACTTAAACCAGGGCATCTGGGTTCAAGTCCTCAGTCTCTGTCCAAGTCACTTGCTTTCCATGGCTCCTGGGACATGCGTTCCCTGTTTCTCTTCCTTCTCACTCTCCTTTGTTTCTTCCTCCTACTTTCTCCCATCTCACCACGGGGCCCAGGGCTCATCCCAAGCCTTTCTTTCAGGGACACCTAAAGCCTGAGCAAGAGTGAGTCAGAAGAGGAGGGGTTGTTCCTGGCAAGAGGAACAATGTGGACCAAGCCCTGAGGTGGGCAGGAACTTGGCAGGTTGGCGGAGCTCACAGATAGTGTATCTGGGGTATAGTCAGAGAAGAGGCATGATTTCCAGGGCCCAGTGATGAGTCATTTCCAGAACATGCCGCCTTTCCACCAGGAGAATGTCAAGAGGAAGCAGCTCTATTTCCAGAGGGGAAGTGGAAGCACAGAATGGTATTGAGAGGTGTCTTCCCCAAGCCTGGGGCCCTCTCTCCTGGACGCAGTGTTTCTCTGAGGAGGAGATGGATTTGAGAAGAGTCCTCAGCTGAGGCCGGAGGCCTGGGCTGCTCAGGCTCTTGTGTGACCCCTGCAGGCCCCCTACCCTGGCTCAGCTTCTGGGGTGAGAAGGTCTGGTTGTCCTGAGCTGACTGAGGTCAGCGCTGAGCATGCACTCCAACGGGTTGACAGCTCTGTGCCTAGGCAGGTGATGGCAGGTCCCTGCCTCTGGATAGGCCTTGCATGAGGCTGGCTACAAGGCTTTCTTGGCCAAGACCTGGACTTTCCTTCCCCCACTCTGGCTCCCTAGCCAGGATTTGCAGAATAGCAAAGGGATAAGAGCTAGGACCCAAGGTCTGTTTGAATTTTTTTCTCTCTGCCTGGTGTGGGAGGAAGGAAAATTGCCCATCCCTTTGACACTCCTTGGCCTTCATTTTGGAGGGGGTCAGCCCAGCCTTGGCTGCCCTAGTCAAGGAAGATGGGGATGGGGAGGGGACAGTGTGTATGTCACCTCTTAGGTTATTGTCTTGGACCCTGGAACAGTCGTGGACTGATAGGGTCCAGGCTCTGTCCTTCAAAGCATATGGTCCATAAAGGTCTCACCTCTTCCGGAAGGAGCCTGGTCTACTGGGTGCTCTCCTGGATTCTAGGGATACCAGCTGCCCCCTCAAGTGGGCAGGTCATCAGTCAGACCCAGTCTGGGCTGCTCAGGAAAACTGGGGCCGTGGAACCCTCCTGCTCCATGAGGGTGTCCTCCTGCAGGCAGGCCCATTGAGGAGGACATAGTGCTGCCCAGTCTTCTGGCTAAGGAGCAGAGGGAGCAGGAGGGGCATGCCGGCCAACAGCTACCTCTGAACCCCACCTCCAGCCAGGGCTCCAGACATTGGCTTCCAGGCCTGATTTAATTCCACTTCACTGGGTGACCTCAGTCAAATCACAGTCTCTTGAGGTCCACGTTTCTATTTGGGAAAATTGCATCTCATTTTTCTCTTCCTTCACCCTCCTACTTTGAAGGAGAGGAAAATGATGGGCGGTCCCATCGCCTCTTCATAGTTATGCAAATAATTGGGTGCTACAGACAGATAAATCCAGTACCCTCCGACCTGCCCTTGAGACCAACTCCACATGTGAATGCCTGAATGCAAGAGCACAACCACACACACACTTGTGTGCACACACACCATGCATATGGACCAGTCTGCTTCCCCTTGCGCACCTCCAATCTTGCCAATTTGGTAGACGTTTTGGCATGGAGACCCAAGAGGCCCAGGTTCAGGTTCACAGAGCTGGGTAAGTCTGTGCTGGAGCAGCGGCGTGGCTGCATTAGCCGTGGAGGTGGCTGGGCTGTGGTTGTAATGGAGGTGATAAAAGGGGTGGTTGTGTGGCTCTAGTAATCGGCCCATTTTTAAAGTCCTAACTTCTCTTTGTTTTAGACATTACTCATATCTCCTTCCAGGCCAACCCTCCTAGTGAAGGAAGCCCACTCATAGCTTCTGAGCTAAGGCTAAGAAGGCATGGAGAGGCAGATTGTGGTTAGTTGGTTTTAGGGAGGGGACAGTGCTGCCCATTGCCCCTCACACACTCTGCTTGCTCAGCACATGGTGGTCCTTGCTGAGAAGCCTGGAGGCAGCCCATTAGGACTCAGGGTCTGCACTGTGTCGGAGACCAAGATGGGGACAGAAAAGGGGTGAGAAGTAGGAAGTAGTGGAAGCAGAGAGTGAGCAACTGGGCCCCAGCTAGCTGAGGTGACCATGCACTTGACAGTTTCTGGGGGATGGGCCAGCAGAGCACCTGTGACCTGAGAGCTGGCCTGGGCCCCAGGCCTGGACCTCGGGCAGGCTGGCACGCTCTGGACTTCCTCTTTGGTGACTGGCCCCTTCCATGGGGGCCAGTCTTGGCCGGCAGCTGAAGCCCAGGCCTTTGCAGGGTGAGAGGGCCGGCAATGAGGCCATCCAGCTGCCTTCTCAGCTCCCCCTGTGGTCAGTCCACAGTGGCCTGCCATCTCCACACCTGTCCCTTGGCATGCCTTGGGTCAGGGGCCTGGCAGGAGCTTTCTCTCTTCCTCAGCCTCCCCAGAGCAGGAAGATTCTCCTCCACTAAGCACAGTTCTTTCTCTTCCTGCTTACTTCGTCCAGTGCACCTTGATTTGGGGATGAATATCAGGCATGAAGGGACTGTTCCTTCTGCAGAGGAGGGTCCAGTGACACACTGCATGGAACATCTGGATTAATGAACGTATTAAACTTTGATTGCTTTTCAAGATCTGAGTGGCAGGGCTTGATACCAACAAAGCTACCTGTGACTGTCCCTGGGGCTCCCCTCCAGAGGAAAGAGGAGAGGCTCTGAAGACCAGCATGGGGGAGGGAGGGCAGGTCTGTCCTCACTACGTGAACAGTGCAGTTCCAGCCATAATAGCCTATTCACTTGCTGCCAGCCCTCTGCCAGACACTCTGCCTAGCGCCTCTTGTATATTAATACACTTAATCTTCATAACCCCAGGAGGTAGTGTTGTATTATCTCCATTTTATGAATGAAGAAAACAAGGCACAGAGAAGTTCAGGGCCTTTCCTGAGGTCACGCAGCCAGAGGTTCAGTGAGGTTCAGGTACCTGCAGGCTGGCTTCACAGCCCCTACTCTGAAGCACTTATGCAAATGGCCTCTGGATCTTTAGCCAGTTCAGCCCCCCACCCCCCCACCCCGAACCTGTCCAGTCCTAAATCAGCTCCGCTAGTTCTTCCTGGCTGGGACAGGAGTCCATCCCAGCCCCCCCCACCCCAAAACTCCCTGTACAACTCCACATGAGCAGCTCTTTGCAGGCCATGTTGGCTCCAGGGGATGCCCTGGTTCCCCACTCATCCTGGCACTTCAGCCCCACCCGATGCCCAGCCCGGCTGCTTCTCTACTGGAATTATGGCCCCGCAGCCAGCCTGGCTCTGTGGGAGCTGTGATTACACCCTCCCTGCGGAAGGCCGCCCGCTGTGGCCTCTCCCAACCGTGCTGCCTCCTCCCACTCTGTGGCCTCCGCAGACAGCTCAGCCCGTGCAACATGAGAGGGGAGGGACATGCCAGAGGTTTCCGGAAATCGTCCAGAGGTCACTCTGGGCAAACTCAAGTGGGTCGACCATGACCACTGCTCTGAATAGCCCTTTGCCCCGCCCCAGTCCACTCCCTCAGCACCACAGCAGGCTAATTGGTGGGTAGGGAGCTGTGGAGGGCTGGAGGCTGGTTTCAGTGGACAGAGACAATGGGGGAGCCAAGCATTCGCTCACAGTTGCCAAATCCCGAGTGCCACAGAGAGGATGGGGCGGCACATCCTGATGCCACAGCCTAAGCCAGCCTTCTCAGGCCCAGCTCCAGCCTGGGTACCCAGCCCACTCTCACAGCCGGCCTACTGCCACACCCACCTAACCAGCCGCCTCCTTCACCTCCATCCCTTCACCCCCACCTGTGTGCTTACCACCTGGCCTCCCCAGGTACATACTCTACCTCCACTAGGCTGGCCTATCTCGCTCCCTGCTGTCGGGCCCCTTCCCCCATTTCATAGACTGGAGTTACTCCGACCAGGAGCCAGCAAAGGCACATTTACTGGTTCGTCCAGGACTGGTCAAGAGTCGGTTTAGAAGTTTCAGACTCAAACAGAGATGTTTCCCACTCAGATCGCAAGGAGTTTTTCCAAGGCAAAGCTGGTGCACTTGGGAAGCTTGCTTCTTAGACCCTCATGATTCAAGCACTGTACTCTGTGGTCTGTGAGACAGTGTCCACACCTCTTAACTCCTTCTACTGCAAGGCTCCTTAGAAAAACAGCACATTTCAAAAACTAGGAGCCAGGCCGAAGGGGTTCCCAGAAGAGAAAGTGTAGAAGGGCCTGGAGAAATGGGCACATGCCCATGGCATGCCCACTCTGCCCAGAGAAGAATGATAAAAGGGGAAGGATCAGAGGCCTGGATTCCAGTCCTGGTCCCACCACACACAGAGAACTCTGGGCACTAGACTGTGAAAGTCAGGGCTTTTGGGTTTAGACCCAGCTGTATCATTCACTGTGGTTTGGAGCAAGTCCCACGGCCTCTCTGAGCCCCTTGAGAAGGAGAGAGTTGACCAAGATGATCTGTAGCCTCTCAAGGCCCTAGCCATGCTGCTGTCCTTGGACTGGGGAGTCCTTCCCAGGAGCTCAGCAGGCCTCTCGTCTTCTCTGTCTTTGGCATTCCAATTCATTGATTGACCAAACCCCATCTGGTACCTGGTTCCGTATCATTCTCTGTGGCTAAGCAGGATGAAAATCAGGCAGGCAGGCTCCTCCAGGGGCTTCACAAACTGAAGACAGACCAGCAAAATCATCTTAATCACATTCCCTAGCTGGGGGAGACAGTCTCTACTGACTACTAGTGACTGCCTGAAGCACTGCTCTGAGAATTATCCCATCCTCAAGATCGACTAGTGATGTCTGCACTGATACCCAAATAGAGAAAGGGATTATGAACACCAGGAACTTGAAAACCCTAATGAAGGTCCATGCTTACCTCTGGGTTTATTTCCCTAGGTTATCTTCAAGCCTATAGCAGTCTTATCGACATAGACTTTCTCCAGTTTTACTACAAGAAATTAAGGTGGAACAGTGGGTCTACCTGTGGATCAGATGCCAACCAGGAGCCAGAGCCCTCCTGAGGTTAATGGTAGAGTGGCAGGACAAGTACTTACAGATCTTCCTCAAAAGGTGGGGTCTGGTAAGCAAAGATGCTGTGGTGTAGCTCATTTGTTGTGGGTCCTTTTTCCTTTTTCACTTTCTAAAAGAAATTATCAAAATTTTCTGTAAAAATGCAAGCTCCATTAAGACAGAGTCTTGTCTAGGTCTTCCATTTCCAATTGAATGAGTTGCCAGCTCTGGAGGACCTGGGCGTGTTACTCGTCATTCACTCACTTATTCCTTCCTGCCTCATTCACTCACTCCATATCCATTCACGCCACTCATTCATTCCCTCCTTCATGCAGCATTTACAGGGACCTGATCTCACTGCCACTGCCAGGCAGTCTCTGTTAATCCTCTCAACCGCACCAGGGAGGAAAGTCTTGAAATATGACCAATGGAGTTAATCCTATAGGGCTGGGGCCTAAGGGATCCACTGTGTGGGTGTGGCCTCAGGCAAGCTCCTGCTCTCTCTAGCCTCAGTTTCCTTACTTGTATGTTGTCAGTGGCAGCATGGGAAGGAAAAGGAAGGAACTGCCCAAATGAAGGGCAGTGGGAGACTTCCTGGCCATGAACATGTGAGTCCTGTGTCCTGACCAGACCCAATGGAGGGGCTGAGGAGTCAGGCTAAGGTTTCAGAAACCTGGGCCAGCATCTAGCCTCTGTGGCAAAGTCAAGTGTCAACTCCAGGAGAGGAATGTGCCTTGAGAATGTGTCTGATGTGGGCACCTCCTGCATTGTTGCAGTGGGGTCTATCAGTGTGTTATGTATGTAGGCATTTATAAGGGTTTGCGTGTGTGTTTACCTGCATGGGTGTGTGTGCGTGTGTGCATGTTTTGTCTGCATGTGCACACATACTGCACAGTATTCCTTTGTTGTGTGGACACCAGGTGGGTTTCCAACCTGCAGATCCTTCCTTAGATGGTTCTTCTGTTCCTCCCACCCACATCACCCATCTTTTTTCCCCCCACAGGTGCCCCCACACCTGCAGCCCACCTCCACTTTAGGAAGCCCTTTAGCATAGTAGCAAAGGCTCAAACTCTAGACTGCCTAAGTCAGTATCCTGGCTCTAAGTGACTGGCCATGCGCTCGTGGGCAAGTGGGTTTCTCCATCAGCAAATGGGGTCCCGGGTTCTTCTGGGGATAAGGGAGCACAGTGCGTGCATGTCAAACACACCATTAGTGCTGTCCATTCTTCCCGCCCTCATGTTATGCTAAACAGCAGGCTTCCACTCAGCCAGATGGGGAGGGAAGGGAGGAAAAAGAACCCATTTCCCAAAAATATTGACTTCGACCTTGAACCTAAGCAGCTGGTTGGAGCTGGTGGCCTCTTTCTGGGATTGTTTATGTAGTTTTCCTTGTAAACACGAAGGATGGAAAACAAACCCCAAAATATTTTTAAATAAATGAATGAATGAGGAATCGTTTGTGGGTGGCATGGACAGGGCCTGGGGCAGATGCAACAGCCTTCAGGAAACACCGTGAAGTTTAAATGCCTGATGAGTGGGGTTGGGGGCCTCACCCAAAGGTGTTCTCCAGCTGCCCCCCATCCCTGGCCCCTTTTATTACAGCTTTTAGTTGTTACCACTTTCTGGAAGAGGCTTGAATCCTGCAGCACTGTCACCTAGTCAACACTGTGAAGAAAGCCAGGGGGCCACTGCCAGGAATTGGCCAAGTCTGCCCACCTATCTGTGTGACCTTGGGCAGGTCACTTTCCCTCTCTGGGCCTCAGTTTCCGAGGATTTCTAAAGACTCTTTCAGCACCGGCATTCTGCGAGTCCCTTCCAGCTCAGGGAGTGGCTACGAGAGCACATCAAGAGAGCATGGACCCCCTTCAAGAGATGGTCACCGTCATAATGTTGGGGCATGGGGATAGCTCCACCGATGGCCCCAGGAAAGATTATTTTAAAAGTCGTTAAACTTGTGGTTTTAGGCTTATTGGGGCACATCTGGGCTTTCGATGCACCCTGAATAATTTTTTGGTGATCTGAACAAAGAAGAGGGTCTATTCCCTTCCTGGCTATTTCATTCCACACACACCCAGGAGAGTGGCCCTACCTTTCTCCAGAGCAAGGTGCAGAGCCCAGGGCCTTCGGTGGGGGGGCAGCTCTACAATCTCTAGTCTCTCTCTGGCTCAGAGCAGAGCCAATGTGCAATCCCAATCTCCGCATGCTGAAAATGGAGGGCATGGCAACCCTCCTCCTAGCCAGACCATGTGCATCCTTGGTTTTCAAAAGCATTTTTAGAAAAGGGAATCGAGGCTTTGACTTGTTACCCTGAGATGAAAATAGAGATTCTCTGTGGGGGTGGGGAGACCGTGGGTTTTTTGATAAGATAGTTGGAGACCTGGATTCACACTGTGTCCTCGGACAGGTCCCACTCTTCATTTACCAGTCTCAGCATTTTTGCTGCTCTTGATTTACATATAATACACAACTTCTGAACATCTACTGTGCACAGGTGTGAGGCCAGGTGCTGCCGGTATATAAGTGCATGACTCATCTTACATCCTTGAGGAGCATACACAGGGAAGACCATTCCATTGTACCCGCACTCTCCCTCCCCAACTCCTACATCCACTGCAGGCATCACTAATCAATCATAGCACCCTTGGACACTGAACCCACCATAACCTCAGGATCTCTTTGAACCCAGCATTCCAGTGTTTCCAGTCAATTACTGCCAGATGGGGACTATCACTTGCCATGCCAGGGTCACCCAGAGAATGAAATAGATTGTAGCTGCGTGGCAGGAACATGCTTGCAAATCAAGTCCAAGTGCAGAGTCTGTTTCTAAGCCATATAAGCATGCAGAGCTGCTGATAGGCTAGGCAGTGACCCTGTTCCTCAAATACCATTAGAATTCCACCAAAGAGACAGGAGTACTTTATGTGCATGGACATTCCTGACCTCCAGAGCTGCACACATTGCCTGTTCCACAAATGCTTGTTAGATAAGTGAATGCCTCTTCCCATCTCTGCCCAGCTGTGTCGTCACTGACCAGGGCAGGAGGAATAAGTCAGCCTAGGCTCAAGGGCTCCTGGGAGGCTGAACTCAGACACAGCTCCTCAGAAGACAGAGCCAAAGCCCTTGGCATGGAGAGTTACAGGCAAACTCCCTCCAGGCCTAGTCCAAGCATCTTCCTTTCTTTCTTGTTCAGTGCCTCTTAGGGTCCAGTCAGCCTTGACAAGATGGGGCTTATTAGGCACATTCATGCTTACCACTAGCTAGCTAACCAGGGAGCTGGGCTGATAGTGGAAACCTCTGGGGTGTCTGGGACCTGAGGCTGCTCCCAGAATATGACAACACCTTTGCCTTAATGGAGGAAAAGGCGGCTGGGGAGGGAAGCTGCTTGTAACAGCCCTACTGGCTGGAATTCACTGCCTGCTTGTTTCGGAAACAGACTGGTGAGGATCAAGAGGCAGCTCCCCCGGAGGGAACACGGAGCAGGGCCTTGGCTCTGTGAGTTTATGAAACTGGACGCTCACATGGGAGTCTGGCCTTTTCAACGCCCTCTCCCAATCTGCAGCTAATAACTCTGCATGAGCCCTGTTGCGAGATTGTTGCTGCTGCCCTGCCCACAGGGAAGCTGTCCGGTAGAGGTGCAGCAGTCTGTCCGGTGTCTCGGCCTTTCGAAACCACTAACCATCCATTATTTCTGCCACCTTCAGAGAACCCAACAGAGGGCTGCCCCATAGGAGCAACGGGACTTTCTGAGCAAGTGTCTAGGTCCTGGACTCAGGTTGTCTGGGCCTGCATCTCGCTCCTACCACCTTCGAGCTGTGGAACTTTGGGTGCATGACTTAAAAGAGACGTACACTTTTTATCTGAAAACTGGGGAAAATATTACCTGCTTCCTGAGAGTGGGAAAGAATTATATATTATATTCCTCTCTTTCTCTCTGCCTCTCCCTCTCCCTCCGAACATGGACTGAGATTTATTCTATGTCACCGAGGTGCAAAGGTGAGCAAGCTGCCTCCTCTGCCCTGGAGCCTCAGCCTACGTGTAGGTCAGCAAGTAAGAAGATGCCACGTGGCTGGGCTATGATTCCTCGTGCTGGGCTAGAGACGCTGAGGAAGGAGACACTTACTGCAGGGGCGGAGGATGGGCGGATAAGGAGTGTTCCAGGTAAACTCACTGAGTCGGAAGGGTATTTAGGGAAGACGAAATAACATGGAAACCTTTCACGGTAGCGCGAAAGAACATGGTATGTCTGAACTGAAGGGGACGTGTGGCTGCTACATGAGCTTGGCCAGAGATCAGGCTGAAGGGGTTCCTGGATTTGAGCACTGGAGTGTGCAGCCAGCCAGGCCCGGCAGTGGATGGGGACCATGGAAGACTTCCTGCAGGGGAGGGATGCAAACCTGGGCTGCTGCTTCTGGGGCTAAGATTCAGGCCAGCGGCTGCTGCAGGGACTCCAATATCCTCGGGGCAGCTGGGGTCGGCAATGGGGCGAGCAGAGGAGGAGCCAGAGCTTGGGCCAGTTCCAGGAGCAGACTGAGGTAGAAAAGTCACTGCCCGGAAGTGTGGCAGGCAGCACATAACAAACAGTCCACCTTTTGTGCGTGCATCCAGGGATGTCCATTCCTGGCATTTGGTCACTCTGGGGAGAGACTTCCTGGGCAGAGAGGCCAGAAACCTCACTCTCCAGAGGTAAAGCCTAGAACTTTAGAGGAGTCAAACAGCCAACTCCAGGGCACTCAACAGAACTGAGGCAGAAAAGAGGCAGAATGGAGAGTTTTCAGGCCCAGTAGGCAGCACTGGGTGGCAGCACCAGAAATAGAATCAACCCAGAGGACAACTCAGATTGGGGACTTTTGTTTGCAAATCCCAGGCTCTTAATGCATCATTGGGCTTGTTTTCCTGTGGGCGGGGTGGGGTTGGGGAGAACAGAAGGAAAGGCGAGAGCATTTATTGAGAAAGTGGTTTGGAGAAACCCTGCCACTCAAGGCAGGAAGAGAAGGGGCTGAACAGGAGACCAAAGCCTACTCTCATACAGGGCTCATAAGAGACCTCTAAGACTCTGAAGGAAAACCTGGCAATTCAGGAAACGTAAGCATTGGGAACTACGTTTCTGAGAGCTGTAGTGATGCCTGGGAACAATGGCCCGAGCAGCCAGTCCACCAAGCCATGGGAATAGACAGTGAGACTATTCCCAGTCTTCATGACCTTAGAGAGAGAAATGAGCCCCCCAAACTGTGAGCCCTTCTCATGCTTTCTTTTCTCCTGAGGAACCTGAGGTCACCTCTGGAAATGATGGCTCTCTCTGATACTTCAGTCTGTTCTACAGACTAAAATTCCACAGACTGAGTAATTCATAAATAACAGGAACGTTTGCTCACGGTTCTGGAGGCTGGAAAGTCCAAGATCAAGGCGCCAGCAGATTCAATGTCTGGTGAGGGCTCTCTCGGCTTCAAAGATGGCACCTTCCTGCTGCATCCTTAAGTGATAGGAGGGATGAACAAGATTCTTCAGGCCTCTTTTTAAGAATACTAATCCCATTCCTATGAGTGAAGTCTTCAGGATCTACTCACCCTCCAAAGGTCCCACCTCTTAGTACTTTAAGCAACCAAACACCCAACCTACTATTGCTTCAGTGAAGAGAAATTTATGAGGGGACTTCACAAATTTCATGGAAACACGGAATTAAAGTAAAAATTTATTTTGGTACCAAAAAAATTGAAATCCAAGCTTTTTTTTTTTTTTTTTTTTTTAAATATCATTTTCTATGACCTTTTTGTAGGTCCCTCTATTTTTCTCAAATTACAAGGACTCCAGAAGGAGCTGTAGTTGGAGTTGGGCATCAGTGAAAAGAATTGAGAGAATTATCTATTCATGGGACCAGCAGTTGGCTTAATGGCTACGTTGCTGGACTCCCATGTTGTCGACCGTGGTTCGAGTCCCAGACCCAGTGGCTTAAACTCATGCTGGGTGCATGTGCGTGTGTGCCCAAGATTCTGAGAGGAGAGTAGAGGAGAAGGGATTGCGGCATGGCTATCCCCCCGGGCGGGGGGGGTGATCTCTCGCTTTCTGTCCCTCTCTGTCTTTCTGGCAATTGCACACGCCCTATAGCAAAAACCTCTCAAAAAAAAAAAAAAAAAAGAGAGGGAGAGAGAATGATCTACTCTTGCTCAATAGTACAGCTCAGAGATTCTCTTGGCCTTTCTCTTTTGTTGGTTGCCTCATTGTCATAACATGGCTACTACAACTCCAGACATCACATTCATATTCAACGTAGGAAGGAGAAAGTTAAAGGTTTTTCTTTACAAAATGTGTTGGCTTTTCCTTGATAAGGGAAGCCCTCCACAGTAGACGGCTTCCCTTATAACTCATTAGTAGGAACTGTGTGTCATTTCCCAACCTTTAGGCCATTTTGTTAAATGGGGAAGATTATAAAGAAATCATTTAAAGCAATCATGGTCCTTCTCTACAGGCAGGGGAGAAACTACTCTGAGATCAAGAGATGCCTGCCCACGGGAACCAGCAGTTAGCGTAATGGCTATGTCGCTGGACTCCCACGTAGTCGACCGCGGTTCGTGTCCTGGACCCGGTGGCTTAAAACTCACGCCGGGAACGTGTGCGTGCGTGCCCAAGATCCCGAGAGGAGAATGGAGGAGCATGGTTGCAGCGTGACCATCCCCCCTGGGGGGTGATTTCTCGCTTTCTGTCTCTATGTCTCTCTCTGTCTGTCTGGCGAGCGCACGCGCCCTACAGTGAAAAATCTCTCCAAAAAAAAAAAAAAGAGATGCCTGCCCACTACCTGAATATCAGTTTTTGTTAGGAGGGAAGAAAGGGGTGCCCCTGGCTGCTGGTGAGTGATGCACAGTATCTGTGCAGGTGCGATTTACAGGAAGTAGAAAACACGCCTGTGCGTGCAACATTGCTTCTTTTTGTACCAAACACGCAGAGGTTATCACAGAGGTGAAAAAGATGAGAGAGTGGGGAATGGGTGTGGGTGCTCAAAGGGTCTTCGGTTTTGCCTGCGTGCTTTAATTTTATAAAAGAGACCATATTCATGTATCACTTATGTAATTAAAAGTCCATTTGAAAAGAATTCTATTGGTGACTGCAAATTTGGTATATCCAAATTTGGCCTAATCCCAGCTGAGCCCAACAGTACAGAGGCGAAGACCTGGGACTCCAGCAAGGAGGTGGGGCCTGGGCGGTGTGCAGGAGAGGAGGGAGGAAAGGAGTGACTCTTTGCCCCAGCATAAAAAACTCTGGGAGAGGATCGCTCTGTGCTGCATAGCTCTTTCAGCAGGGCTGTCTTTGATAGACAGAAAGTCAGCCTGTTGGTATTTCCTTGCAAGTTCTCAGGGCCTCCCTCTGGAGCCTTCCCTTGCTCTTCAAACAGAAACTGCAACCTCTGGTTAAACCGCCTGTCAAATACTGACAGATGCAGTAGGCGTCTTAAAACCACTCACAAGGCGCTCTGAGGCGCAGAGGGTGGCTGGGATCGGTGGGATGCTGGCTTCAGAGCTCAGCACAGCCATGAAGGAGCTGGGGGACACTTAGAGTCACCTGGCCCACTTGGAACATGGCAGATCCGTGCCAGGCAGAGTCAGAGCAGTCAGTGCTTTAACCACTATCCAGCTGCTCCCTTCCTCCCTCCCCCCCTCTCTCCCTCCCTCCCTCCTTTCTTCCTTCCTTCCTTCCTTCCTTCCTTCCTTCCTTCCTTCCTTCCTTCCTTCTTTCCTTCCTTCCTTTTTCTCTTTCTTTCTTTTTCTTTTTCTTTCTTTCGGTTTTTACCATATGGTGCTTGTGTTCTCCAGAGAGAGACAGAGAGAGGGAAAGTGAGAAATCACCCCCACCCCGGGGGATGGCCATGCTGCAATCCCTTCTCTTCCATTCTCCTCTCAGATTTTGGGCACACGGCACAAGTGCCTGGCACGATTTTCTTTCATTCTTTCTTTAATTACCATGCACATTATTATCAGCAATTTTCCATTTTTGTGTCTGAAAAATGTTTTGCCCGCTTTCCCCCTTGACTCCTGTTCCTGACTCCCCATCGTCCACTCTTGTCCTGCACTCTGTGGTTTGCTATTATCACTTTTTTTTTTAATTTCAAGGAAAGCTGTTTTAGCTTTAAAAAACTTCAGAAAAATTTACTTAAAACTCAAAGCCAGGAAACAGGTCCAAAAAATAGGCCGATACTAAAAACTCAAAAAATAAATATGGACACAACTAAATCAGTAATAACTGCACTATAGTCTTCTTCTGAAATGTTTTTTCTCTCTCTCCATTCCTCCTTTTACCAAAAAGAAGCATAAACTATCCTACTTGCACACAAATAAATAAATAAATAAATAAGTTTAGTCTCAATTTGGCCTGTAATCGCACAAAGTCCAATAAAAACACTAATTGATTTAGTTGGCTTTGCTGGAACCGTTTATAACGAATTTCATATTAGTCTCTTTAAAAAGCTTTCCAAGGCTACTGAGCCACGTCAGAAATTCACTGTCTGACTGTGCCTTTAAGTACCTGTACTTGGAAGTTTTGGGGCCTGTCAGGAAGTGTCTGGCATGATTTCCGAGCTACTGGGTCCCGGATTTGTACTGTAGTCCACCATATGGGAGTCCAGCTCCTTAACGACCACTTGCTGGCCCCTGGCCTCTCACTTTCTATTACTCCCTTCTTATAGGGCAAGAGATAGAGGTTCAGGGGAGAGAATTGCCCACATTCACACAGTACAGAGGCTCTCAGACTAGCTCCTGGTCCACAGGAAATAGCCTCATGGGAAGGATAGGAAGGCAAATGAGAGAAGCAGAGTGCGAGTGGGTTTTAGAAGAATCAGTTCCTCCAATGCCCACCTCTGTCTATTATCTCCTGCCCAACTGACAGCCCAAGCCAAAAGTCCCACAAGAAAGATTCAACATCTAAGAAGATCCCTGGAGATCACCTCATCCAGTGGGGATTTTCAGGAATGGATGGATGAAATCCAGCTTTCAGCAAATAAAATAAACAAACTAGAACATATCCGAGTGGATTGCTTATAGTAAGTAAGGGTCAAATATTGTTTTGTAAAATTTGTTTATGTGCTTTGTGGAAATGTTCCCTACTCTAGATTACAACGGCTCCTTGGACCCTCTGCAATCAAAGGGATGAGAAGGGACATGAATGGGGTCGAGGGAAGATCACAACGGGCTAGGAAGGGCCAGCCCCACCTCTCCCATGAGCCATCCTGGATGGACTGAAAGGGAAGAAAGCCATTAACTGGCCATTGTTGATTTGGATGCTGATTTCCTAGGTGGAGGGCTCCAACCCACCCATCTCTGGCTCATTCTGCCATAGTCAATCTCATTCCTCTTCTAGGAAGCCCTCCAGGCCTGCAGTCCACTGTGACCTTCTCATGCACGCAGCATGTACACTGTGCCTTGGAAATGCCTCACACTCCCTGAGCTGCCCAAGGCCATGCTCGGCTACAGTTTTGGTTCTACCCCTCTTCTCTTCCTTCCTCCTCTCACCTCTCTGCTTCCTTTCCCTCCTCCCTGGCCATCCCTCTTCTTCCTATTTGGGATATATTCCTTGACTCTTCCTTCCTGTGTGGCCCATCTTGGCAGCCTTTGCGATCAAGTCTATTCTGTGTGGCATTTCCTCACCCCTACCGAGAAGAGGGGCTTCTGGCTGCTGGGATCATGTGGTGAATGGGGGCACCCCAACAGGTGATGGCAATCAGACAACAGACAGCTTGGGCTTTCCACTGACTTCAACCCACCAACCCCAATGTGGACAGTGCTCCAGCCTGGGGGAGGGGTGGTGCTATCCTAAACACTTCCTCTCTTGTGGGACAGGGGACATCAGCTCAAGTTACAGTGGGAAGCTGGTGCCCAAGGCCAGTCCCCAGAAGGCTAAGGGCTAAGATCTCACAATCTGGGGTCAGCATCAGCTCGCGACTACATGGTCATGTGTAGGGCTGCCAGATAAAACTCAGGACACCTAGTTAAATCTAAATTTCAAATATAATAACTTGTTCTTTAGTATATTCCAAATGCCCAAGTATATGGGAATATACTTATACTAAAAAATAATTCATTGTTTATCTGAAGTTAAAATTTAACTGGTTGTCCTGTTGTTTTGTTTTCGTTTGGACTAAGTCTAGCAACCGCAGTCACAAGGCTGAAACTGTAAATTTGTTGTAGATTGTAGAAGGAGGACTTCTCAGAACAAAATCCTAGAACAGATCCCTGAGGAGTTTCTACAGCTCGACAACTTCAAAAAGAGAATAGAAGGTTGGTCATTCTGGAAAACAGATCATTGTCGATTTAGAGGTGAACAAACTTCCGGTTCTTTCCTAGCTCTGAGTTGGTAACTCCAGGCTCCTGGGAGTCCTTGTTTTGGGGATCTGGCTGTATCTGAAGTACCTTGAACACTGAGATCCTCCTCAGACCATTTTTTCTCTCAGGGGTTAAGTTCACGATTTCATGGTTGTCTGTTAGAACTACAGAAAGCAACTGCAAGTGGCCCTAGATGCCAAAGGGACTGAAAGGGAAATGAAGGGGATGAAGAGAAGATCACAGCAGACTCTAGCAGGAAGGGAAATCAACTTGAATATTTATTTCTACATATTGAATCCTAATTTTTCATTGAGTTTAATTGTTAAATTGGAGATGAATTCCTCTGGAGGAAAAATTTCAACTCCAAGATATGATGAAATAACATTTTCTTTCTTTTTATTTTTTAAAGTTAAACTATATACTTAAAAAGAAAATATTTTCCAGCATAATAATGGTAATATTTAAAATAAGTTGCCAAGCAAGAACATATGATTACAAGTGTGTTTTTGTATTTGGCTCATAGTTTGAAAATATCCAGCCAAAGTTAAACTGAGCAGAACGCTAGGCTTCTAAGCCTCTTTCCTCACTGGCCTACAGCGAAGGCATGGCTCTGCTTCCTGGCTGCTTGGATCACATTTCAGGGCTCGCTGGGAGCTGCTGACTTACAGCTGTGATCCAGATTCCCTAGGCAGACAGGTGGAGGTGCCACTCAGCATCTGGCAGTGGTCCCTAAGGTGGTGCAGGTGGATGGGCAAGGGAGGGGCAAACTGAAGAGAAGAAACGTCAGCGGAATGCGTGATTGCAGGAGGGATCAGGGAGAAAAGCCCCATAGAATATTCTAGAAGAAATCTCTCTAGGTTCTGTATTCACAACCAGTCTTTCATTTAACAATAAGACAAAAGCACATTTCTGTTTATTGGCTGGAGTAGGAAGTGGTGGCCCATGGAAGAGAACTTTGCGCCTGGAGGAGACAGACCTATGCTGCATGCCCCAGCTCCTAGAGAGAAGGGAGTTTCTCCAGGACTTCGTGCAATGCAGGAAACCCACATCACAGCCAGTCTACTACGGAGTGGGAGAGGGAGTGAAGACAGGCAGCCTCGGCCATGTTTCCTGCTATCTGCAAGTTTGGACCACATGGTGTTTCTCAGCTTCTCTCCTGCTCCACCCTCCCTGGCTCCATCACTCTTAATTTCCCCCATCTTCTCCATTCGCCCTCGCCCAGCCCAACCAGGCTGAGGCAGGATGCTCCTGGGCTCTGGCCTGTGCGGGGTGTGTGTGGGTGGTGGGTGCACTGGAGCCACCTCTGTGGCTCACAGAGATGGAAATTGTTCTTCCCAGTCTGGCATGTTGGCCTTGTGTGGGGGCTGCCGAGATTTTTCCGGACACGGCATGCCAGGGAGAGCTCTGGGGTCTTGGCATATTGCAGGAGAAGGTTTGGGGTGGGGATTTGGAGGAGGTTTTAGTTTTTTTTTTCTTTTCTGTGAAGAAAAGGCCAATGAGCAAATAATCACCACCACCACCACCCTTCCCCCGAAGAAAGAGGATACCAGAAAGATCTGGTTTGGGGGCCAAACCCACACTGAGTATATAGGTGACTAATCGATGGGTCAGTTCAGAGGAATTCTGGGAGGGAGGATGAAGGAGATTCTGAGAGAGCTGTAAGTTTCTGGAGAAAGGAAGTGACCTGTGATTCTGGAGAAGTAGGATAGGGAGAGAAGAATATTCCAAAGAGCAGTAGAGAGAGAGAGACAGTGGCAGCAGCAGAGAGCATTCAGGAAGGATGGCCACTGAAGTTTCAGGAGACACGCAGTGCAACCGAAATGGCAGGGTGGGGTGGTGATCTCAGAGATTGTTCATGTTAAAGAGGAAGCAATTCCTCAGAACCCGGATGCAACCATCCTGACGCCAAAGGGGTGAACTTAGCAGAATCCCCATGCCACGTGGCTTAAACCCAGCTATTCCTTTGTTCTTTCATTCATCAGACATTTATTGAATACTTAACCATGTGTTTGGTCTGATGGAAGCTCTGTAAGCTCCCAGAATGGTGGGAAAGCCCAGCCTGTGTAAAAATTCCCCATAAAAGGGCATAGTAAAGTCTAGATGAGTCTGTCATGGTTCAAGAGCTGGTGAGGGAAGCCAGAGCTGGCCTGTACACCAGTCAGCTTTCCTTGAGGCCCTTGGAGGGTGCATGGACAGTCCAGTCAGTCTGCAGATTCCTCCTGGGTGTAGGTGAGCTGACCTGGACTCTCCTCTGTCTATGGCCCACCTAAAAATTCAAGTGGGTCCTCTTGCATATTCCATGGGTCCCATCTTAGGCACCAGAACACTTTCCCCCTCACTCTGTAATCCCCTGGGCTCTTTCTGGTTCACTAAGAGCTAATCTGAAATAGTCATTCTGAAGCTGACCGTAATGACACCGTCACACCTGACCACTCTGAGTAACCTTTGTCATCATTGTCATTGTTGTCATCTTCTTCTCCATCATCAGCATGATCATGCGTTTTGCTTTTTGAAACTTCTTGATGACTTTAGTTTAAAATAACTCAAAGCAGACAAGGAGAAATTATTGCTCATAGGTACAGGCTGGGAAAGCTGAGACTCAGAGAAATGAAAAGACTTGATAATAGTCATACAGCTAGAGTGGAAAAGTCAGGGATTGAACCTGCATCCAAAGCACTTTCTGATATACGATATGATATAGGTAGCATGGCAGAACAGCAGGAAAATATGATGTTTTCATTAACTGGTATATGAGTAGTTGGGCATCCGTAGGTTAGGAAGGGAAATAAGTGCAATCTCTATTTCACACCCTAAACAAAACTACTCTAAATGGCTTCAAAGCTCAAATGTTAAAAATAAAACTTGACTGGAGACCAGCAGATGGTGTAATGGTTATGTTGCTGGACTCCCATGTAGTTGACCACAGTTCTAGTCCCAGACCCAGTGGCTTAAACCTCATGCTGGGTGTGTGTGTGCATGTGTGCCCAAGATCCCAAGAGGAGAATGGAGAAGGGATTGCATTATGATCATCCCCCCAGAGGGTAATTTCTTGCTTCTGTCTCTCTGGTGAGTACACATGCCCTATAGCAAAAATTTCTCTCTAAAAATAAATAAATAAATAAATAAAATAAAAACTTGGTGGGACCAGCAGTTGGCATAATGGTTACATTGCTGGACTCCCACATGGCCGACCATGGTTAGACTCCCGGACCTGGAGGCTTGAAACTTATGCTGGGCACATGTACATGCATGCCCAAAATTCTGCAAGGAGAATGGAGAAGAAGGGATTGTAGTGTGGCCATTCCCTCTGTGGGTAGCAAAATAAAATAAAATAATATAATATAAATGAAATTCGGCAAGTTTAAATAAAAATATAAGTTTATATATTTAAGATCTTGGATAGTATGGAACGATTTCTTAAACAAGACTGAGGTATCAATTTTAAAATAAAAGATATATTACGTCAAGCAAATTAAAACTAAGAATGTCTGTTTACCAAAAGATGGGACAGCTGGATATCTCCATGCAAATGAGTGAAGCTGGACCTCTCTCTCACGCTATATGCAAATACTAACTCAGTGTATCAAAGACCTAAAGAACTAAAACTAGAAACGCTATGAAGCATAGGTGTAAACATTTGTGACCTCCGATTAGCCAATTGTTTCTTAGCTATGACTCCAAAACCCAAGCAACAAACACCCCCCCCCCAAAAAAAACCCCAGGTAACTAAAACCTCATCAAAATTAAAAACTTTTCTGCTTCAAAGAACTCCACCAAGAAAGTACAAAGAGGAGCCAGATGGTGGTACAGCAAGAAAGTGTGAAGCTCTGCAGGCTGACCCAAGGGGAAGATTTCCGGTTTGTGTCTGGAGATCTTCCTCATGGAAAAGTGATGAGGAACAGTGAACCTCTCATCAGGTGGCTCCAGGCCTAGCACACTTTTCAAATCGTGTGGTGGGAGTGTGTGACACCGATGCCCAGGTCAAGTCAGCCCTGCAAATACACCCAACAGACCAGCAGCCTGAAACCACAGTTCACACCATCCCAGAGACCAGGAGGGTGGAGCTGAGCATCTTCTTCCAGAGGGGAGAGATTGAGCAAAAAGCATTTTGGTCCCTCTCCCAGGCTCATGCCAGCATCGTGTCCCTCTTCCCTGCCTCTCTTGTCCTAGTTGTCCTGAGTGCAGGCCTGTCTGAAGCCAAAGCCCGCCCTTAGCTGGCAGCACCGGGACCATGCTGGTACCTTAGGCATTCTGAATGCTTTCTAAAGGTTTGCATTCTCTCTCTCTCTCTCTCTCCCTATCATGTCTAGCTCTACCCTCCTATTAAATCGTTCTAATTTACCTATCACATCTGACTATGAACATATCTATCACCTATCTGTCTAATGTACCTCCTATCATATCAATCAATCTGTATTTACCAATCTATCATATCTTTCTATATCTACCTTCCTATCATATCTATCTATCCATCTCTATCGATCATCTATCTATCTCAACCTCCCTATCATATCTACCTGAGAAAGCTGGCACAGCAGGGGAAAGGTTCAAGATGGCAAAAATAATAAAGTCAAACCTGAGTATTCGCCTTCTGTTGGATGGGCCTGATTTCCTTCCACATTTTCCACTTAGCATTTACGGACATATGAATATCCACCTCTACATCTATGTATGTGTTCAAAGATGGTGCTTCTTTCTCAAGGAGACACACATAT
>NW_006159730.1:1090423-1093743 GCF_000334495.1 Tupaia belangeri chinensis | reverse complement strand
CAGCAGGAGGTGATCACTGGTTTGGGGACAGGCAAAGCCCAGGTCAGCCAGAGCTAGCTCCAGATAGGGAGAGCAAGGAGAGCAGGCAGGCCCAGGTGGAAGAGAGCCTGGACTCTGTGCTAGTCTGCTGTACCAGCATCCACGTCCCCTGTCTCCTGTCCAGGACACTCACCTGCAGGGCGAGAGGGATGCCTGGTTGATTCCAGAAGCTCATCCAGCTTGGGGATAGCTGCAATTGACAGAGACCTTCCTGTAACTTAGCCACTTCACTCCTTCATGCTAGCGAGTCGGCCCTATCACCACTCCTACTTTGTGGGTAAGGAAACTTAGGCACGGCCAGTTAAGAGACTCCAAAGTCACGCAGCAGTACACGACATGACTGACTGAGGTTGGACCTCAGGTCTGTGTAATTCTGAACTGTGCCTTTATTTTTTTTTTTTAATTTAAGTTTTTTGCCATAGGGCATTGGTGCGAGAGAGAGAGAGAGGGAGAGAGAGAGAGAGAGGGAGAAACCATCCCCCTGTGGCCATGCCACAATCCCTTCATTCTCCTCTCAGGAGATTTTGGTCATACATGCACACATGCCAGGCATGATTTTCAAGCTGCCAGGTCTGGAACTCAAACCATGATCAGCCATGTGGGAGTCCAGAGCTTTAATCACCATGCCACCCACTGGCCCCATGAGCCTGCGCTTAGAGCTACCATGCCACCTGCCACTGAGCACAGACCAGTGGCCCCGGGAGGGCACATACTAGGATGCAAGAGTAGGCTGTACTTGAGGTAGTAAGGCTCAGTGTCCCCAGCTTGGAGTTTAAACAGCAAAGCCAGACAGATACTTCTTCCCAGCATGAGCTGGGGTTACCCTGAGAGCAGTGGGCAGCTCCCAGTGCGGGGGAAGACAGGCACAGGCCACAGGCACAGCTGCCCTCCATGCAAGGCCGTTCTTAACCCCACTGGGTGCCTGCATCCCTGGACCTTCCCAGGGCAGTGCAGGTCTGACTGAGCCACACTGCCAGGCCCCCAGTGAGACCTGAACACAGCTCTCCTGAGGCTCCAAGGCTCACAGGCAGGGTCATTCCAGGGAGGGTTCCATCTGCCCAGGAGACTGAAGGTCAGGCTCCAGCTGCTTCTGCTGAAAAACCTCCCCTCCCTGGGGACAACCGTCCCACACAGAGCAGCGCGGCTGCTGAACTGGCCTGCTCCGTGCATTCAGTTGTTTACTCACACCCCGCCGCCCCAGTTCTCCACATCATCTCTCTGGCCTCCAGCCGAGTCGCTTTTCTCCCTGTCTTGGCTGCAGTGACCGGACAGGGAAAGGGCATGCCGTCGCTCCGGGCACGTCCGCAGCAGGACTGGGACGCCTCAGCCTTTGCTTTCTGTCCTCCTCTACCACTGCCACCAGCACTCCTGCAATTGAACCCAGATGCCAGGAAATATCTTGGTTGTTGGCTGAAATGAAAACAGACAGGCAGGGTGACAACTCTTCTCTGTTCCGGCTCCATGACTGTCATCCCTGAAATGTGCAGATGGACAGGGTCTTGGAGCCCAGGGTCTGCTGCAACATGTGCTGTGTTGTGGCATGGGCCAGCCAAGGGCGGCGCTCACAGCTCTGTTGGCTGCTGGGGCTCAGGCCCAGAAGTTCGAATCTGCTGCCTGGGCTTAAGGAGGAGTGGGGAAGGCACAGAGGTCCCCTGCCTGCCACTGAGCTCTCTTTCTCATTGCATTTCCCCCAAATTTAGGATATCAGATCCCAGCCCTGACCTTGACACCCACTGGCTGTGTGACTTCGGGCCAGTCACATCACTTCTCTGAGCTACAGCTGTAAAGTGGTGACAAAATCCCTTCTCGGAGGGGTTGTAGCACAGTAGGGTACTTTTGGGAGAAGAAAATCTTCTGAGAGCATGAGGGATTTGCTCAGCAGACCCACATCCTTAATCACAATGCCAAAGCCCCAGAGCTCCGAGAAGCTGACCAACGTGCCTGCTGACTGCAGCAGCCCCCTGGTGCCAACATCCACGTTTTTGCTGCACAGGTGTGACCACAGGTGCTGCCCCGGACCTTGCCAGGGTGGATGTGTTTTGATATACTTCTCTGCTCCAGAAAGTTCTGAATTTTGGAACACTTGCAGCTGCAAGACTCTTAGACAGGGGGCTGTGAGTCTGTTCTTGGAAACGAAGGGGAAGTTCATTTGTTTTTCTAGAAGATTTGTTTTTAAAATAGGATGTCTAGAGTTGTGCTGGATTTGCAACCTGCTTTAAAATGCCCCTGCCCTACTCATGTGGGAGCTGTGACCTAGGTATCAGGCATTTCTTAGGTATCAGTACTTACCATGTAATGGTGCTTTGTAAATACCTTCTATGGGAGTCTCATAACAGCCCCGGGAGGTGTTTCTCTCTCTCTCTCTCTCTCTTTCTCTCTCTTTGCTATCAGGTACATATGCTCAACAGAGAGAGACAGAGAGAGGGAAAGTGAAAAAATATCCCCCGTGGTCATGGCCACGCTGCACTCCTGTCTCCTCCATTCTCTTGGTATTTTCGACATGCACACACATGCACCCAGAGTGAGTTTTAAGCCACTGATCCAGAGCTCAAACGTGGCCATTTGGGCGTACTGTACTTTAACTACCATGCCACCCGTTGGCCCTTGACCTTGCCATCTTATGGGTGAGGAAATGGAGGTGTAGAGATGAGTGACCTGCTCACACCCTGGACACCCAAGATGCAGGTTCAAGCTGGTTTGCTGACTCCACAGTTAGTGCTCACTGAGCCCAGTGAGACCGTGTGGCAGGAAGGGACTCTCTAAGGGGTGTGGGACACCTTGCCCAGATCACAAAGCAAAGTTCTTCTGCTGCTTGTTCTGAGGGGCTGAAGGACACTCTCCTTCCAAGTCCTCCTCCTGTGGGGGCTACCATCCCCAGTGGTTCCTTTTCCCCCGCTCTGGGATGATGCTGTCATTCTCCCACCTCCTGTCTTGTTTGCCACGATCCCAAGTCATCTCCACCAGCAGGCCTTGTCACATCCAGGTCACTCATTTGGACTGGCCGAAAAAGGTCACAGATGTCAATGGGCCCGGTGGGTGTGAGATGCTAAGGACCACCATGGGTGTGGGCTGACCTCCTCGGCTGCCACCTGCTGCCCTGGGAGCCTGAGAAACCCACCCCAGGGGCCTCCTGCCTCCAAAGACCAAGCTTCCCTGAGAGCCTCCTGAGCTCAGGACCTGACTTGTTCTTTGAATTACACGAATGAATCACGAACGTATTTCCATTAGAAAAACAAATAGGCAAGTACACAGAGTGAAAATCCTGTTACCTCCGCCCTCTG
>NW_006159730.1:1085367-1090398 GCF_000334495.1 Tupaia belangeri chinensis | reverse complement strand
TCTTTCCCTGGGGTAACTGCTGTTTACAGTGGAGTCTGTGCCATCGCGGGGTGTTCCCCGGCGTTTATTTGCACGTGTATGTCATCCGGCTTTGTTTGGGGCGTTGTGTATACACACCTCACAGAGCGTCCTGCAGCTCGCTCCTTCTGCTCGCCACATGCCTTGGAGAGCTTCCCATGGCAGTGCACGTATGTCTGCCTCGCTCCTCCAAGCTGCGGCCTCACAGCCACCCAGTGGGGGCACCAGGGCTTTGTTCCTGCCCCAACGGATGGACACCAAGGTTACCCACAGTGACCGCCCTGCACGTGGGCCCCGGGTGCCCTCGGTTATCTGCGATGACATCCCTGCATGGGGGCCATGACATCCTCGGCTTGTCTGCAATGACGTCCCTGCATCGGTGCTGTTGTCCCCACAGGTCATCTGCAGCAACACCCCTGTGTACATGTACCAGGCGTCCACGGGTCATCTGAATGAACACCCGTACTGTGTGCCCACAAGGGGTTACTTTCCGGAGGAGAAACGGCACCAAAGAGCATGGCATTCTTTTATTTCGGCAAGCTTCTGCCGAATCGCCCTCTAACTGTGGAATAAACGCAGCTCTCAGAAGAGCCTGGGGCAGAAGTCCCGCTGTCTGAGGAGAGGGGCATGTAAAGTCCCTGTCTATGGCAAATGGGAACGCGCAGACACTGGCACTGTGTATTGTCATAATTGTGATTATCGTGAGTACAGAGGTGATGGCATTCTGATCGTTAAACACAGCTCCGTTTCCTCTCGGGGGAGGGCAGGTTCTCTCCCTACCTGTGTCAGCGACTGGGCGCTGCGTTGGCTTCTCACCATGCCTGCTGCATGCAACCGTCAGAGCCCTCAGAGCAGGTATGGCACCTGCGAGGCAAGACGAGCTGTTCTGGCTCCCAGGCTAGAAGGGTAGACGGGACACAACCGGATAAACACCCGTAAACAGAGGTGAGGAGTCTTACAAAGAGAGGCCTGTGCCAATGAGAGAATCACATCAGAGCCAAGTCCCCACGTGGATAGAGGGAGCAGGGTGGCTGCAGAGGGGGTGGCTGAAAACAGGAGCAGGGGACTGCAGGAGAGATGGAAGCCAGGCAGAGGCATGGCCAGGAAAGCAAAGGGAGGGTGGAAGTGGGGTGGAGGTCTAGTTCTGCTGGATCTGCGGCCTGTTTTAAAAGGCCCCAACCCACCCAGCTGGGAACTGCGACCTAGGAATAATCAGGGCCGTTATCAAGCACTTCTTAGACTTCAGTACCTCCTGTGTCACGGTGCTTGGTAAATGTCATCAATTGGAATCTCATGACAGCCCTGGGAGGTGTTTCTATGACCTCTCTCTCTATTATTATCATTATTATTATTATTTTTTTGCTATAGGGTACGTATGTTCGCCAGAGAGAGACAGAGAGAAGGAAAGTGAAAGATTACCTCTTGGGGTCATGGCCACGCTGCAGACCCACATCTTTAATCACCATGCCAAAGCCCCCAGGAGAGGGCCTTAGGAGGTGGCTGTGCTCCTGGAAGCCACTACAGGGATGGGCGGGGCCCTGCCCTGGCTGGCGATGGCATCCTCAGCCCACTTTCCTGTTCTACCTCCTGTTGGCTGCTGGCCTTGGGGCAATCCCCTCCTCTCCCAGGCCTTGGTTTGAGCATCTGTGTGATGGAGCATGTGGAGGGGGTTAAACTGGAATGCTCTGTCTTGAATTCCTTCCAGCGTGGACTTCTGGGTACCCGGATCCCACCATATCTCAGCCTGGAGCCCACTCATCTTGCATCTGCGTCACTGCCGTCTTCACCCTAATCTCCCCAAAGTTAATAAACTGTATTTCCATCTGTTTCTCCATGTAGTTCTGCCCTGCAGCAATTCTAGGCTCGAGATACAGCATGGGGCCTGGGATGACGTTCTCAGGCTGGAATTGAGTGGAGGTTGCGTCTGGGCCCTCTCGGGCGCCATCCTAGCACTTCCTGAGCTGAGGTCCAGGCTGTAGCCACTGAGTCCACCTGGGCCATTCGGTGTCCTCACACACACCAACAGTTGCCACCAGGCCCTGGTCACAGTCCCTGCACCAGGCCCTTTGCCCACGTGGTTCAGTCAAATCCTCGCAGCAGCCTTCTGAGGCAGGCACGGTTGTTATGCCCACTGTGCAGATGAGAAGGTGAGTCTCAGAAAGGTTGAGCTATTGCTCAGAGTCACCCCACCTGTGAGCAGTGGAGCTGAGCTTCCCAAGATCCCACAAGCACCCCTCATCCCTCCTTTGCTCCTGCCTAGAGAGAGGCCCATGCCCTCACTGACACCTGAGAGCTCCACTCACCATCTGTCTCCTCCCACCCCATCCTCCAGGCCCACCTTCCTCCTACCTCCTCCAGGAAGCTCTCCTTGAATATTCCTGACTCTCCCAAGCTGCCATCCTTCTCTCTTCCCTCTATAATCACTTGCAGGATTTGCTCAGGTCTCTCTAATCATCTTTATCACACTCCTCTTGAGAGGAAGAAGATTCTCCTCCTTAGTGGCTGGGGCATGTCTTTGCAATTCAGATTTATCTTTTTTTCTTTCTTTTTTTGCCTTAGAGCTCATGCATTTGTTAGAGAGATAGAGACAGAAAGTGAGAAATTACACTCCCCCACCCCCCCAGGGGGATAGCCATGCAGCAATCCCGTCTCTTCTATCCTTCCCTCTGTATTTTGGCGCGCGCACACACACACACACACACACACACACACACACACGCATCTGAAATAATTTTCAACCTGCCAGGCCCTGGACTCAAACTGTGGTTGACCTTGTGCAAGTCCAGCAACGTAACCATTATGCCATCTGCTGGTCCCGGACTTACCTGTTTCTAAACAAGTGTATTTTAATGCAATAGCAAAAGAAACAGGTGTTTATTATAAAAACGAGAGCTGTAGTGAACTGTCAGGCCAGTGGTTTTCCTTCTAGAGCCCACAGTCTAAGGCAGGCAGGCCCAACCGTTCCACGAACACAAGGCACAGCCTGAGTTTGGTCTCCCCCAGAGGCAGGCTCTAAAAGGAGGCTTTGAGCACAAGCAGTTTCTGGTGGGGCTTATTTGGGAATCATTTACTGGTAGTTAGGGAAACAGGGAGATGGGAATGAAAGGCAGCCATTAACAACTGTGCTTCCTGCAGGTGATCAACTCCTGACGGTCACTGGTCAAGGGATACTTCCAGGGCCATTGAGTCCACAGCACTCTGGCCTACCACATGGGCAGGGGAGGGTTCCGTGGCCACAGGGAACCTGCTGGCAATGAGAACCGGCAGTCATGGGAGCTCCCAGCAGTGCACCAGCAGCAGCTGCCCCGAGTATCTGTGGGTGCCAGGCTCGGGAAGACATGCAGGAACAAGGTAGACCAGCTATCCACACCCAGGACCTCATCGCCTAATGGAAGAGACAGGTGTTGGTGAAATACAACACAAATGCATAACAACGGCTATCATAAATAAATCAAAGGAGGAGTTTGAGGCTCTGGAAGCAGCCAGAACTGGAATCCCAAGTTTGCCACTAGTTGGGAGCAAGTTATTGAGCCTCGCTGAAGCTGGGTTTCCTCATGTGTAAAATGGGAATTGTAAAAGTAGCAATAGTGTAGTTTTTTAAAAAGAATTATTTAATTTAATTTTATTAATTATTATTATTATTTTAATTCGACAAGCGAGCGAGAGAGAGAGAGAGAAAGAAAGTGAGAAAGCAAGCTACCAAGTCTGGAACTTGAACCACAGTTGGCCATGTGGGAGTCCAACACCTTAATCACCACACCACCTGCCAGCCCCAATCTTAGAGTTGTTTTGGATTCACTTAGATTAAATCTCAGCACAAGGGGGCCATTCGATGATTGTTAGCTGGCATTATGATTATAATTATAACGTCATTAGAGTCTGAGGAGGGACTTGGGCAAGTCTGCTTCTCCGATTGGTTCCTCACGGCGCCCCACTATCACAGAGAAGGCAGACTGCTGAGGTCAGATAGGGGAATGGTTCTGTCAGGACACCCTGGTGTCTACATACCCACGTGGGCCCACAGGCAAAGGCTTAAACTGCAATTAACCCAAGGTTTGGAGGTGGTGGGAACAATACTGCCAAGAGTGCCCATTTACCCGGTACCTCATGCCAGGGACTTAGCCAAGCCTTTAGTCATTTAATCCTCGCAATAACCCTATGAGGCATTTTGCCTCAGAGGTGAAGTAACTTGCACAGAGAGGCTAAGTAACTCACTCAAGGTCACACAGCCCCTAAAAGGCAGAGCTGAGCACTCAGACCTGAGCACTCAGTTGCTGACAGGAGGAAGGTCAGGAGGGGATTTCAGGCAGGAGTCCTAATTCTCATGGCCTGAGCTGGGCCTGCCTGGGTCCTGAGGCCTGCCTAGTGGCAGTGGGGAGATGATCGGAGTGCCCTCCTGATCTGAAGCTGGGCCCTTTCTATGGGCTCACAGGAAAGGAAGAAGATGGGCTGAGCCCCCTGGGCTGCACAGCCCTGCAGTTCATTAACCTGCTGACTCGGAAGACCCAGGCTGAGTGCAGAGCGACCTGCCCTTCCCAGACCTGCCTGCAGGTGGCCCTGCGGCCCTGGGCACTGGTGGTCGCTGGCGGCCTGGCTCGCTGCCGGCAAGCAGCTCACACAGCTGCTGTGCACAGCAGCCAGACTCCCCCGGCAGCTCCCCGGGGTCAAGGGAATGTTCCAGGACAGCTTGGAGCCATTAGGCACTCTGCTCACCGTGCGTGGTGAAAGCTGGGTTTCAGGCCGGGGGCCTCTTCTCTGCCCACCTCCTTCTCATTCCCCCTTTCCACGGCCCTGGGGGAGGGGCCCAGGAATGGTGCTTGGCCCCCACAATCCTTCCATTCTCTGACTCTGCTCCCCCATGCGCTCTTCTCCTCCTACTCAGTTTGAAAGGAGCCACTACAGCCCTTGGAAAGCAATGAAAGAAAAGCTGGGTTCTGGAATTGAGTCTGCTGTGTGACATGGGGCAGGTCACATAACCTCTCTGGACATCTGTCTATTTTGCTTGTCAGCAGG
>NW_006159730.1:1083849-1085130 GCF_000334495.1 Tupaia belangeri chinensis | reverse complement strand
CTGGTCCCTGCCCTCCCTCCTCCTTGGTGGAGATGAGGAAAGTGTGTCTGAAAACATTGACGTGGGAAAACAGATGCTCGCGGAGGCTGGAACACATGTTCTCTGGGGGGTCAGGTCTTGGTCAGCTCAGAGGACACTGAATCACAGAACCAAGGGCCTGTTCAGACATATCCAGCAAACCTGCCTCACTTTAATGGGGGGTGGGGCCTGAGGTCCCGCCAGCAAACCTGGGGTGGAAGGGACATTGCCCCGTACCACTTTGTCACTTGATGATAAAGATGGGATGCGTTTGTGTGCCAGGCACGATCCTTAGCACTTTCCATGAACCTGGGCCCTTGCTCCTTAGGGGGTCTTAGCAGCACCCAGGCAGGAATGGGGCCTAGAGTGTGAGAGTTGTTTGCTTAAACAGCAGTTTTTCTAGGAAACACAATTTTTCTAGGCCCAGAAAACCTCTGCGGGAATCTGTGCCTCACAGACATAAAAGGAAGAGATGCTCTTTCAGGACCTCGGAGAGGCAGGAGAGGGGAGATTGAGGGCCCCCAGGGGCACGTCTGCCCTCCGGGCCCAGGGTGGTGAGGACAGGGGCGTGGCAAGGTGGCCATTCCTCCCATGGTCCCGTCCCAGCTCATGCTGGGAAAGGGCAGCGTGGAGCAGAGTATGGTGAAGGCTCAGGTTAGTGCCGGGGAGAGGCCATTTATATGGAGGAAGGAGATGGGGCCAAGGGGTGTTGCCAACCCCAGTTGGAGCCCCGACTCTACCCCTCAGTAGACGGGCATCCCTGGACACATCACACAGCAGCTCTAAGCCTCAGTTTCCCTACCTGCAAAACATGCCCCGTTCAGCGGTCACACTGGGGAGACTTGAAGCAACCACAGGATGCGATGGGCACTCGGCCGGCCAGAGCTGTGGGGCAGGGCACATGGGACAGAGGGGGCATGGCGGCCCAGGCAGGGAAGCCTGGGCTGTGCAAAGGATGGCGGGCAGAGGGCCCGGCTGCAGGGCTCCCCGGTGTCTCCAGCATGGTTGGAGCTGGCCACGGCCCTCGCGGCTGGGGGCTTCTGGGGGCCCAGCCCCAGGCCCGCTCTGCCAGACAGGCTCTGGCAGGGATTCCACTCTCTCCTCCGAATAATGGCATTCTCCTGGCCAAGGGCAGCAAGAGGCGGGCTGGGGAGCTGACAGTGTCGGGGAGGCTTCCTGGCTCTCCTGCCCAGCCTCGCCCTCCGTGTTTGAATATGTCCCTTGGTCTCGCTGCCAAAAGTCTGCTGTCTGTGAAGCAGGGAA
>NW_006159730.1:1073661-1083825 GCF_000334495.1 Tupaia belangeri chinensis | reverse complement strand
CCCCCCCGCCTCCTCGGTCTCTGCCTGATCAGACTTTCAGGAGGGCACAGAAGCTCAGGTGACTCTGTGCTGTCTGTCCTTGAGCTCAGGGACCCCCAGGGAGGCAGGACCTTGTCAATCTCCTTTTCTTGAGGCAAAGGCCTGGAACGGAGGGCTCTGGCTTCAGAGTTATGCCCATGGTGTAGACAAAACTACTGCCCTCCCCACAGAGGCCCCTTCTAAAGTGGGAGAGTGTGTGTCCATGTGTGAGTGTGTGCACACTAGGAGGTATGTGAAAGTGCACGTATGCACACTTGAATGTACACATGTGAATGTGTGCACGCGTGTGCATAAGTGAGTGCACACGTGTGTGAGCATGCATGGGAATGTGCACACATGTGACTCCATATGTGAGAGTGGATATGCACACTGGTGTGTATGAGAGTGTGTGCTCACATGCACATGTATGAATGCATGTGTGGAGAAGAGTGTGCAGACCACAGCTTCCAGGGATTAGTGATGTTTGCAGCAGGCTGAGGCCACAGTGAGCCGGTCTCCTCCCCATCTCCTTCTGTCCTCTTTTGTCCAGGATCTGCTGTGGGTGCTTCACTGACAGCAGGAAGGAGGAAGACCCCATCCCGTAGAGCTTATGTTCTGGTGAGTGGGGACTGGAATGCACGAATGCACAAGCCGTGGAACTCATGTCAGAGAATAATGCAGGATGGGAAGGAAGCAAAACAGGGGCCATGGGGACACCCTGTCCTTTTCTCGTTCCTCCTCCTGTGGCAGCTAAGAGGAGAGGAAAACACTGGGGGTGGGGGGTGAGGGCCTTGTGAGGAGCACCTGCCGACACCTCCTCGGCCTTGGCAGCCTCCGCCACGCGCCCCCTGGGATAAGGAGCAGGAGCGGTCCCACTCTCTCAGGCAGGGCTGGCATCCCCATTTCTTCTGACAGCCAGAGGGTTCCCGCCCTTTCATTTCAAAGTCTGGCAAGTTTGCTTCTGGGAAAAGAAAAAGAAGAAATGATGGGGAAATGCCACTTCAACTCTTTAACCAAAGTACATGTTTCCCTCTTCTCTTCCTTCCCTTTCTCCCTCTTCTGTTCCTCCCCTTCCTCCCTCCTTCTTCCCTCCCCTCCTCTTCCCTCCTCTTCTTGTCTCTTCTCTTCTTTCTTTTTTCTCTCCTCTTCTTTTTAGAATAGAACACCCAGGGAATGTAAACAAAAAGGCTCTTAGAAGGAATCAGGCCATCCTGTTCTGAAACCCCAGGAAGATGGTATTTCCCTGGAAGCTGGGATCTGAGCAAAGAGACCAGGGTAGCTGTGAGGCCCGCTGGGACATGGGCTGGGCCTGAGTCAGGCCTGGTCTGCGGGGCCTCTTAGGAGCCCCTGAAACAGCTGCTTCTTGGGGTCCAGATGTGCTACCAGAAGGAAAGCCCAACAGAGGCCAGAGGGGAAGGCTGAGGCCTCCTGGAGCTTGAAAGAACTCACTGAATTCCTGCCAGAGTGAGTCACTACACAGGCACCCTATGGGGCTGTGTGCTTAGGAAGGGTATCAGAAAGAAGGAACAGCTTTGGTGTCCCAGGATCCCCTTCAGGAAGGTCTCTTCAACCCACAAATAATTCCTCCACTGGCCCATTGAGGCCTGAAGGGCCACCCTAGGCACTCAGTTCCCTGGTGGCCTTGCTTCTGTCCAAAATGCAGCCCCTTACAAGGGACAAAGCCCCAGTCATATCAGTCACTTACACTTTAATATAAAAGAGCCATCTGGCCCTTTTCTAAGGGCAGGTTTGGATAGGAAGAAGGGAGAGAGCATAGGATGCTGAGTTTCAAGGAGAAAGGATTCACACTGACGGGGGCTGGAGGTCACATGAGGGAGAAAGACCCAGAAAAGGCAGGGGAGGAGCTGGAGACTGAATTCTCAGACTTCATACTTTGGGGTAGGGTCAATACCACCTTGAGTAAAGTTAAGGACTTGTGAGGTCATGGGAGACCAGCACTCAGAACGTTCACTTTCCTGTGAGGCATGAAATCATGGAAGGCAGTGCCTAGCGGGTGCCAGGTAGGCACGGAGCGCAGTACCTTGCTGGTCACAGTGGTCCTCACACCACCCCCACATAGTCAGAGCAGAGCAGGGACCCGTGAGCAGACCCAGAGCAGAGCAGGGACCTGCCAGCGGCAGAGCTGGGGGAACCCACACGTGCCAGCTTCCAGAGCTGACTCCTCCTGCCGCACCCTTATCACCTGAGACCAGCTGCTGGTAGCACTGACTCCAAGGCATTGTGACCCTGCAGAACTCGAGGCTGTAAGACTTAGAGATGGGGAATGACCTGGGGAGACTGCACAGCAAACACCACCACCGGGCAGCCCCAGCCCAGCCTCTGCCAGCGAGAGCACAGCGCACCCGCTTTAGCCAGTGTCGTCAATGAGCTGTGAATGAAGGAAGGAATGAACGAACAAGACCCACGGCCTAGGGAGGTTCATGGCACACCCCAGAGCACACACGCAGGCTCTCCGAGTGACTCTCCTCTGAGTCAGGCTGCTTCAGCCCGGCCCTTGCCCCTGCGCCACCTTGGCCTTCTCCTCTAGGGGGCTTTCCCATGTGTTGCCACATTTGCATTTGAGCCTCCCTGGGTGTGAAGTGGGGACCGGCTTTCTGTTCCCATTTGTCAGGAAAGGTCACCTGCCTCATTAGTGGTGGAGCTGTTGCTGTGTCCCCATCTCTAGCCAGTCACTCCAGAGGGGGCGTTGGCCTCTGTGCCCTCCTCTCCCCACGCCTGGCCTCTTAAACCACAGGGGGTTCTTGTCTCAGAAGGGCAGCCCACCTGGATTCAGGTGGAGGGAGACCTCGGAGGCCCTCAGCTTCTCCATGCTGTGCCTCCCCTTCCCCAGCAGAATTTCTGTCTTTCTGTCGTATGCGCAGACCTGCAGACTCCAGAGTTAGCTCGTTAAGGGACTCTGGGTGCACAGGCCTCGAGGGAGTGGTGAGTGGAGGGATATAAAGAAAAGGTGCTCTTTTCCTTCCACGTCTGTGGCTGGCCTTCATTGAGTTGGCCCCCTGAGACCTTCCCCTCGGGTATTGGTGACAATAAAATGAAAAGCTGGCATCCAAACCCCGGTCTGCTGACTGCCCAGCTGGTGCCCTTTCTACTCTCCTCTGCCCAGCTTTTCTGGTGGAGAGAACTCACTCCCCTTGCGTCCCTGTCCCAGGCCGCCTTGCTTCTCCAGCTCCTGCCGTAACAGGGAGATTGATGAGCTGTCCCCCAGCAAGAGTCTCAGAAGCTGTTTTTTCTCCAGCCAAGGAAGTCTGGAGCAAGCAGAGGTACCGCTCCAGGCCCCAGACTGGGTGTGACATCAGCAAGGCACACACGGCAAGGAGCAGCAGACTCCCTCCTGGAAGCTCGGCCCCGCTTCCCGGTCTCCCTCCTGCCCTTCCCCATGGCTGTCTGTGCTGGCTTCCCAGGACCTGGGGAGAGCCAGAAGTTAATGATGACAGGTGAGGCAGTCACAGGGTCACCAGCACCTGAGAACAAGCAGCCCCCTGGGGATCAGGCTGCGGAAGCTGGCCCTCAGTCTGGGGTCTGCACTGGGTGTCCCATGGCGGGGCATTTGGCACAGAACATGTGGGTACAGATGAAACATCTCTGCTTGCATCCGGAGTCTGGTCTCTGGCGAACCTTCTTCCTGCCTCTTCTTCCTGTTTCTTCTTCTCCCTTGCCACCACTCCGCATTTGTCAGAATTCCAGCATGATGACATGCAATCCAAAGGTATGGCCAAGAAGGAAGCAAAGGAAGACATGGTTATCATCAAGCTGGGCCGCAGGAAGTGCGGAAGCCGGCTCAGTGCGTGTGGAGCCCACTAGCCTGGAGTGCTAGTCTGAGCTCTGCCACAAATTCCCTGTATGGTCTTAGGCAAGTCACAACCACACTTGGGTTATTTCTCTCCCCGTCACTCTTTACAGGTTCTTCTAGATCTGATATTCAACTATCTTCTTATGACTCCTCCAGCAAGGCTAGAATAGTAATAAAATACTAATCATGTGCCGTGTACCTAAGTGCTTCTGGCAGCATGGATGTATCAGTAAGCAATGGGTGTATCAGTTAGCTCTTACCAAAATAATGCTGCAAAGCACACAACCCCAAACTCAATGGCTTAAGACAATAATCGTTTCTTCTCAAAGAAGTTGGCGGAGGCTCAGCTGACCTAGGCTGAGCAGGGCTGGGAATATGCCCCACCCTAAGGCCATGGCAAGGCATGGCTGCCAAGAGGAGCAAAGAATTGGAGCCTGTCATCCACTTTGCCACAGAGAAACGATTCGGCCTCTTATAATAGTGAAGTCGAGTTGTCTTTTCTTTTTCTCCTTCTCTGTAGGTTAGCACCTACAGAGGTGTTGAATACAAACTCGCTTCCTGATTTGAGGCTTTGAGATTTGAGTAGTAAGCCCTCCTTATCACTGAACGAAGGAAACGTGTGTTTCACTTGCTGGGAGGTTGCATGGGTCACCAGGTGAAAGAATCTGAATAAACTAGGGTTTAAAACCAGGGTGAGGATGGGAGAAGGATTCCCCCAGAGTCTAAGGTCAGAGGTCATGGGAAGAGTGCTACTACGAGGAAAGTTTGAGACCCCAGTGTGGGAAGGTTGTCTAAACAGTCAAGTGAGAAGTGGTATCTGAGGGCCCAGGAGCAGCACGTGCTCCGAGAGGCCACCTGCCAACCCAAGAGCAAGACATCCCTCTGGCACAGGCCAGCACTGTTGACATGAGTTCACATCAGCCCCATATGAACCACTCATCAGGCCAGAGAGAAACACCTACCCAGGCCACTGGTCTTTGCTGATTCCCTGTGTGAAGACCCTGCATGAAAATTCCCATCACCCACCAGCAGTACCCACGAGAGGTTCTGCTCCAGCACCGATGAGATCTGGGAGAGTAACAATGGCATCCCACATACCATGGGCCATAAGTTTCCTCCTCACCATCTGACCCAAGAAGGGAAACTTCTGTCCCCAAGGTGCCTCCCAGTCCCTCACCCATAGGAGGCATCCAAGGAGGCTAAGGTGCTTCCTTCTCTGCTTGGAGTTGAGAAATCTCGCCTATGTACAGGAAGTGTTTTTAAAAGCTCAGTGGAGCAATAGAAGACCTTCCGCAAGGCACAAGAGATCACTGGGTGCTAGAAAACCAGCACTGATGGAGACACTGCAACGTGTGAGGATGGGGACGGGACTGTGCTGAGCTGGTCAGTACCAGTTCACTCAACGCCGACCACACGCCAGGCTCTGTAACAGGTGCCTAGAGACTATAATGAATTAATGCAGTTTCAGCTCTTGAGGTGCAATCTTAAAAGAGAGCTGAGGAAGCTTTGTGGGAGAAAAGAGATTTTTATCTACATCTTAAAGAACAGGAAAAATGGTGGCAGGAAGAGGTGGAGGTGGATGCTTTCCAGGCAGATGAAAGCAATCCTGGAAGGAGAGATGGACTTCCTTCCCCAGGAAACTTGGCTTACGAGAGTTCCACAGGAAAGAGTAATATGTGGTTATAGGAGCGACTCTAACGATGGAGCTGCGGTTAAGTATGACCTGTCCGGAGGAAAGGGCCTACCCGACAATGACCAAGTCGCCCATCGTTGCTCACCCTCTCCACAGATGCTTGTAGCTCACCCTGATTATCACGGCCTAGACAGGTTTTCCAGCAGCTTCTCGTGTCCATGCCATGCTCTTTTCACATTTTCTCCCCCTAAGCCACGGTTCCTGGCTTCTGGAAATATAATACCCCTCCCGAGAGAAGTGCTATGGAAACCTCACCACAAATATACTTCCTTTCCTGATTGTACTAATTAAAGGAAGGGGCTGGTGGAAAAATGATTTTTTAAGGAAACATGGTTTTATTATTTTTAAGTTACTCTGCTTACTTGAGTTAAGTTGACCACTAAGCATTCCACAGTGATGGTCTGTCAGACCTGCTGTGAGAGATTTATCTGGTAATTCATCCAGGCATTAAACATTTGTTCAGCAGCTACCATTGGCTGGAAGCTGGAGATACAAGGCTCGGTCAGTCCCAGTATCTGCCCTCAAGGAGCTCAGTCTGGGAGAGGAGATAGACACAACCATGAGTGTGAAGCAAAGTCGTTGGTGTGGCTAGAGCGCTGTGTATGAAGTAGTGCCGGAGCAGAGAAGAGGGCAGAGGTTGAGGTCTTGGGGAAGGCTTCCGGGGGAGGAAAAGGGAACACATACTCTTGGAGAAATAATACCTGCTTGTAGGAGAAAAGCTGGAGGGCTACACAGAATTGGCAAGGAGGCATCTTGGACCACAAGCGTAAGGTCCACAAAAGCCCAAAGGGGAGAGGAAGCAGGATGAATAGAGAAGACAATCACACATTATGTTGCTGGGGTGGGCTGCAAAGGTGGGGAGTGGAGAGTTAGAGCTGGAGCAGTTGGAAGAGGCCAAGTTGGAGGCCTGGAGCCCTGATGAAGGTTCGAGCTACATCATCTAAACAGTGGGGGCATTCAAAGTTTCTAAGCAGGGGAGTCATAGAGACAAATTTGTGCTTCAGAAAAAGTGCTGCCTCAGAAACAATGTACAGGACTCCCTGGAAGCCAGGGGATCTTCTGGAGTAGGTAAGGAGAGCAATTTAGGAATGTGCCCTAGGACAGCAGGAGGGGAGACAGAGAGAGTTGTTTGAGAAACCTAGGTCCTGGTGCTTTATGGCTATAAGGAGAAGATGGAGAGTGAGAATTCCTGAATGATGGCTAGACTTGAAGCTTGGATTACAAAGTGGGTGGTGAAGGACAGCTGGTGGTGGAATGGTTAAGGCCCACATGGCTAACTGTGGTTTGAGTCCCGGACCTGGTGGCTTTCTCTCTCCCTCTCTCTCTCTCTCTCTCGTGTGTAGCAAATTAGAAAATATATAAATAAGTAAAATTAAATAAATAATTTTTCTTTATATAAAGAGCATGGTGATTCCCTCAGCTGAGACGCAACTCTGAGAGAAGGCAGTTTGGGAGGGGAGGAATTAAACCGATTTGGGGTGTGAGTTTGAGGAACTTGTGAATGGGTTTCCAGTGGAGATGACCCATAGGCAGGTAGTTATTTGAGTTTGCCCCTGTGAAGGAAGATCTAGTCTGGAGACAAGGATCTGAGAGGCAGAAGCTCTGAAAACCATAAAAAGGAAAGAGATCACCAATGTGCTCATCAGGATGCTTTAGGCTGCAAGGAACACAAGTAAAAGTGGTTCAAACAAGAAGGATGCTCATTTATTTCAGTTAGTATATTTGGGAGATAGGGTCTGGGCTTCTTCATCAACTAAATGTGCTGCCAGGGACTTGGACCTTTATATTTTAGCTCTGTCATCTGTCAATCTAAAAGCTCATGGCTTCCAATAAGGAAGGCAGATGAGGTACCTAAACAGCCTGTAGCCACAAAAGAAGAAGTTAGAAAAACAATCTTATATTGCTGTAATGCCTGACTGGCTCTATTTGGCAAAGTACAAGAAAGGGACAGTCTCAGGGAAAAATGGCTAGTTAATAAGGGGGATTGAGAATGAACTGGATGCTGATTTATAAGTGTTTGTAGGATTGGAAGGAAGAACTGCTTCTTTAATAGCAAAAGGTAAAATCAAAAAATGACTAAAACTTAACATATATGGACTTTTTCTTTGGAGTATGGTGGAGTAACTGGTACTAGAATAGTGCCCACTCACCACAAACAAATAGAAAACCAGACAAAATAAACAAAATATCTGTGTTCAGACAGTGGTATTCACTGTTCCTAGAGAAAAGGAAAACATATAAGATGAACTCTGTGGTCAACCTTACTTTCCACCTAAGGACATTTGACAGATCATATCTCCAAGAGGGAGAGACCAGGCAGAGCAGAAGTCTTACTATTTTGAAGAGGCAGCTCAGAATCCTGAGTACCGTGCAGCTGTAACTTGCAGAGCAGAATGCTGGAGAGAAGGGGACGATGCAGAGAGCGTTTCAGAAACTGCACTCAAGTCATTTTGGGTCTTTGGCTAAGTACTAAGTGTACATATACAGGATGAGAATCCATGCGTAAATGGACAAAGAAAAAAATACTGGAGAAATGATTATTATTGGGGAATTATAAGCTCAACAATATTCTCTGCTCACAGTTGGAAGATGTTAAAGTTCCAGTCAACCAGAGTGAAGAGATCTTATTGAGCACCTAGAGTATTTAAAGTATAGAAAGGCCACACCTTAGGAGTAGAGATAAATGCCAAGCCTTAGAGCACAGGCTATTCTAGACCCATCCTAGCAAAGTTTAAGGATAAGTCTGGAAAAGATCTCGCTGTTCTCCAAGTAGATCATTGACAGAAGACTCAACACTCTTTGAAGGAAGATAACAAAATTTAATAACATAATATTTAAAATGTCCACCTTCTAATGAACATTTACTAGATATAAGAAGCCAAAAATTATTTCAGTAATAAAAGATGATTCATCTATAACCAAGAGAAAAATCAACCAATAGAAACAGACTTAGAGATGACAGATATTATGGAATTAGCAAATAATAACTTTTTAAAAAAGATTTATTTAATTTTATTTAATCATTCATTTATTTTAATTTGACCAGAGAGTGACAGAAAGAGAGGAAGTGAGAAAGAAAGCCACCAGGTCTGGGACTTGAACCATGGTCGGCCATATGGGAGTGTCCAGCACCTTAACCACCACGCCACTGCTGGCCCCATGCAAATAATAACTTTAAAACAGCTATTATCAATAGATTCAAGTAGTAAAAGAGAAGCATAGCTATAAGGAGAAAAAAAAGAATATGTTAAAATGGAACCTTCTAGGACTGAAAAAGAGAATATTAAATGGAAAATTCACTGGGTAGGCTAAATAGCAAGTTGGATACAATGAAAGAAGAGATCAGTAAACTTGAAGCCAGACAAACTGAAGCACAGAGAGAAAAAATATATATTAGAAAAATATTAACAGAGCTTCAGTGACTTTTTGATCAAATGCTCTTACATATATGTAATTAGAATCCCAGAAAAAGAGTGGGGAGGTGGGAAGGCAAACATTTGAAAACAATAATGACAAAACATTTTCCAAATTTAATAAAAAATATAAACCCAGAGATTCTTAGTTAATTCAATCAGGATAAATACAAAGAAAGCCATACCAACCCATACCAAATATCTCAAAACAAAAGATGAAGCAAAAAATGTTAAATTTGTCCGGAGAACAATCTTAACCTTGTGGTAAGGATCAGGTTGATGGTTTGGCTCTCATATTCATTGTTAACGACTCTGAATGAACTAAGAGGTAAAATTTTTCAATTAGACATTTTGACCAGACTTGAGAGAATATTCTCACACCTAAGTGTGATAAAATTAACTTATTTTAATAAATTACCCAAAACCTAGTGTTTAAGGAAGTAGGGGGCCACTGGACAAGAGAAAAAAAAAGAAAATTGAAAATGTCTGTCTAAAATTAAAACTATAAATTAAGTGATTGGTACATGAAGTTGTCCAGAATCAAATAGATAAGACAAAAATAAAAATAATAAGTAAATTAAAATCATCGGCATCACAAGCTAAGACTTAAAAGATATTTTTCAAGGTTTCATTCTTGAGCTTGAAAAATTCTACAGGCCTGAAACAGCATGAGAAAACTACTCAGCTCCAAGGGGGGCGTATTCTCAGTGCTCACGGGAGACAGAGACGTGGCCAGGAGGGTAACTGGGAGGAAAGCACATTCCTCAAAATGGAAGATGTTGCGGAGCCTGGTGTCTTGCTTCACATGAGAACATTTAAAAGCTCGAGGGCAAAAGGGGAGTCTCTCACTTATCTCCTTGTTTCATTTTTGTTTTATTTTAAATAGGGGCAAGACACCTCATTTAGAATACCCTTGCAGGCTACTCTTCAGCCTTCACTGGCCAGAATTGGATCTTGTGCCCATACTCCAGTTGCAAGGGAAGTGGGTAAAGTCGGTATCTGGTATTTTTAGCCTCGCTTATGGGATATGGATTTTTCCAGCAAGGGACAAATGGAGAGCAGGGGGTTAACTATTAGATAGGCAACCCATAGTGTCTGCTTTAATCCAGAAGTGCTGAGAGTGAGAAATGAGGTGACCTCCAGTGTGTTCCTAGAGAATATATATATATATGTAAATATATGTGTGTGTGTGTATATATATATATGTATATATGTGTGTGTGTGTATAT
>NW_006159730.1:1045508-1073342 GCF_000334495.1 Tupaia belangeri chinensis | reverse complement strand
TATATATATATGAGAGGCTTTTGCTATAGGGTGCGTGCACTCGCCAGAAAGAGAGAGACAGAGAGACAGAAAGCAAGAAATCTCTCCCCAGGAGGGATGGCCGCGCCGCAATCCCTTCTCCATTTTCCTCTCGGAATCTTGGGCACACACATACATGCGCCCAATGTGGGTTTAAGTCACTGGGTCTGGTACTCAAACCACAGTTGACTACATGGGAATCCAGTGACATAGCCATTACACCAACTGCTGGTCCCGAGCATTAATATTTAATGGAGCTTCACGTATGGGGTAAAGGAAAGGGAGTCTTACTGGTTTCTGAGTAACAATTCATGCCACAGAATCTAGTGGTTTAAAGCAACATTTATTTTCTTGCTATTTCTGATGTTCAAAAGTCTGGGAAGAGGTTAGCTGGGTGGTTTTGACTCGGGGTCCCTAATGAGGGTACAGTCGAGCTGCTGGGTGGGGATGCAGTCATCTCAACGGGAGGAGGATTCTATCCGAGAAGAGTCACTCACATGGCTGTTGGTGAGAGTCCTCGGTTCCTCAACGGCTAGTGGCTGGAAGTCGGTCTGGGCCAGTAGACCTCTGCATAGACTGCCTGAGGATCCTCAGTGTAGGAAAGCCGCTTGTCTCAGAATAAGTCATCCACAAGACAGAATGAGAGAAAAACCCAAATGGAAATTGTGTTGCCTTTTATAACCTAATCTTGGTAGTGACATACCAAAGCTTCAGCCATATTCTACTGGTTACATTGTCTAATCCTGACATAGTATGGGAGGAGACTACATAATGTAAACTCCAGGAAGTGGGCCTCTTTGAGTGCCATCTTGAAAACTGATTACCACTGAGCCCTTGAAGGAGACAAAGAAGACAACAGTGAGAGAGATGAGGTGAGCTTAAAGAGCCTGGAGTCACAGTGGCCAAAGGAGAAAATTTCGGAAAAGAGGTGTCCAGTACTTCTCAATACAACTCTGAGAACCAGTCACTAAGCTTTGAAAAATGTCCATTGAGTTTGTCAATTAGGGTCATTAAAAGCATTAAGAAAATTAAAAGCAACTTCAGGTGGCCAGTGCGCAGTGGACTGTAGTCTGAGTGGATGGTGAACACTGGGGAAGAGCTGATGAAGAGGGTTGTAGGAGAAGGGCAGAATGGAGGTTCGGAGCAAAGCAGGAAGATAGGGGAGGATTTCGTTTTTGGCTGTGAGAGGCCTGAGCACATTTTTAGTCACTGCACTAGGAGAGGTGAAGATCCTGAAGACTAGAAGGATGACTGATGAGGCAGCCTCTTGGAGGAGGCAGGGGAACTGGAGGTGAAGGATGCAGGTGGGCTGGTTGGCTTTGAGCAGAGACACCTCATTCTTTGAGGTGCAATGGGGGTAGGCAGGATGAGTCTGGCTGGGCAAGGCATGGAAGGTGAGGACGCTTGGGAATTGAGGACTCATACCTGATGGCCTCAATTATCTCAGGAAGAAGAGGAGGCAAGGTTGCAGTGAGCCGAGAGTGAACAATGATGTCAATTACTATGGTGATTGCTTACATATGAGGATGGCTTGGAAACAGTCTGTTCTCATAAGCAGGATAAGCCCTCCTTGCAATCTCATGTACATTTTCTCTCAGCACACTCATTTCTCATAGTTGGTGATGTCCTCGGACAGCACTTGTCTGACTTATTACAAGATATGGGTTGGAGGGATGAAAATGGATGAGGTGGAAGATAGGAGAACTCAATGGGTGTGAAGTATCCTGACATCTCAGCAGACTCTGGGAACAGCCGGGGTCTCATCAAACATTCCTCCCAAGAGTCTGTCTCGTCATCAATGGTTCATCCATTCTCTGCTTCATCACCCACTGATGGGAAACTCGTTACCTCCAAGGAGGTCTTTTTATTTTCAAACAAATCCTTCCTTCTTTTTCTCCAGTAAGACTGCTGAAGTCTGACTCTGTATCCTATAGGGAGTGCCAGAGCAAGTCCTTTTATGACCTGACAGCCCTTCAGGGTTTCCGTGTCTCCCCTAGAATAAATGCTCCATTTCTTCCACCTTCCCTCAGGTGATAGGGTCTCCTGATCCTTCACCAGAGCTGCCTCCTTGCTCAGATTCTCTCCAAGGCAATGCTGATCCCCTGTTTTAGCCATGACCTGACTGCCTTTTTTTTTTTTTTTTGAAAGGTTTTCTTTTCTTTCTTTCTTTCTTTTTTTTTTGCTTTCTTTTTATTTATTTTATTTTTTTATTTTTTAATTTTTTTTGCTTTAGGGCGCGTGCACAGACAGAGACATAGAGACAGAAAGCTAGAAGTCACCCCCCAGGGGGGATGGTCACGCTGCAATCCCTTCTCTTCCATTCTCCTCTCGGGATCTTGGGCACACACGCACACGTGCCCGGCGTGAGTTTAAGCCACCGGGTCTGGGACTCGAACCACGGTCGACTACATGGGAGTCCAGCGACATAGCCATTATGCTAACAGCTGGTCTCCTGACTGCCTTCTTCTGAGCTCCCCAAGTGCTTGGGGAAGGATGCCTGGCAATTCATAACCACTCAATACTTGGGTATAATTGATGCCAATTTTTCTAGTTCTCCTCCCAGGATGCTTTGATCAGAGGGCAGTCTTACAGATCTTGTCATCATCCTCTGTCCAGACATCAAGTTCCCTTGGTATGGGCCACCTGCCCAAATAAAGGGTTCAACCCAGACTGGGGTACGAGATCCACAAGGCAGATGAGAGAAAGACCAAGATGGAAACTACACTGCCCTTTAAACCTCATCTCAGCGATGGCATATCATGACTTCAGCCATATTCTGTTTGTTACATTGTCCAACCCTGATACAATGAGGGGGATTACTGGTAAACTCTGGGAAGTGGGCCTCTTTGAGCACCACCTTGGAAACTAGAAATCATCGAGCCCTTGAAGGAGACAAAGAAGAAGACGGCGAGAGAGATGAAGTGAGCCTGAAGAGCCTGGGAGCACAGGGGCCACAGACGTCTCTGCGTCCCCCTGACCATGCACTGCATTTTGGCATGCAGAAAGTGATTCCAGTTTCTCTTCTGGGAGCTGCACCTGACTAGTGCTATTATCTTTACAGGTCCTGCCTGCGTTTCAGAGGAACCTTAATGACACCTCAGCTTTGTGTTTCGAAATATTAACTAATACTTTTCCCAACCTGGTATTTGCCCTTCCTCACTTTGCCCCATTTCTTCTCATCCTCACTCAAATTCTGTCCAGTGCTCATTGTCTCAGAGAAGGAGTGTGACCTCAGAAAGCAGATTAGGAATCTCCCAGCTTTGAGTTGAAAAGTCTTGATCCATAAGGCAGCAGAAAGGATTCACATCAGCAAAAATTTAGAAGGAATCATGAATGGGAATGATTTTATCTCTGATTTATAAAGGAGCTTCCCTCTTAGGGGCAGGGGTATGGAGCTGGAGGGGAGTTTGAAACCATAAGAACAACAACAGTAATAACAATGCTGGTGTCAGAGAGAGAAGCCCAGAGAGCTTTGGAAGATCGGAGAGCAGAGAAGTCCCAGGTCTGACTGTCTAGAGAACCCTGGGAAGTGGCAAGATCACTGAGAAGGGAAATGGCTCTATGGAGTGTTCCAGCAGCAACGTGTTAGCTGACCTTGCAGAAATTCACACACGCTAGCATGGACTTGAAGGACAGAATAACCCCACTACTCCAAGGCCAGCATGGGGCTAGATGAGAAGAGCAGATCAACAAGGGCCCTGCAAGGGGACACAGGCCATCTCCATGGCAACTTTCAGGGACCAGTGAACAAGGATAGGCCTAGTGATGGACATCACAAGTGACACTGAAGCCCAAGACCTGGACACCATGGAGCCTCCAGGAAATGAGACACCACCACGGAGAAAGAGAGGGACTCCAAGTTGAGTGTGATTGCATTTCTACCCCTGCAACACAATAAGGCCTGGAAATAGGCATGGAGTGGCAAGGAACAGAACAGTTCTGTTTCTTTTGCGTCTGAACTAGTGAGCTGGCATTCAGATTCACTGTACTGTGTCGTTCCCACCATTCCAAATGAGCAGCTCAGCTAGTTGCCCTGCAGGGCGGTGGGTACTGCCTGCAGCAGGAACAGTCAGGTGGGGACCTCGCACATTTCTGAGATCTGGGTTACAACCAAGGAATGAGGAGAGAAGCAAAAAATCAGAGGCCAGCTATGGCAGTGGGCTGGCAAAAGCCCTTGGCCTCCCAGAGTGATGGAAGTTCAACTCTAGCCCACTCCAGAAGCTGAGGGTAAAGGACCCAAAATGGGGCTAACAAACCAGAGAGAGCGATACTCAGAGCTTGGGGTGCTAGACAGAGGGAGAGGGGGTCTGTGGGGGCAGTCTCTTCACCCTCTGACTTCTGCTGATCCTGCAGCCACTTTCTTCACCTGGAGTCTCCTCTCCCGGGTCATTCCAGCCCCTGTCCCCGGAAGTGGTTGAGGCCACACCCCACAGGAACTCTGAGATGTTTTCAAGGAGGTAGCTCCCATGGAGGGCCCCACTTACCTCCCCACAGTTGGGAAGCCTGCCATCCCTTCCTTTCCAGCACCTTCCAGATGAACTAACATGCCACACCCTGTTTTCATCCACTTGCAGGACAAGGAGCCTCCAAATGTCTGCATCTGCCAGGCAGCTGGATGGAGGCCCCTGGTGGATGCATTATCTGCATCATCTGCCCCAGTTCCTGCCCCTGTCTACGGCGTGAAGGGGACAATGATTGCGGTTCCAGATCCAGCACCCCTTTTCCCTTCCATCTGTCTCATTTGCAGACAGACAACTTGGGACCTCTGAGCAGGGCAAGGCCAGATGGGGCCATGCAAACACCCCTTTCTGTCCATACTTCATATAACTGGGACTGGCCTGGTCTTCACAAAGTCATTGCTCACCGGGTCCCTTTGGGCAAATTAGAAAAAGACATCCTCTGGATCAAGGAGCCCTTATCTCTCAACTTGTTAAGCGGAACTTGACTTTTGGCCTCTATTCTCCCCTTGGGCCAGGCACACTTTGGCAGTGAACAGCCTGCCCAATGGTACATGGCAGCTGTGACCACAGATTTTATCGTATTTGAGTTTCACAGGCAGCCTCGTGAAGCAGGCAGGGCAGGTGTTGTCCCCCTGAAGTCAGAGATATGTCAAGGTCACACAAGCAAAGGCGAGCATGGATACTCACCACGTCCTCTGTAATGCCCATCGTGTCATCTGTGGGAAACGCCCACCGGACTAGGCCCAGATCACTGCTCTTTGGTTCCGAGCCAGTCACTCAAATCTGAACGAAGGACTCTGCACTCACTGGAAGGTTCTGGGTCTGCCTGCCCCCACCTGTGCTCTGAAAATTCTTCTTTCCCAAATGTCTGAGCCCATTTTCCTGCCTGAACAAACGAGACCTCATGAACTGCTTTTACCATGGAGAGTTGTACTGGGTCCCCTGTCTGTACTGTGGGTGTCAACACTCTGCTGCACATGTCTGACCAGAGGAGTCTCAGGGCACTCGGGTTTTAGGGGGCGATTTTACTATATATATTCATGATAACAACTTGTAGTTACTATTTTATTTTTTCCCTTTCTTCTAAAGAAGATTTGAAATAAACATGAATTAACTGGAGGAGCCACGTGGAGGCATGAAGTGTCTCTCTCTGCATTTCAGTGATGACTGAGTGGAGAGCTCCGGAATGGCTGAGACACCCTGTCCCTCATTTCCATCTCCCTGGCCGTGTCATGTAGCCTCACCTCCCAGACCAAGCCTGGAGAGTGAGTTTTTCTACCCCATCATGCTCTACATGAATACAAACCTGTATCCTTTGCTTTCTACCCCACCTCACTGCAGACCCTTCCTGGTTCCCCAAGCTCCTTCACCATCAACTCAGCTGTCTTCACCAAACTACCCTGAGGAGCCTTCTCCATACCTGGACCTGCTAGAGATGACAAGATTCTAGTCTTCAAGCTGGTGCTTTAATGTGATGAGCCTTTGGGGACCTTGGGAAGGGGAGACTATGTTTTTGCATGTAGGGGGGTCATACATCATCAGGGACCAGAGGGAGCCCTATGGTAGTGAGTCCCCAGGATGGTACCTCAAACTCCTCATCCCCGTTATTCATGCTTTTGAATCCAGACTGGCCCATGTGACTGACAGAACACACTGAAGTGACAGTGTGCAGGCCCAGCCATGGAGGCAGGCATGGCAAAGACTCTGTGTGCTACAGAACCACAGAAGCCTGGGCTTGATTTCCAGTCTGATCCACAGGCCAGGCATGGTGGCACATATCTGTGAGCGCAGCAACTTAGGGAGACTGAGGCAAGGAGACCTGTGAGCTCAGGACTGGCCTGGATGACATCTCAAGACCTTGTCTAAAAAGAGCCAGGCATGGGGATATGAGCCTGTAGTGCCAGCTGAGGGAGGAGAGGCAGGAAGATCCCACTAAGACAAGACTCTCAAAAATAGATAGATAGAGGGAACCAGCAGTTAGCGTAATGGCTATGTCACTGGACTCCCACGTAGTCGACCGCGGTTCGTGTCCCGGACCCGGTGGCTTAAAACTCACGCCGGGCGCGTGTGTGTGCGTGCCCAAGATCCCGAGAGGAGAATGGAGGAGAAGGGATTGCGGCGTGACCATCCCCCCTGGGGGGTGATTTCTCGCTTTCTGTCTCTATGTCTCTCTCTCTCTGTCTGGCGAGCGCACGCGCCCTATAGTAAAAAATCTCTCCAAAAAAAAAAAAATAGATAGATAGATAGATAAATAAATAAATAAATAAATAAACAAACAAACAAATGGCTTGCAGCCTCCACCTTGGTCTCTTGAATCTTGTGCCTTGAGGAAAGCCAGTAGCCATGTCATGAGATACTCAAGCAACCCTGGAGAAATGCCCACAGGAAAGGCACTGAGTTCTGCCACTGACAGCCATTGAGCCACCTTGTAAATGGATCCTCAAAGTCCCAGTCAAGTCTTCAGTTGAGTATAGCCCCCCTGATCTCTGACTGCAGCCCATGCCGATGGCTGAGTGCATCCTCACGAGAAAACCTAAGTTAGAACTCCAGCCAAGTCGCTCCCAAATTCCCAATGCCCAGAAACTGAGAAATAATGAATGATTACCTTGTTTTAAAACACTAAGTTTTGAGTGATTCATTATTCAGGCATTGATCACTTATATATCAGCACTCATTATCAGAGGTTCTAATGTTTTTACCCCTCCTAAATAAAGCACAGAGAGATGGAGTGAGGGTCCCAAGTCACACAGCAGAGCTACAAACTTCAATATAATATTCAGCTTTTATGTCCCCATATAGAGCTTCTATATCTGCATCATTTCTACCTACCTCCTTCCTTAGCCCATGTTCCTAGCCTGCCATTAACATCACCTCTTTGGGAAACAGGCTCATTCTTCTCCTCTTCTCAAATCCTTTGTGTTCAAACTCCAATCCCCTACAACACGGAAAAAGTAACAACCATTACTCATGATCTGACGTAATCCAGCCTGGCCAATTCGTGACCGATAAAGTTTGTAGCTACAATATTTGCCCGTGGGTTCTCATGTAGCAATCTGGTTCAGAAACCACCATGATGCTGCGAGACGTATAGGTCTTCACTCTGCTTTGAACTTATCACACTGCCTCAGAGAAGAGTCTTGGCCAACAAAACAAGAGCTTAATTAAAAATAAGGGCCCTAATATGACCATGAAGGCTCAGTTTGGGCCATTAATCCTTTCAGTGGGATGTATAGGTGGAGTCCTTTAGGCAGAAACCCAGCAATGGGACACAGCCTAAGGGAGATGGGGAAGGATGAACACGAGGCCTTGTGTCATTCGCATGACTGCCTTCCTGTTCTCCTGACTCAGAAAGCCATCGGCCTCTGCCAGAGTGAAGTTCTCTTACTATCCAAGACAGGGCCCCCGTGGATCCTACCAGACCTGCCTCCCCCGACTCTCTCCTCCTCAACATTCTCAAAACACAGGGCTCTGATTTTCACTTGCCCGGACTTCTCTCTGCCATGTATAACAGTGTGTCTTGTTCACATTCTAGCTCCCCTAATCTGAGCTCTGTGAGGGGCAGGGGTTGCATCTAACTTGCAGCAGTGCTCAGAGAGGGCCCACCCAAACCCGGTCATGGCTGGAGAAGGTGCTCGATGATATCTGCTGACTTGGACACAATCAAAGCTCCACTGCGGGGCAGTGAACGTGTGTTCCCTCAAGTGATGGGATTTCACGAGCTTGAGTCCAGCAAGAAGGACGTCTGTCGGGTTAAACTTGGCTGCCTGGGCCAGGCAGGCAGAGCAAACACAATGTGGAATGAAAATACATAGCAAAGCCCTGCAGATGACTTAGCCATTTGAGGAAGGGCTTGATGGGAATGTGCGCCAAAGTCACGCACATTCTCTTGGGAAACATTCCTAACGGCAGGGCTTAATCTCCCCAGGGAGTGCCCTCTGTGTAGCTCCCCCCATGATGCCCTCCTAAGATGGAGCCCTTGCCTGCCTTTCTCTCTGCTCCCTTGGGAGCACCTCCATCTCTAGCATTCCGCAGTAATGGCCATGTTCCTCCTAGCGGAGAGAGATCGCCCGACAGCATGACTTTGGCCCTTTATAGACAGCTATTTTTTCCTTCTTAACAGGCCCCATGTTTTGACACCCCTAAGCAGAAGCATTTGGCAGAGAAATGGCTTCGTCATTGAAAGTCTGAGCTTTTGCAAGACCAATCAGGAGTTTTTAGCTCAGCCAAGTTAAGGGTAGAGGCAAGTGAAATGCAGACTTCACTAGTTAGGACTCTTGGCTTGCCAGTAACCAAAACTCCAACTCGGCAGTCTTGAACCAAAAGAGAATTCATTGGAACATATTCTTTTTTGTTTTTTTTTTTAAATTTTTTGAGAGGTTTTTGCTATAGGGCATGTGCGCTCACCAGACAGACAGAGAGAGAGATAGAAAGCAAGAAATCACCCCCCAGGGGTGATGGCCACGCCGCAATCCCTTTTCCTCCATTCTCCTCTTGGGATCTTGGGCATGTATGCACATGCGTCCGGCGTGAGTCTAAGCCACCGGGTCCAGGATGTGAACCACGATCGACTACGTAGGAGTTCAGTGACATAGCCATTATGCTAACTGCTGTTGCCCCGGAACATATTCTATGGCCATGCCGCAATCCCTTCTCCTCCATTCTCCTCTCAGGATCTTGGGCACGCACGCACAGGCGTCCGGCGTGAGTCTAAGCCACCGGGTCCAGGATGTGAACCACGATCGACTACGTAGGAGTTCAGTGACATAGCCATTATGCTAACTGCTGTTGCCCCGGAACATATTCTTGAAAAATCCAGGACAGTGCTAGATTCAGGTACAGCTTGTCCCAGGGTTTCAAATGGTCACTTGAGAGCAGTCCTGTTCTCTTTCGCAGTCCTACTCTCTCCTGGTTCTCTTCCTTTTCAGGCTTCCGGTGGTGGCCGTAAGCAACTCTAGGCTGTACAACTCTAGGCTGGTACAAATTCAGGAGAAAAGCGGAGATTCTCCTTCTCCAATGATCAGAAACAAGCTCTTGGACCTGGCTGTCATGGGCCCAGACTATCCCTGAACTAATCACAGAAGCCAAGAGAATAGAATGCACTGATTGGCTAACCCTACATCACATGGTCCCATTCAAATCACATGGACAAAGAATGGGAGGGAGGGATTGTTCCCCAAAGTAAATCTGGGGTGCTGGTCCCATGACCAGGCGGGTGAGATCATGCACTATAATAAGACAAGCACGTACAACATGACTGAGGAGAAAACCAGCATTTCCATCCCATAACACGTGTGACACACTGGACAGCTGTCCTGGGCACAGCCATACCTGCACATCGGTTGTGAGGCTCTGCCAAGCTTTTTGAGTTCTTTTTAAACTGTTTTTCCTGATAAAGGTATCGTGGGGCCACAGCACCATGAACCAGGAGGGCATTTCTGGGTGACCACCCAGGATCTCCCCCCACCCCCCTGCTCCTCCCAGTAGCTCCGCCTTCTGTTTGGTGGTGGAGACTCAGGGTATGGGCTCAAGCCCTGCTCCTCACCAGGAGTGAAGCCGGTCAGCACTTCCCTCCTCCTGTCCACCGGGAGTGGTCTAGGGCTGAGTGTGTGACCCAGGCTAGTCCAATTAGAATGACTCTCAGGACTTCCGCTGATGATGCTGAGATAAGATGCTCCTTATTTCTCAGCAGGATGTGAATAAAGAATATGGTTCTGGGAGCTGTGGGCAGTCCCCAGAGGCCACAGGAAGGTGAGGCTGAAGATGAAGTCTACCATGGCCAAAGAAGCAGGAGAAGGGTATGGGGGGAGAGAGAGGGAGAGGACAGAGAGAGGGAGAGAGAGAGGAGGCAAGGTAGGGAGAGGAGGAAACGGAGGCCTTAGTAACACCATTGAACTCTAGATCAAGCATTATTTGAAGCCAGGTCTGTCCCTAGATTTTTCAATGATGTGAATTGATACCTTCATGTTATTATTCCAACCAGTTTGGGTTAGGCTTTCTATTACTTGCAACCCAAAGCACTCTAACTGATTAACTCAGAACACTTTTGAGTCTGGGCAATGCACAGGGATGGCTGGAGCAGGTGTCCAGAGAGAAGGTGGAAGGCTGCTCCCTTCTGAGTGCCCGGGAGGAGCCACGCATGTGAGAGAGGCACGCACTTTAGAGACCAGTGCTCTCGAGCATTTGGGAGGATGTTCAACATATAGGGAACTTTCTTTTTCTTTTCTTTTCTTTTTTTTTTTTTAAGAGAGATTTTTTTTTGTTGTAGGTTGCATGTGCTCCCTGGAGAGACAGGGGGAGATAGATGGAAAATGATAAATCACCACCCCCCAGGGGTGATGGCCACACCACAATCCCTTCTCCTTCATTCTCCTCTCGGGATTTTGAACATGCACACACATGGCGCCTGGCATGAGTTTTAAGACCCGGGTCCAGGACTCAAACCACAGTTGACTACATGGGAGTCTAGTGACGTAACTATTATACCATCTGCTGGCCCCCATATGGAGAGCTTCAGGCTCCTGTGGCCTGGCACGAGGGTTAGAACTCTCAGCAGGGCAGCAGCATGCCTGCCTCCCTAGTGCCCTGTGGGCCATATCTGAACTCAGATAGCGGAAGCAGGGAAGGGAGGAGCTTAGATGCAACCAGCAAAATGCCCAGTATTTGACGTTCCCTGTCACAGTGACCACATCCGTGAATGCATGCAGACAGGTGTGCAGTCGGGTCTGCAAAGCCAGATGGCATCCTGGGGTCCTTTTGTCAGGACTCGGCTTCAGCCCTGTTTGCTTCCTACAAGGTCAGCTTTAGTCTCGGTATAGTGGAGGCCAGGAGGCCCCATGGATTTCCTATGGGAGAAGGGGTCAGTGCTGAATCTCACTCAAGGCCCTGCTCCCTCCTGGGGGTCAGGAGCCTTCATCCTGGGCCAGTGCTGGGGGTAGAGGTTCAGAGCAGCCCTCCACCTGCATGCAGTGCAGCTCCAAAGGGCCTCCCAGCTGAGCCTTCTTCTGCTACTTCATTGCAATAAACTTGAGCACCATTCAGTCCTGTCTGCATTCCCCGTATGCAAATCTCTGTCACAGTCTGTCTCCTCCAGAACCCCAACCGTGTCACCAGGGGAGATGGGTGGTCATCCACGTGGCATGATAATAGAGACTTGAACTCGATTGCTTCTCCCTGAACTGATGGGAGCAGTGCAAAGAAAGGAAATGCATTTGGAAAGTACAGATGTTTTGTTTGTGTTTTATTTAAAATCTAAAGAAATAACTTTAATTAGAGAAGCAATATATGTTCATTTCAGGAAAAACTAGAAAATTCCAAACAGTCAAGAAAATGAATGAATAGAAGACCCCCACATTCTTCTCAGAAAAACAATGATTATTTTTGAGATTTGAGTTTGGAAATCTGTATTGCTTCCTTTCTACGTACTAAGCTGGATAGCCCCACCAGGTGAGGTTCCTTACTCCTGTTTCATTGATGAGCCACGAGAGGCTCAGCGCTGTGGGGTTACACAGAGAGCAAAGAGTAGGTCCTGACAGAGCCCATGTCTTCTGACTCCAGAGTCAGAGCTTCCTCATCATACCCCAGACCAACAAGCCACATCAGAGTTTCCGAGCATGTCCTTTGATGGGCAGAGGGTGGTGGATATGGAAGGAAGTTCCTAGGCCAGGAAACTGAAGCCCTCCCTCTGGTCCTGGCTGTGCTATTTATTTCTGGTTGATCTTAGACAAGTATTTTCATAGGATGGGGCCTCCGAATGGGCTAGCTTTGGGGTCTATGCACAGCATGTAAGGAACTCTAGATAAATAGATGGGGTTAGCAAGCGCAGTGGCTCTGGCTGCCTGCAGGGGGCACCACTGAGAAGAAAATTATTAAAAGGAGGGAAGTGGGACAATCCCTTCCCCAACAAAAGAAAACATTCCCATGGGTATAGCCCCTATAGGTCTCCCCGGGGCACTGGGGAGGGGGGCCTGTGTGAGCCTCCATGAAGCCAGAATCCTGGCAGGATGGGGCCAGCACTGGAACCTGGTGTGTCTGTGTAAAAGGCTTCATTTATCTTTCTTAGTTCTCTTTGGCCAAGAGAGAGGACAGGAGAATGTTTTACTTTGTCTTTTTTTTTTTTTTTTTTAAAGAAAACTTTCCATTGTGGAATGGCATGTGTTTATTTTTAAAAATCCAGCCACAGGGATACATAAGTTCTGGGGGAGGGAGACCGCTCAGGGTTCAGTACTGACCCAACTGCTATTAAAGTCGGGTCTGAGTTTCTTTAGCCATTTGCTTCCTCCCTCTCAGGCAGCTGTCTCCTCAGCAGAACAGGAGTTTTACTCATGGATGGTAAGGAGAACGACAAGGAGGAGAGCTGAAGTCTCAAGAATAGAAAGCCTGCTAAAGGGGCCAGAAGTTGGCATAGTGGTTACATCACTGGACTCCCACATGGCTGACCGTGGTTTGAATCCTGAACCCAGTGGCTTGAAAATCATGCTGGGTACGTGTGAGGAGAATGCACGAGAAGGGACTGTGGCATGGCCATCCCCTCTTCGGGGTGATTTCTCGCTTTCTGTCTCTCTGTCCCTCTTTGTCTCTCTAGTGAGTGCACATGCTCTAAGACAAAAACCTTTAAAAAAAGAAAGAAAGAAAGAAAAAAGAGTGCTACAACCGTGGCCGCCATTTATCAAATGCTTACTGTGTGCCAGGCACTGGGGTAGGCCCATCACACACTGGATATGCCTGATAACCCTGGAGACAGGTATTATCATCTGTATGCGCAGGCGAGCAAAACCTAGTCCCAGAGAAGTAGTTATCAGCCCATGGTGCAGCTGCAAGAATTAGATGCAGTTTGGCTGACCCCACCACCATAGCTGCAGCCTCCTGTCTAGGCAGAATCTTGGAGCTCAAGGCTCAGTACTGTAGGCAGGAGCCTGCTGTCTTGAAGACAGACTGGACCTCAGGGAAGAGGTAGGGCTGTCCCAACAGTCCAGCCTGCTCAACCAGGGCTTCCTCCTACATAGGGGTGCAGGACCAGTCAGCTCCCTAAAGCAGGTAGCTTCTTCCATAGGCCCTATGGAAGGTCAGATCCCCCTAAGGCCTCAGCCTCTCTCTCTGCAAATACTCTCTGACGTAGCAGGAGATGAAAGAGGTGACATCTGGGGAGGGAGCTGGATCAGAAGCAGTGCTTCGAGGGTGGGGGAAGTGGTTCTCCCTAACTTTGGTGAGTTTAGAAGTGGGATCCAAAGCCTAGACCACGTGGCTTCTCACCCTTCCTTCCAGTGTGACCTTGGGTGAGTTATATTACTTCTCTGTACCCAGCTTTTCTCAACTGTTAAGAGAGGGAATAAAATATCCACTGTTGTGAAGACTCCATCATGTGAGATGATGTAGATAAAGCATTTAGAACAGTGTCTGGTTCTCAAAGAGTGCTTAGCAAAAATGAACTATTGGTAGAATCCATACGTGACTCGTTTTCACCAAATAGACTATGGTAAGGGAATATTCACTGATACACACAGCTGAAGTATAAATGGTCAGACACAAGACACGGTTATTTTGCATGTCTGCACACCTGCTCCCCAACAATGCAACTCCTACCCCAAAGGGCTATGCCCAAAGGCACTTGGAGTTCTCGAAAGGACCTGATGTGTTTGGGGACTCCAAGCCTCTCTGTACCAAAATGTTCCAGTACAGTTGGAAGTCCTATGGGTACCATCTGTGACAACTCCCTCCCCTCAGGCTCAGGTTCAGCCAGGAGTTATCCAGCGAGGAGAAAGGACACCCCTGACATTCGAAGAATTTGTTCTCTCCACTGTCCCCTCAACACCCTGTCCTTCTTAAATGATCCTTTCTTGAGTCTTTTGGGCCCCTGTTTCTAAGACACATACCCAAATTAGGCTGGCTAAGTCTTAGCATCTTCATAATCATCACAACCAATCACGTGACCACCATCATTGGGTAACATCTGGGTCAATGTCACCATCTAATCATAGAGGTGGTCGTCTAGTCTTAGTGGATGGTGTTAGCAATGGCACCATCCCATCCCACCTCCATCATGGATGTAGTCTTCGCTGTTTTCATCTTTATGTCTGCTATCATCAATGTTATGATTTCTCTCACAAAATTTGTCTTCACATTTTCATGGCCACCTGATGTTCAGAATTATTCAGGATACTTTAGTAGTAAGTGACAGGGACCAGCAGTCGGTGTAATGGCTATATTGCTGGACTCCCATGTAATTGACCATGGTTCAAGTCCTGGACCCGGGGGCTTAAACTCACACGGGCACGTGTGCATGCTTGCCCAACATCCTGAGAGAATAATGGAGGAGAAGGGATTGCGGCATGGCCATCCCCCCTGGGGGGGTGATTTCTTGCTCTCTCTCTCTCTCTGTCTTTCTGGTGAGGCACACGCCCTATAAGCAAAAACCTCTCCAAAAAAGGCTGTTTTCATCTTTATGTCTGCTATCATCAATGTTATGATTTCTCTCACAAAATTTGTCTTCACATTTTCATGGCCACCTGATGTTCAGAATTATTCAGGATACTTTAGTAGTAAGTGACAGAGACCAGCAGTCGGTGTAATGGCTATATTGCTGGACTCCCATGTAATTGACCATGGTTCAAGTCCTGGACCCGGGGGCTTAAACTCACACGGGCACGTGTGCATGCTTGCCCAACATCCTGAGAGAATAATGGAGGAGAAGGGATTGCGGCATGGCCATCCCCCCTGGGGGGGTGATTTCTTGCTCTCTCTCTCTCTCTGTCTTTCTGGTGAGCGCACACGCCCTATAGCAAAAACCTCTCCAAAAAAGGAAAAAAAAAAAGTAGTAAGTGACAGAAACTCAAGTCAATTAACTTATTTAAAAAAATAGGGAGGGAGAGAAGGAAGAGGAGTATAGGCCACACAGCTCCGGAAAGGGTTAGCCCATGCTAGAGATGGCTATGTCCAAGGGGCTCCAACATTCCAACACCAACAGGAAGCTTTCTTTCTCTGTACCTTTCATCTCTATTTCTCTATATTGTTCCTTTTATTCTCTTCTGTAGATCAATCCCTGTCCATGCAAGCTTTACAGATTTATATGTTGACTGTAATTGACCCAACAGCAAAAGAATTTCCATCCCTCAGGGTTTGACTGAAAAATCCCAAGGAAGATCCTAAATTGTTTACCTTGATCATCCTCTGGGCCAATCATAATGGCCGGAAATGTGTGCTTCTGTGATTAGCTCAGCTTGGTCATGCATCTAGCAAAGATATGTGTGGGGAAACTTGGGCAAGAGGTGGGTACCATAGCTTCTGTGCACTCCACCCCATTCATCACCACCATTGCCACCACCATTACAAAACCACCACACTGCCATCACCATCATCACCACCACCATCATGGCCAACACCAACACCAACACCATCATTACCATCACCAACTTCCCCACCATTATTACCAACACCACCATAGCACCATCACCATCATCACCATCACCATCATGACCAACACTAATGTCAATACCATCATCACCATCACCATCTCCCCCACCGCCATTACCACCACTACCACCATCACCCCACCTCCACCACTAGCACCACCACCACTACCACCATCACCCCACCTCCACCACTAGCACCACCACCACTACCACCATCACTCTTTTCTTAAGAACTGTAATATGCCCAGTCCTGAGCTTCACATTTGGAACTACTACAAATTTGAATTCAATGAAGTATCAGCCCCACAAGAATTTACTGACTCTGGGAAACGAGACAGGTGACATGTTCAAGGACCTGGACTTCTCATCTCTGGCCACAGGTTGGGAGCAAAGAGAGAAGCCATGGGGACACCTGGCACCTCTGCTGTGCTGGCCCAGCACCTTTGGAAAACATCAAGGCTGTGCTCTAATGGTTCAGGCTATTTGGCAAGCAGCCACCTGTGCCCCAACCCAGAGCAGGCGTCATCCCTTCATATTCACAGAGCTCCAGCACCAGCCCCTGCCTTGCGCCCTTCCAGGGCCCTCAGCACAGATGCCCCACCCCCCTCACCTCCAGGGCCAGGGCTTGCTTTTGGCTCTGTGCCTCCTGCTCCTGCTCCATCTCTGAGCAAACATCTGTTTTCAGATGTTGTCCCAGAGCCTTATAAAGTCGAGGAAAGGCCCGAGTTAATATATCTACAGCAGACCCGCCTGTCGGCGCCGAGCTAATGTCAGAAATGGATCACTCGAGGAAAGCGAGACCCCTCATTTCCTGATGGGGGAGGGGTGTACAGGAAAGACAAATGGGACATCCCCCTCCCCATTTCAGAGATGACCTTAACAAAACAGCAGCCTTTAGGAAGAGAGGAAGAAAGAAAAAAAGCCTCTGTAATGAGGTTTACAGGGGCAGACGTTCCAGGTGGCTCTGACTCCGCAGCTACTGCTAGGGGAGGAAGCACGGGGAGAGTGCTCAGGCAGGAGAGTAAAGCCTCCGCGGGGTTTGCTGGCCCTCAGCCCCCGTCCAGACATTGGGCAGAGATCGAATCTGGAGCTACGTAGTGCCTGGCAAGCAAGAGACCTGGCCCAGGACTGCTCTGCCCCACACAGGCCTGGTGACCTTGGACCATACTCTGACTTTCCTGTGCTGTTTGTGCAGGTGTCACCTACGAGCAGAGCTTTGGGAGATGTAGAAAGGTTCTCCTGGGCAAGGGGCAGGGTGGAGGTGCCACACTTCAAACCAGGGGAGCAGCTCCGAAGATGAGACTCAAAGACTGAGTTCCATGGTCAGGACAAAGAATTGCACAGTGGCTGGGGACGGGGGTGCGAGCAGACACAGCGCCATACTGCATGTAAACAGGGATCTGTTTCAGGAAACGAATTAGGCTCTTCATTAGCCGTCTGTTGTCAACCAAAAACATCTGTCCTTAAACTGCAGTTGCCTGTCTCTCCGACAGCTCTTGCCGCCTGTCAGGGACAGCGCGCACCCTGGGCTTCTTCTCCAAGCACATGCTTGGGGCGCCCTTCCACCACGTCTGCGCTGTCTGTGCCGAGGCCCAGATTCCAGGGCTTCTTTCCACAGGCTGACAGCTCTGAGGGTCTGCGTCTCACTCTCACTCCTCAGCTGATTGTTCTTCCTCCAAAAAGCTGCAAACAAGGCCCTAATGGATGCATTTGCTTGTGGTTTCTGACGTCTGGCTGCAGCATGACCATCGCCATCATCCCTTCTGGATTTTGAACTTTCTAAAGGCCTTGCACACATGATCTCATTAGAATCTTTCAGCATTCTCCTGAATAGAAATTAATATTCTCCTACCCTGGGCAGGAGGCTGAGTTGCAGAGAGGTTAAGACATTTACTGAAAGGCACACAGTTTGCAGATGGAGAAGTCAAGACTCAGAGCTTCTGGATGCTTTGATTTAATGCTACCTGAGTCAGCAAAATCGGTTAATCTCAATAGATTGAGAATAGCTTCCTGCTTTGAGAAGCCTATGTTGTGTGCATGTGAGTGAGGGACAGTAATGTTCTGTAGTTGATTAGTGATGTCTGCCTAGTGGTGTGGGAATGGGCATATTGGCGTCCCTAACAAACATGACCAGACTACACTGCCTGAAAAGGGAGGAATAGAAAGGACAGATGGTTGGGGCTATTGGAGATGGGGGGAGGGAGTGATCACATGATCCATCCCTGGCCACAGACACTTAGAACTTCTGCTTTATTCTCCTGGTCCTCTCTTTCTAGATCCTGCCATGCTTCAAGGCCCAGCTCAGAATTCACCTCCTCCAGGAAGCCCTGCTGAAGCTTTACTCCAACTCCAAATCTCCACCCACTCCCTTTCTCTGAGTCTCAGGGCACTGGTTCTTTGTCTGCTAGTTTGGCCTCAGCTCATACTGCCTGGCACTGCTGTTCTCATTCCTGCACACCTCAGTCTCCAGAGAGAGAGAGGGGGACCCCTCAGACTGCGAACTCTGTGCGTACCTGACTGTGACTTCTGCTCCCATCAAGAACTCAATAGTAGATATAGACTGATGGATGGATCGGTGACTTAGACGATGCAAATGGGCAGGCCATGGCCTTCCACTTGGAGGAAAGAAACATGGGGCTCAGAGGACGAGAACCCTGTGAACCCTGCTTGGTCCTTGTTGTGCATGCTCGATGTCTGCTGTTATGATGGCAACGATGGCACCAAGTGCCGGGTCCTGACTCAGCGTTTTGCACACATCGTTGCATGCAGTCCTCACACTCACTCTAGGGGATAGCAATTGTTCTCTCCTTTGTTCAGACTTAAACAGATGCAGAGACGTTATGTAATTCGCCCAAGGTCTCACAGTAGTAAACAGAGGAGACAGCATCTGAAACTACCTGGAATAGCCTAGAAGTGAATATAAAATGAGTTCCAGAGCTGTTCACATCTGACCTTGGAATAAGGCCAGATAAAAAACTTCTGCAGAACTGGTCTCAAACCACCTGAGACCAGAGAGATGTGGGCTATCTGGGGCCTACAGGTGCTTCTGGAAGAAGTTAACAAGAACGAGCTGATCTGGGAAGGGTCTGGGCACTGAGGTTGGCAGTTAGACAAGGCCTTTGCTAACCACAAGATTCCCCAAATCCTACTGTTCAGGGTGAGATGATCCCCTAAACAGGCCACTAGCCCACCCTGCCAGATGTTCATTCCTTTCTGTGATGACCACATGTGTGGCCTCCAACAAATCCTGGTAGTCACAACCTTGGGTAGTTCCCTTCCACATGACTCTAGACTTGACTATGGGACTTGTCTTAGCAAATGGGACATTAGCAAGTATCACATAAGCAGTGGCCATCCCCCTTGGGGGGTGATTTCTCGCTTTCTGTCTCTCTGTCTCGCTCTGTCTTTCTGGTGAGCACACGCGCTCTATAGCAAAAACCTCTCCAAAAAAGAAAAAAGGAAGGAAGGAAAGAAACTCAGAAAAGGCTAGAAGGTGTTGAGAGGGGCAGCTAAAAAAAAAAAAAAAAATAAACACTGAGGGTTGAGAGGCCATCTTGAGTATTCCGGTCCCAGATGAGTTCCCAGCCATGCCCCCATGACACGGCCACACTAGTGACTTCAGTCACACAACTCGGAGCAGAAAACCACCTGGCTGAGCCCTGTCAGTTCACAGAGTTATAAGAAATAATAAATCACTGTTTAAGTCACTAAGTTTTGGAGCAGTTTGTCATGCAACTGTAGATGACTGAAATATTGTCCCTGGTTACTGCTTCTGCCATTCCTCAGCATGATTGGTGTCTTAACCATTCAGAATGTACATTCTTGCATATACAGATGGTCCCCCACTGATGATTTTTCAACTTCACGGTGGTGCAAAAGTGTATGCAGTAGAAACTGTGCTTGCAGTACCCATACAACCATTCTGTTTTTCCACTTTCAATAGGCCTTTTGTTAGATGATTTTGCCCAACTTTAGGCTAATGTAAGTTCCTAGCATTTTGAAGACAGGCTTGGCTAAGCAGTGATGTGCTCTAGGTGAGGAGTGTTCAATGCACTTTCAGTGTATGATGGGTTTATCAGGACATAAGGCCATAGTAAACCCAGGAGCTTCTGTGTAGGCAGGCCAAAGCAGATTATGCACAGAGTGGTCAGCGTACATCTCTTTCTGGGTATGTGTATTGATACCTCCTTGCCTTTCAACACACATACACACACGTGTGTGCACATGAGGAGGGACTTAGAGCCAGGCCTGTGTACCTCGGGGCAGCAATGGGCTCCCACAGCATTTGTACTCCCAGTTCGTGCCTGCTTGTCTTGTCTTTGCATGTAGAAATGTACATGACCTTGTGTGTCCCAAAGCACAGGGTGGATAAAGGCTAGCACACACAACGAGACCCTAGGTACTGGCAGCTGGGGGTCACACCCACATACACGTGCACATAGCCACTCATGGCCTGAAACCATAAGCACCCAGACTTCTCCAAGCCCCTCGGCCTGCTGAAGAGGGTCCCTCAGGCGTTTTCATCATGGAGCCTCCGCACTTGGCTCTGCTCTTAATATAATTAGAGTTTGTTTTGGCCCCAGTTAATAAGCTCCCAGGGCCTCCTGGGCAGCCTGGCCCTCCCCCGCACATCTGCAGCCCCTGCCCCTCGACCCCCATCTTCTACTCTGTGGGGTCACAGCCAGGGAATGGCGTGGCTGTGTGGGAAGGAAGTGAGGACTCAGGAAAAGGCATTTCCAAATGTCTGGGCTGCAGCTCCAACCAGGAGCCTCGGGCTGAACCACGAATCCCCAGAGTATGTCCCCCAGTGACACTGCATGCTGCTGTCCCTTGACCTGCGGCACACTGAATTACATAGTCTGTAGAAGGGCAGTTTGGGGAGTTGAAGTCTGAGGGAATGCCAGCCTTGCTCATCCTCGTTCTGTCCTGAGATGGGCCTCACTTCTTGCGCTCTTGAGGTGTGCCTCAGGAACAGAGTGGCGTCTCCCAACATCCAGAAGGGAGCACAGCACCTTCGGTGGCTCCCCTTGGTTGAAGTGCAAATCCATGCCCTGCCCTATACCTTTCAGCAGAAAACCTCACCCCTTTACCTTTGCAGCCCACATTACTGCTACGGAGACCCACTCAACTTCCCCAAAGTGTCATTACCTTCTTACCTCCAGGCCTTTGCCCCCTGTTTGGCATGCCCTCCCTGCATCTCCTGAGGTCCTGGGCCCCAAGCTGAGCTGGGGCTCCTTGACTGCATCCCTAAGCACTCACTGCTTCCTGCCCTCCTGTCTCAGCAGTGTCTGCCTCCACCAGCCTGTCAGCCCTGGTCTTAGGTGTGTCTCCAACACCAGCACCGAGCCTGGCACTAGAAGGTGTGTCGTGAACATGTGCCGAAGGAATGGGTCTGGGGACTGGGAAGGCCCTTATCCATCCCACTTCTCCTTCCCTTCCGTACCCGCTAATCTCTGCATGTTACTTAAGAGGAAGTAGACACCCAGGCTCAGTCATAACTAGGAGAGAGCTGGAACTCTACTCCACCCATCCCTCATTGTCCGCTCACTCATTCATTCACCCCACCATGCCTCGGGCACCTACACCATGCTCAGTGCTGAGGATGTGGAGAAGAACATGGCCGTCCTGCTCCCCAGGGGACGGGCTCAGGTCATAGTCAGGACAGGACAGGCAACGGAAGACAGAACTGAAGAACAGTGGCCTAGATGAGCGAGGTTGTTTCTCATCCCTCATGTGAATGTCTAGGTTGTCTAGCCTCCAGCCCAGGTCCCTTCTCTCCTGTTGCTCAGCACACGCAGGCATCCGAAGCAGAGCTGGAAAGCTGGGCTGTCATGCCAGGGATCACGCAGCCTGGGAGAGAAAAAACAGGTCGCTGGTCCAGGCCTCCTTGGGCTAGAGTTACTAGTTGTGGCTGTTACATGGGAAAGTTAGGCCTGTTGAAGAAGCCAGGCCTGGGGCAGGCAGCAGGTGCAATCAGAAAGAAGGAACAGACCTGAAGAAAGCAGGAGGTGGGCTTACGGTGCCAGAGGTGGGAGTGAGGGAGAAAGCAAGCACCAGACTGGGCCCAGGGTGATGCTGAGGCCTTGAACCAAGGGAAGGGACGGTGGGAAGAGGGTACGGAAGCTCAGCGTGGGGCAGTGGAGAGGGAGCTCCAGGAGCAGTTGGAGATGCGGGTATATGAGCTGTTTGTGGGGAAGAGCTGTCAGCAGAAAGGTGGAAGAATCCCAGGATGAACACAACCTCCAGCATGGTGCAATGCTAGACTCCACCCTGCATCTATCCCCAATCCCTGGGGAGTTTTTATAAGCAGAAAGGGAACCATGGCTTCCCTGAGCCCCCGATTCAGTAAGCCCAGGTAAGGCCTTATATGTAACTCTGAACTCTTACACTTGCTAGAAAAGAAACCCGACTCGAACTGGCTAGAGCAAAATGACTCCTGTAATTGGAGAGCTCAGGTGTGTATAAGCTTCGGGCACAGTTTGATCCAGGGGTTTAAGTAGTTTCCAGGACTCAGTCCCTCACCATCTCTGTTTGCCTCAGTGTTGGCTTCATTCTCAAACATGATCTTCATTTACCCACAGGGACAAGATACCCCTGCAGAAGGGGAAGAAAGCCCTTCCCAAAGAAAGCGCTGTCCCTCTCATCATCCCAGCCTGACTGTCACTGGCCTGAAGAGGGCCGTGTGCCTATCTCTGACCCAATCACTGTAGCCAGGGCAGATGGCAGAGACTAATGGCTAGCCTACTTCATACACTGTAGGGCCCACCAAAGCCACATGGACTGAGAAGGTTTGCCACAGGAAACTGAGTCACAGTCACTAGGAGATGGGGGAAGAGGCTCAGGACAGAAAAACAATAGGTGTCTGCTCTCTTGTGGCTCATGGGTGGTTCTGGTGAGCAGCAAGGGCAAAAACTGGGGGCAGAACAGCACAGAGAGGACCTGCAACCATCCCAAGGAGGACCAGCCACCCTCTTTGACTTGGGAAGAGGAAGAGGAGTCCTCGGGGAAGGCCAAAGAGTAGGCAGAAGTGACAGTGGGGCAGTAGAGGTGGGTGGGACAGCAGGTTCTCGGGAGCTGCAGGGTGACGGTTTCAGGAAGGAGGAGGCTGATGCTGTCAAAGCCACAGCTGAGAGGAAGATAAAAGGGCACTGCTTGAGAAAACGGGGCTCGGGGTGAATGGCAGGACTGACTGTAATGTGCAAGAAACAGGAGAGTGGGGGGACCCTCCTGGCAGAAGAGGCAGAGAAACCACAGAGAAGGCCTCGGGAGCATACGAGGGACTTGAGAAAGCTTGTGAAAAAGCGCAATAAAGCGCGAGTCCATTGGGGTGAAACACTGCGAAATCCATGCTCAGTTTTTTCATGAATTCTTTTTTTGATAACTTTTATTTATTAATTTTAATGATTATTTATACATTTAATCGCTATACATCATTTAGATTGTAAAAAGACTCTACCCAGCATAACACACACCTCAGTCCAGCCCAGCCGAGAATTTCATGAATTCTTAAAGACCCCTCATCCAGATGGCATGCACAGGGGTCTTTTTTCTTAGCTTTTCACTCTGGTACCCCAAATGTCCATTTCTATATTCAAGTGTCACCATGACCAGAGAGCGAAGTCAAGTTCTTTGGGTGAGCACTGAAGACCCTCTATCTTCTTGCTACAAACCAGCAATGCTATGTCCTAGGGACACCTCCTGGGCCACCAAACCCCTGCCTTCTTCCTGGGAAGCCCCGAAGAACCTTTCTAGTGGCTTTACCCACGTCTGCGGATGGTCACTCTCTGGCCTCGATAGCGGTGGTGTGTGAACACGTCTTATCTTCTCAACTGGACTTGGAGCTCCTGAAAAGCAGAGTCTCTTCATCTCAGAGCCTCCAGGTCCCAACCCCAACCTATGAAGAAAGAGGGGTTCAAGTAAGTCCAGGCTCAGTAGCGATGATGCAGGCAGTAGGGGTGCCGCTACATGGTGTTAGAGGCCGTGTGCAAGGCTTCAGTTTCACATCCTGAGTCTGCAGAACACTGGGCATGTCTGGATCCTGGTTGGCTGCAGGGCTTGAACCTGCCAGAGGTCCCTCTCAACAAATAAACTTGAAAAAAAAATTATAAGACCAGTTACACGCTAACATTTTTCTGGCGCAGATAATGCTTAACCTGCAGGGAAAATTTTGTCCAAGTAAGAATTTCGGACACTACAGGAAGAAGGGGAGGGACATCTGAGACCAGAGCCCCTCAACTCAGGCAAAGGCCCTCTTCCCACACTCTGCTCCCTCCAGCTCTGAGCTGTAGAGCAATGCAGCCCATGGCCCATGTGCTTTTATGGGGAGACTAAAATTTCTTCCTACTTCACATCTGGGAAGCCAGAGGTAGCTGCGTCCTAGCCGGCACGGCTGCCATGAATTTCTAGAGAAGGAATCAGTGACAATTGACTGAGTGTCTGACTATCTGTGGTGTAGTGGCTAAGGTGCTGGACTCCCCTATGGCCGACTGAGGTTTGAGTCTCAGACCCGTTGGCTTGAAAATCATGCCAGGCACGTGCCCAAAATCCCAAGGGGAGAAGGGAGGAGAGGTGATTAGGGCGTGGCCACCCCAGGCGATTTCTCACCTTTTCTCTCTCTGAATCTCTCTGTCTCTCTCTTTTCTGGGAGCACACACGCCCTATGACAAAAACCTTAAAAAAATTCACTGAATGCCTACTATGTGCCACGTGCTACATTAAGTAAGTCCATCTAAACATGAAGGTGCTCTTATTATAAGCTCATGTTACAAATAAGAACATTCAGAGGTGTTAAGAACTTCAACCTTGGGGCCAACAGGTGGCATGGTGGCTAAGGCACTGGACTCCCCCATGGTCAACAGTAGTTCGAGTCCTGGACCTGATGGCTTGACTATTACACTGGGTGTGTGTGAGTACATGTCCAAATCCTGAGAGGTGATTAGAGGAGAAGAGTTTGCAGCATAGCCATCTCCCCTGGAGGGTGATTTTTCACTTTCCTTCTCCTATCTCTGTGTGTCTCTCCAGTGAGCACATGCACCTTATGGCAAAAAACTAAAAAGAAAAGAAGAAGGAAAGAGAACTCCAACCTTAACAAAATGGGATTGTATGCAGGTTTCTGACTCCAGAGTCCCCACAAGTCCTAGGTCTGGATGCGCTTCTGATGTTGAGATCAGTTCAGAAGCACGATGCTCTCCTTTCGTTCCCAAACACAAGGATATTCCAACCTTTTAAAGTTTCACTGCCTTAGTGTTTGGGGGGGCCTCTAAAGTCTGGAAAGGGAAAGGTCAGCTTGCAGAATAAGGAAGAAATGAAACTAACTTCTTAGTTCAGCTCCTCCATTTGAGACTAGCCTGGGAGAGAACTGAGAGAAACCCCAACTCCAGAAATCTGGCCTATGCTTCCAGCATGGGGGACTTTTCTGCGCCCCCTGGTGGTCTGCAATACCACTGTGTCGTCTCAAATCAGCGGATTAGGTTATCCCATAGCAGAGCGGAGGAGACAGGAACATCAAGGAAATCCTTGCACTGTCACTGAAACCCAGTTTTGGCTGCCAGTCCTTTCCAAGCATCACTCTGTCTCCCTGTAGGTCTCCATAGTGGCTGACTGACCCAACAGTCAATCTGTAACATTGGTTAGGACAAGTCCTATAAATTCAATACACCATTAGATGTGCCACACTCTAGGGCTCCTCCCGTGGCCTACTGGTTAAGGGAGCCAGATCCCACATGGCTGACTACCATTTGAATTCCAGCCCCGGTGACTTAAAAACATGCAGTGGGGCTGGCAGGTGAGATGATGGTTAAAGTGCTGGACTCCCACATGGCCAACCGTGGTTCAATTCCCAGACCTGGTACCTTGCTTTCTCACTTCTCTCTCTCTCTCTCTCTGTGTGTGTGTGTGTGTCTCTGATGAGCACATGTGTCCTATAGCAAATTTTAAAATAATAATAATAAATAACATTAAATAAATAATTCTTTAAAAATAAACATGCTGGGTACTGTGTGTGCATGACCAAAATCTCCATAACTCAATAGACTGGAGAGATGAGGAGTGCGGTGTGGCCATTCCATGTTGAGGGGGTGCTTCCTCTCTCGTTCTCTCTCTCTTACACACACAGGCAAGAGAGCACATGCACCCTCTGGTTTATAAACAAATGAAGGGTCATGATCCCGTATTATACATTCAGCTCTGCTGGGTCAGTATATAAAATGTGAGGTTTGGACTGCCAGGCCCCATTATTTTGAAATGGAATCTCAACACCCCGTCACCTCCACCTCCATTTCACATATTTCAAGAGCCTGCCTGCTGTTCCTAGGAGGGAGGTCCTCTCCCAAACCCAAAGTCCTACCACTGAAATGCAGGAATGTTAAGAGGCAGAAGGAAATTGTTCCTATGGGTACAAATGTTGCTTAAATAGTGGGGCAGGTGACAAGAAAAGAGAAAACTACAGGATGCCTTCGCCACCAGCTTCTGTCTAGGGAAGTATAGGAAACAACGGCAGGAGGGAGCCTGATAGATCTCAGGCAGAACTCCCGCCAGGATGAGCGGGAGTGTGCAGGGATTGCTCCTCTTCGAAGGCCTGAACCCGGGGGGAAGGCAGCCTGAGTGCAGAGGGGTGGACTCAGTCTCAGACCTTGTAGACAAGGAGGGGCCCAGGACCCAAGGGTAGCTGGACTGACCTACCTCTCAGCTGCCCTGGCACAAATCCTCCTGCCCAGTTTTGGTCTTCTGTGCCTGCTTAGGTCTTGGTCCTGCAAGAGAGAAAGGGCACCAGTTCTGCTGCCCCCTGGAGGACCGACTTCACCCCAGATGAAGATGTGCTTGGCAGAAGGAGCCCCACCATGGCACTTGGAGCTGTGGGCCTCAGGAAGTAGAGTCCTAGGTAGTCCTAGGTGGGGAGAGAAGGAAGGGATGAGAGGCTGGGAGCAGCAGGAGCCCTGGCAGCAGAAGAGCCCGACCTATAGGATGGATCCATCCGGTAGTCCTGACAATGACCCAGACAGTTTCCCAGAGGCCCCAAGGCTGGCTTTGCCAACCTAACGGAAAGTCGAGTGGAGTGGTGCCTGGCCCTAGGACTTGTGCAAGGACCTAAGGGCCCTCAGTGTGAATCCGGAGAAAGGGAGCGAAGTGCAGCCGCAGCTCTACTCTACACTCCCTTCCTGCCTATAAATAACCCCAAGTGTCACTTCAAAGGGGATGGGGGGCTCTGGAGAGGGGCTCCTGGGCGGGCGGGCTGCCGCAGCGGGCCCCGCACGCCACGCCCCCCCACCCCGGGCGAGTTTGCATAAATAAACAAATCCTAGCCGTCGGCCCCGCAGGAGGTTGTGGGGAGGAGGAGGGAGGGGAGGGAGATTAGTTTGGGAAGTAGCACGGATTGCTCATCCGATCTGTGCTGCCGCAGCCAGTGTGTCAAGTTACAGAGGCGCCTGAATCGGCCCCAGCGCTCCTCCGCAGCAGCCACGACCCACCTCTGCCAATGGGGCCCTCCATGTGCGCCCCTTCGCCCGGGGACTGAAACTGGCTCGCCAGGGAGACACAAGACACCCCGAAGGACCTACAGCGCGACGCCAACTCCAGGACCCCGTAGATACTGGAAGGAAAAGACCTGGTGGAAAGAGGGGAAGCCTGCCAGATTCCCCTAACTTTCCTGGAATTGGAACGTTCTTCAGAATAACTTTTTTTTTCTCACCTTGGTGCACCTCGATTACTGCTGGTTGTGTTTTTTCGTCTTTTCCCTTTCAGTTACTAATTTTTCCATCCTCTTTGCCGGGAGCAAAGAAAAAGGGACGTTTTCCAGAGACACAAGCCCTTTCCTACTACCCACAGTTCGGATCGATCATTTTGGCAACGACTCTCGCCTTTATTTATTCTATTTATTTATTTATTGGTTCTCAAGAAGCGAGAGGATGTTAGCAGAACGCACCCGCAAAGCGGCAGCGGCCGGGACCCCCCGG
>NW_006159730.1:1044418-1045431 GCF_000334495.1 Tupaia belangeri chinensis | reverse complement strand
CGTGCGGGCTGGTGGCGCTGGCCCTCTGCTCGCTGGCCCTCAGCGTGCTCGCCCACTTTCGGACAGCCGAGCTACAGGCCCGGGTGCTACGCCTGGAAGCCGAGCGCGGGGAGCAGCAGATGGAGACGGCTATTTTGGGACGAGTCAACCAACTGCTGGAAGAGGTCTGTGCTCTTTGTTGCTGGCTTTTATCCCTCCCCTGGCGCCCCCACGCGCAGCCTCCAAACTCCACCCGCGGGTGCCGGCCGGCGCTCGCTCTCCGCGCCGCCGGATGCGCCCCGGACTCGTGCGAGTAGTGCAGGAGGGGTGGGGGACCCGGACGGACGCTGCCCTGCTAGAGCCCGGGAGCACTCCGTCGGCGTGAGCGTGACCGTAGGCTCTAGTCCCCGGGAGGCGCCCCCGGCGTCCAGAACTGGAAGTGTCCAGGGTGCGTCGGGCAGGTGGAGGAAGGCAGAGCGCGGAGTGGCGCCCAGGCGGTGAAGCTCCTTTTCTCGATCCTGGGACAGGCCGGGGGGGCGGGGGTGTGTGAGAGCCGCTGCGCCCACGCGGCGGCAGCGTGCGCTGTGGCCCGGCAGAGGCTGGCTGAGCTCTGTGACCCTCCCTCTCCCCTCTTCGAGGGAGAGTCTGCCTGCCTGACTTTCCTTGCCACTGTGGAAGAGGGAGTGCGTCAGCTGAGGGTCCACTGAGGGCAGAGGGATGGTCCTTGCAGGGGATGGTGTCCTGGTGCCCATTCGCAGCCCCAGGCCTCTAGGTCCCAACACTGCGCTCCTTGGGACACAGTAGCCCAATCTTCTTGTCCCCAAGCCAGGTTTCTTGCGCAGGGACCCTGGGATGGTCCTCAACATTTTGTGTCTGTGTGTTTTTCTGGGAAAAGGATGCTGAGGTCTCTCCGGTTCCCCAATTTTTTTTCAGTCCCAATGGATTAAGTGCTACTAGTGTGTGTCTTTTAGTCATGACAATCTTGGGAGTACAAGAAGACTGCATCCTCCCTGGGCAAGAGTAATTGCAGTCTC
>NW_006159730.1:1042984-1043605 GCF_000334495.1 Tupaia belangeri chinensis | reverse complement strand
AAAGAGTAATTGCAGTCTCCTTGTGCTACCAGAGGAATGTCCTTGAGTGGCCAGAGGGTGAGGCCTGGTGATCTTTGGGACTCCGGACAGAGCCCAGATGAAGGGGCGCACCCAGATGAAGGGGCGCACCGGCAGGTGAGGGCCACAGCAGTCTGAGAGGCTCCAGAACAAGCTGCCTGGAGGGCTTCCATGGGGAGGGAATAGGAGGAGTCTCTCTAAGCAGGCTGGCATCCAGCAGCCCAGGGATTTTTATCCCCACCCCGCCACTTGGAAGCTGTGCAGTCTAGGACAAGTGCCCTGACCCTTCTGAACTCACACAATGGTGGTGCCAATGCAAGCACTGGAGCCCAGCTCTAACTGTGCTAGGTGCCATGGCCATTTTAGCAGGATGTTCTGCTTCTCTATAGCAAAACCGTGCCAGGCCAAGGCTGGCACTTGTCAGCTCTCCAGACTGGTCAGAGAAGGGAGACCAAGGGCCAGAGCAGAGGGTGGTCACAGGGCATGCCTGCCCGTGCTGGTGCTGCACCCCTGGGCATGCCTACCTGTGCTGGTGCTGCACCCCTGGGCATGCCTACCCGTGCTGGTGCTGCACCCCTGGGCATGCCTACCCATACTGTTGTT
>NW_006159730.1:1008600-1036322 GCF_000334495.1 Tupaia belangeri chinensis | reverse complement strand
GGGCATGCCTACCTGTGCTGGTGCTGCACCCCTGGGCATGCCTACCCGTGCTGGTGCTGCACCCCTGGGCATGCCTACCCATACTGGTGTTGCATCCATGGGCATGCCTACCTGTGCTGGTGCTGCACCCCTGGGCATGCCTACCCGTGCTGGTGCTGCACCCCTGGGCATGCCTACCCATACTGGTGTTGCATCCATGGGCATGCCTACCTGTGCTGGTGCTGCAACCCTGGGCATGCCTACTGGTGCTGGTGGTGCACTCATGGCTGCTGCTGTCAGCTCATTCCCATCCCTGCCAGGGCCCCAAGACATTCAGAGAGCTCCATCAGGCCACCCACAGCCCTCTGGGTCTGGAGAGTGGGGTTGGGGAGTCTCTGGGCTCAGTCATACAAGAAAACAGCCTTGCTGCTCACTGAGCCTGCTGATGGGACTGGCTTGGTAGTGAGGAGGACGCAGGGCAACGTGTAAGATCCAGGTAGCTCAAGGGCCCTGGCTGCTAAGGGCCAAGCACTTTAGAGGGGGAGCTTAGCTCCTCTCTCCAGACCCTTCTGTTGGCCAGAGCATGCCCCAGTGCTTTCTCAGCTCCTTAAAGAGCTGGCAGGTGGCGTGGTGGTTATGGAACTGGACTCTCAGCTCCTTGCTTCCTCTGTTTAAGACTTAGCTGTGACGAGGCACATGTTCCCAGGCCAATCACCTCCTTTCTAAACTGCAGCTTCAGGTTTGTCCTACTGATTTCCAGACCTCTCATGTGCCAGAGCTAAAAGTCGCCCCAGAGATCATCTGAACTGAGCCCTGTTTTACAGATGAGGAGGCTGGGGCCCAGAGAAGGGCAGAGGTTGCCCAGAGTCGCGTGGTGAGATCCAGGTCTAGAACCTAAGCCCCCTGACCCTGTGTACAACAGTCATTCACTCAGGAGATGTTTCCTGAGAGCAAGCTGTGTGTCAGGCATGTGGGAGACACACTTCTGCCCTTCTGAGCGTACAGGCAAGTAGGGCATACAGAAGAAAACCATGTGTCCTAGTTTACTAAGATCGTGTTGTGGACTACATTGTGTGAAAAACTGCTACAGTCACACAAGAAGGACGGGCCTGGGGAAGGCAACATAGTCTGACCATGGTGGCAGTCGGTGATTTTCAAGTGAAGAATTGAAAGATAGAGGTTTGCAGAAGAGGGTGAATGTGGAATCTTCTACAGGGACCAAGGGAACAACTTCTGGATGCTGGAGGGCAGAGGAGGGATTTGCCTTGGGGAACTGAGGCAAGTCTAAGACCCTGGAGGGCTGGGGTCGGGCAGGGTGGTAGATGTGGCCAGAGAAAAAGTAGTGCAGGTCAGGAGGGGCCTTGGAGACAATTAGATCTCAGGGGAGGAATGGGAGCCATTGAAGGGTTTTGTGGAGGGCAGGCACAACTATGAGGCCAAACAGAGCTACTGAGGCTGGAGGGGACCATGACCTAAAGTGGGGGCAGAAAGGGGAACAGACAGGAGTGACTGGAAGCAGCAGCTCTAGAGGTGAGACCTGAGGTCAGTGGGAAGGAGTTGGAGCGGCCTCCTTGAGGGAGACTCCGTGATTGCGCCATTGGGTAGTGTGACCACTAGTCAAATGTGACTCATTGTATTGAAATTAACCAAAATTAACTAAGTTTACATTTTAGTTCCTCTGTCATACCAGGCACATTTCAAGTGCACCATAGGCCCTACAACTTGGCCAGCCCTGTGGCCTAGCTAACGGGAATGAAGGGAGCCAGATCCCACATGGCCAACCATGGTGCGAGTCGCAGCCCCAGTGACCTGAAAACACCAGGTTCATGAGCACACGGGTCCCACCTCCCTCCAGAATGGAGAAGAGATTACAGCCTGACCACACTCTATCCTTCTCTCTGTTTCTCTGACCACACATGTAACCTCTAGCAATGAAAAAAAAAAAAACAAATAGGCGCTACAGCTAGAGACTACGGTAGCGGGCAGTGCAGATGGGGAGGACAAACATGCATCACAGTGGAACACCCCATAGGCCAGCCCTGTTCTCAGAGCAGCTTCTAGGCTATTCTACATGTGTTCTCCCAGGTCTGAGCAGAGGGCAAAGAAGAGGAGCAGATGAAGTGGAGAAGTGGGACAGAGGAAAAGGCAGAGAGGTGGGGGGAGTGGTTTGCTTACAAAACGAGTTTATGACATGGGCATGCGGAGGGTCCTTGCCCTCACCAGCACAAAGGCAGCTGGAGTACATGGGGCCCGAGACCAAGATTTGATCTGCCCTTTGCCAGCCTGTGGTTTAGGCAGGGGCCGCCCCTTCCTCACTGCAGGTTCCTCCTCTATGAAATCCCGATCCTTCCTCCCTCTCGATATTGCACTAAAAAGGGCCAATAACAAAGGCCATGCTCAGTACCCACAAAGAACCTAGGGCCTTTGGGGCAGCAGGGCCTGGGTTGCCCCTGAGGACAGCAGGAGGCCAATGCTGAGGAGGCCCACCGCCTGTGCAGGGGCCTGGTGGCAGGAATCCAGGGGCACCCACACATTGCCCATGCCCATAGGGAAAGCAGTAACCTGGGACAGAGACACACTGTGCCTCTGTGAGACAGGAGAAGGAGGAGGGGGGCGTTGGCAGAGAAGGCCAGGCTGAGGGGACCCAGAAGGAGAAGAAGCCTGGGAGGAGGCGAGGAGAAGGGGGAGCAGGCTCCACGGGGAGCCGCGGGTGTGGTTTCCAGACCTCAGGCCTGCTCTTCCCCCGCAGCACCTCTCTCCTGGTCTGGGACCCTTAATGAGCACTCCAGCTGCTTGTTATTTGATTTGCTTGCTGTGAAGAAAGAAGCTGGAATGTCCCAAATGGAGAAAATCAGATGACACCTAGGCCTGGGCAGCGGGTGTGCTGTGGGAGAGAAGAGAGTGGAATTTAAAACGGCCAAACCCATTCTGTAGTTGGCAGCCACCTTCCAGGGGACTTGTGAGGGCTGCCAGCAGACTCCCTATTCCTATAACCACCACCCCCACCGCGGTGGGAATGTCTTGTGCAGAAAGGGTCCATCCAGGGCCAGTGCTATGTGTGTCGTGGTTTGTGTCTTTAGATCCTCACAACTTCTCTAAGGGATTGACAATCCAGTGGTCCCATCCTACAGATGCAAGGCCGACATCACTGTACCTTCATCCCACTGTCTGTGATTCAGTCCTCTGGGGAGTGCTGAGGAATCTCTCGGAGAGGACATGGTTGAAACTTCCAGGCAAAAATGTTGAGGAACCTCATCCCCAAACATAACGATAATGGTATCAGGGGTGTTTTACATTTATAGGGTATTTACAGGGGCCCTTCACTGGGCCCTTTTCAGAGGAGGCATTTAAGGGAGATATCAAAGCAGCTGCTGAAAGATTGGGGCTCCAGATGGGGTCCCCTCGGATTGAAATGCTGGGGTGAGGATGAGAGCAAGCGTTTAGAGGAGAGACATACATGTGGGGAAGGTGGGTAGCCTGTGAGGTGTCCTGTGTAGGTCACAGCTACCTGGACCTTATTAAACAGTCCAGGTGCCCTCATACATGGCTGGCATTCCACTGTGTTAGTCCTGAATCGATCCCTCCTTTCACGCAGTGAGTGAGGTCCAGTCCCCTCATTCTGCGGATGGGACAGCAGACCCAAAGGCTGCACAAGCTGATGTCCAAGGAGCCGAGGGCAGGATCCAGCCTGTAGTAGGTACCTCTCCTCAGCACCACACTTTTCCATGCCAGACCATTAACAAGGGCAGTGGTGGCCAATACGAGGGGTCTTCCAAAAATTCATGAAAAATGCATACTATGAAAAAATTATGCATGGATTTCAAAATCTGTTGTACCCAAATAATCTATACTTTCATTCCATTTCTCTATGAACTTTTGAAGTCCCCTCGTACATGGCATGTGTGTGCTCTGCTCCCCATTCCAGGACCCTCAGCAGACATTGTTAATCAATTGCAGCACACTTTCCCATTGAGTTTATACAGCCACAGAATCCTTTCAATACAGTGTCCAGGAAGCTACTACTAACTAGTAAGAGTTGGTGTTCAAGATGAAGAGCTATTTCATGACTCTAAAGTTGTTTTGTTTTTGTTTTTGTTTTTTACTTTTTAAGTACAGATACAGGCAGGGAGAGTTGTTACAGCTTTATAGCTTCTCCAAGACCTTAAAACTAGCAGGTGGTTCCAAGCCAGACTGAGATCTCATTAAGTAGCCAGCGCTCATAGCAAGGTGGTGGGAAAAAGTGAAAGCATGTGAAATAAAATTCCATCTGCCTCAAGCATAGTTTTGTAATTCGGCCACTCCAAGAAACATGCCTTTTTGCCTTATTCCTAATCGTTCTATGCTTGCCCCAATGTCCTCTAGAAAGCTTTTTCGAAATATTCCATCCCACCATCTCTCCCTGCTTGGACATACTGTAGCTCTTCTGGCTGTGCCTGATCTTCAGCTCAGAGAAGGAAAATAGAGAGACATAGCATGTGTTATTTGCCTCCCTTATCCCAGACCAGGGCAGACATCACTAATCACTCAACACTTTTTCCCATGGAGTGTATATAGGTCTCGGAATCCTCAACACAGCACTTCAGAATGCCATTCCAGTCCATTAGAATGAAAAGCACAAGATAAAATCTTTCTGCCAGGCCAGCCTCATGGCCTAGTGGTTAAGGGAGCTGGATCCCACATAGCTAACCATGTGGTTTGAGTCTTGGCCCTAGCAGCTTGAAAGACATACCAGGTGTGTGTGTGCACCAAATCCCGACGGGATGAAGAAATGGAGGAGGAACCAGCAGTTAGCGTAATGTCGCTGGACTCCCATGTAGTTGACCGCGGTTCGCATCCCGGACACGGTGGCTTAAACTCACACCAGGCACGTGTGCATGCATGCCCAGGATCCCGAGAGGAGAATGGAAGAGAAGGGATTGAGGTGTGGCCATCCCTCCCTCCTGGGAGGTGATTTCTCGCTTTCTGTCTCTCTGTCTCTCTGGCGAGTGCACGCGCCCTATAGCAAAAACCTCTCAAAAAAAAAAAAAAAAAAAGAAAGAAAGAAAGAACGAAGTGGAGGAGAAGGGATTGTGGTACAACCATGTCTCATTGCTGTCTCCTCAGTGTCTCTCTACTGAGCATATACCCTCTCTGGTAAAAACAAACAAACAAACAAACAACAACAACAACAAAAAACACCCTCTGCTTTTTATTGCTTGTCCCCGGGCGTCGTGCAGCATGCCCTATCCATGGCCTTTAAGTGTCTCATCTCCCCAGTGGCTCATATGTGACCTGGTGGCAGGGATGGGGGCTCACTAGTCTCCAGGTCCCTTACGGAGGTTCGCTGGGCCTTTGCACAGAGCTGGTGACCCTCGCCAATTCCTGTTGATTTATGGCCCCCCCTGCTGGAAGCTAGGGGATGGGTCTTAGTCAGCTGCGCCCACCCCCATCTCCAGCCCCAGAACCAGTTGTAGGTGCAGCATTTGCTCAGAGATGGGTGTTTCTCAGCAACCAGCAGGGGACGATGAGCTTCTCCTGTCAGGACTGCGTGCCTGTCCTGGCTGGGAGAGTGAGGCTGGGTGACTCTGTGCGATGTGCTCCCACCTGGACAGAGCAGCGAGGAGCACGCGGCCCCTCCCAGCCCCACCCCAAGGTTGGGAGCGACATCCTCCCCTGCCCAGGCTGCCTGGCGACGGTTTGTCTTTGTTTCAAGGGGCGGGGTATGGCAAGATGGCAAAGCACACAAACCCACAGCATTTCGTGTCACGTGGACTTCTGTTACTGACTAGTGTGACCTGAGCCTCGGTATCCCAACCTGAAAAAAGAAGATGACAGCGTCCTCCTCACAGGGTGGTTGTAAGTGAACAGAGGCCAGCCGCTACCACGTGCCTGATCAGTGGGGGAGAGGAGATGGAACGGCACCGTGAACAGCTGTTAGCGACAGCTAGTGTGTACTGAGCACCTACTGTGTGTCAGGCACTAAGAGCTTTACATCTACTGATTCTCTAAGTCCTCACGATAGTGCTATGAGGTGGTTGCTATTTTTACGAGTCCCTTCTTACAGAAGAGAAAACAGGCCCAGACAGCTTAAGTAACTTTCACAAGGTCACACAGATAGCGGTAGCAGAGCCAGGTCTTGAACCCAGGCAGTGTGACCCCAGAGCTGGTACTCGGAGTCACTAAGATATACCCACCTGCATGACGTGCTTTGTCCCCTAACTCTGCTGAGACTGTAGGAGCTGGACCTGGGGAACTGTTTGGTTTGCTCGGGGCCCACAGAGGCAGCATTTACTTGGTCAGGCACCATCCCCGTCTTTCCTCAGGATGAGGCTGAAGGTGTTCCTCATTATACCAGGCTTTGGTGATGAGGATCCTCGGGAGAACCCTTGCCCAGCCCTGGCTGCTAGGATGCTTGGACTTCCCTGGTGGGGAGGGTGTGTCTTGCCTGGTAGACTCTGAACTGTGCTCCAGGAAGCTTAGCCCCAACCCAGGATCCACCCAGTGGCACAGTGGGGTTCACAAGGCAGAAGTGTGGGTACAAGCCTCAGTCCCAGTTCTCTTCGCTCCCCGTGCCTTTGGCTTTCCTCTTCCCTTACCCTGCCTTACTGTGTAACATCCGTCTGTCAGTCTGTCTGTCTGCATCAGCTGTCTGATTGCTCCCTTTTGGAGAAAGATGGAGTTAAAAGTTCTGAAGTACTAAACATTTTAGCACTCCCCTCTCCTCCCCCTTACCGCATGTTGTCAAAGGCCTACACCTGGACCATGCCGGGCTGGCTGTGTGAACGTCACCTGGACGCTGTGTGAGCGTCACCTGGACGCTTCTCAAACGCACCGGCCTACCTTCTTCCTGAGACCTGCAAGTGGGTGCCCGTGGGAAGGACTGGCAGTGGGGTTTAACATGCCACGGCGATTGTACTCTGCAGCCTGGGCTGGAATCCCGGGGGGTGGGGGGCTGTCTATTTGGGACCCTCACCTAGAGCATCCTATGCATCATAACCCAGACCTCTCACCTGGGTCCCGAGCAGTGCTGAAAGGCCACAGTGAGATGTCAAAAAGAGCCCTACTGTGCGCTGAGCATCTGAAAGCCTGGGAGTCTTAAAGGAGGGTAGCTGCAGGGTTTTTGCTGTTATTTTCCAAAGTATAAAATCAACTGAGGGTTTGCTACCCCGGGGAAAGGTCTCAGGAGAAGGCCAGAAATCCCTCTCCCACCCCTCCCAGAAGCAGCTGGTCAAGTCCTCAGTAAGTGAAGGATGTAGCAGTCTCCTAGGGAAAGTGAGGCCCAGGTACAGGGAGGGCTGGGGCAGGCTGGAGTCCTTGGCTTTCCCGGGTGTCATCTGGGCTGCCAGCAGGCCCCAGGAGCAGCTTCATGTGCCACTCCCCTCTGCCATCGGGCAGTTCTGCCCCATGTCCTGGGTGGGGGCTCCCTGCAGAGAAGCTCCCTGTGGCTGAAAGGGCCGGATGCGCTGCTGGCAGAGGGTGCTCTGATGGACTTCAGAGAGCACAAAGGGGCGGAACTGCCTGCCTGCAAGGCTGGGCATGGCCTTCCAGGGGGACACCGGGTTCTGTCTGCCCTGCAAGAGGCTACTATGGGGCTTCTCGAAACCCTGCCTGGCTGGAGTTCACAGGGCTTCCAGCCCCCTTTCCTTTCTCAATTCCCCACCCAGTCTCACCAAGTCTTGGTCTGTCCTCCCTCTGAGCAGCTGCTCAAGCACTTCCACAGGCCTGCAGGCTTTCCGTGCCCACCCGTCTCCCCACCGGGAAGGCCCCTCTCATGTATTCCCGAAGGGGCAGTGGGGGCCTTGCTGCCCCAGAGGCATGGTGCGGCCTGGGTTTCTGCCATTGGAGGGACTTGACACCCACAGCACTTGTCCAGCTGCAGGTGCTCCTGTGGAAGCACCTCTGCTCTGGGTCATGCTCTCACAGGGTGGCCTGTGAGGCAGGCCAGGAGGGGTGGCCTCTGGGGACAGGGATGCAGAAAGGGGCTGCATGGAAGGGCCACTGGGGCCTCTCCCAGGAATAGCCTTCGTCTACCTCCCCCTGGCACTAGAGGTCTCCTGGGATGGGCGAAAGCTCAGGACATGGAGTTTAGAGGGTGGTCCCGCCACCTCCAGCCTCTCCCCACTGCACAGAGTCAGCGTGTGGGCAGGAAGATTGGGTCACATGCTATACCAGGACGCACCCACAGCAGCCTCCTTGTCAGGCTTCGCACATGCTTAGTGATGGGGAGCTCACTACTGTGTCACCTGGCTGTTCCATGGCGGGACAGCTCTGGCACTCAATGTCACGCGTGTTCTTTATCTTGTCAGAGCCCCAGCCGCAACTCTGCACCTCTCACCCTACACCCCTAGCGCGTTTCAAAAGCACCTCCAACTCCACATGTCTAAACTTAGTGGGAAGCCTGGCCTCCCCTCGCATCCCTTCACCTGCGCCGTTCCAGGCCCTACCAACAGGCCTCCCAGCCTCCCGCAGGCCTGACCTCCTTGCCCTCACTGTCATCCCTCCCCCAGCCCAAGTCACCCTCCAACTCATCTGCTCCTGTCCACCTGCCCTGCCCCTTTTGTCAGCCACACAGCAGCGGGGTAATCTTGAAAACACCCGAAATATCAGCATGCTGTCTCCGGACTAGAATGCTTCAGTAACCAGCTTATGTTCTCAGACCGAAGACCGCATTTCTTAAGTGGGCCGAGGCCTCGCCACACTCTCCAGCCTCATGACTCCCTGACTCTGGCCTTTGGCTCCCAGACACGTGGTGGTGGTGGTGGTGGGTGGGGCACACTGTCTGGCCAGGAACACAGACTCCATAGCCAGGCTGCTGGGCTCAAGTCCGGCTCTGCTCATCATGGCTGTGTGACCTCGGGCACGTGTGTTCACCTCTCTGTGCCCGGGGTTACGCCTCTGTCAGATGTGGCTGTGGATAATAAGAGTATCTCCCTCTCAGGAGGGTCATTTTTAGGACTTAAAAAGTTAAAACGCAAAGGGCGTTGAGCAGTGCCTGACATGCCCAGAACTTCAAGAGAGCCCAGTTCCTCCTGTTGCAGGTGGAGAGTGCAGGGGCTTGGAGCCAAGCTTCCTGGGTTCGAATCATGCCTCTGCCCTTCCAGGCGGGACACTGTCTTGGTGGTTCCCTTACGTTTCTCTGTCTCAGCCTCGGGCCCGTAAGATGGGTTGCTGTGAGAACTGAATGAACTGATGCATGCGAGAGGCTTGCGGGGCTCCCGGACGCACGCTTCTGTGTTGCGTAGCTTTTAGCCATCCTCTAAGTCTGGGTTCCTCACCTGGTGAGTCGCTGCTTGTCCTTGGATGGCATCTCAGCTGTCACCTCCTCATGATGGGCCAGACTAGTCGATGCCCACACCTGGCCCCGGCCCTTGCCCCTCTCAGCTGAGCTCTGACGGCAGTGGCCGCTTCATGTTGATGTGTGGGGTTCGTAGACACGTCTGTGCTCCTGGCTGGAGTGTGAACCCCGCATCTGCTCTGTTCACACGTTTAACTCCAGCACTCTGCAGAGCACTGGTACACAGCAGGGGTTCAATACCCAACTATGGAAGGAGGACAGAAGGGGAGAGGCCCCCAGTGTCCACCCCAGCGCCCCTCTCCCCCGCGATAGGGGACCTCTGCCTTGTCCAGCATCAGGCCCAAGACAACCCCTGACCCCTGAGACCCTTAAGGTCCTGGACCCCTTGACCCCTTGGCTCCCACTACCCAGTCATTCCTGAGGGCCAGCCCCTTCCTCTCCTGAGGCAGCAGTAGTGCCTGAGGTTAGCTGGAAGGGAGGACTTCCTCGTATGAAGGCTGGAAAGTTCACACAGGGCATGCGCCTTCTCTCTCTGACTCCTTCAGGACCACAGAGCCCGAGGCCACGTCTGCCTGTGGTTCTGGTGGACAGAGAGGCAGAGGCAGTCCCTAGCATCCGGCAGACCCTTGGGCCCCTGCTCCATGGCCCTGGGAGTCTGTGATCAGACGCCAAGTCCACAGCACAAAGAGAGCTGCAGAGGACGGAGGAGACAGCTCCTTCAGGCACCCCAGGACTTCCCCCAGCCCCCAGCACACAGGCCGGGAGTCCAGTTTCAGTGGGTGTGGGTTGGATGCTTGATTTCCTGCACTTTGATTTCACTCAGCGGAGCTGCCTGCGCCCTGAGGCATGCGGCTACACAAAGGTCTGTCCCCTTCAACCCCCTGCTGTGGGGCCAGCCCTCTCCTACAGGTCCCTGGCAGCCTGGTCCTGCCTCTGGGCCTTTGCTCCTTTGCCACCAACCCACCCACCCTTCTCCTACCCGAATTGTGCCAAATCCCTTCTGGGACCTCAGCGATGAGTCCTAACGGGGCAGACCTAAAAAGAAGTAATACAATTTTAATGTGGATCAGAGACACCAGTCGTGGGCCCCTGCCCTCAAAGGGCTGGCCAGTCTCCCGTGGTCAGCACCCCAGAAACAGTTATACTGCGGGATGACAGAAAGGCCTCAGGAGATGCGATCAGGCACGGCTCTGCACCAGGCGTTGTGAGCAGACACCGGCACAGGTGTGGCGCTTGGCCTGCTGGGGTCACTTTGCCAGGCGTCTCCTCATCTTTCGGCTTCTAGTTCTCAGGGCCGAAAAGGCAGGGCTATAGGCAGGACCCTCACTCACCCACTCTCTTTTGGGAAGAGGGCGGGCGCGTGAGTTTCCCAAGAGGAGGAAGGGCATGGTGAGTGCAGCAGACCTGAACACTTGTCACAGGGCTGCACGCCATGAGGCCAGCCCAGCGGAGGCTGTGCCAGCCTCACTGCAGCAGGTGGGAGGAGGCAGGGCTGGCATCAGCTCAAGAGAAAAGCGGCCTTCACCTGGCCAGTGAGCTAGACAAGCTGGCGAAGCAGAGCTCCCCTTCCTCACGTCTGGATGCCTCTTTCTGTTGTCTGATCTCATCTCGCTTGATCCTCCCAGCTGTCCTGTGTGATTTAGCAGATGACTAATACTATCCCCAATTTCTGGATGAAGAAATTGAGGGGCAGAAGGGCTATAGCTCTGACGTCACGCGCAGTTAGCGGGAGAGTTGGGACTAGACCCCAAGGCCCTGGCACTCCCAAATGTATTCACGCTCCTATCTGCACCACCAAGCTCCATGTATAGCCATGCTTCGTTAGGCTTTGGAAGCTGTCAGTGTCGACACCCCCCGCCCACCTCCAAAAGCAGATGGGCTATAATAGGCCTCATACCCTAATAACATCAATAATTAATTAATTTTTATTTTGGGGGCCATAGGGGATGTATGCTCTCCAGAAAGAGAGACAGAGAGAGACAGTGAGAGAGAAAGGGAGAAACCACCCCACCCCACCCAGGGGGAAATGGCCACATTGCAAACCCTTCTCCTCCATTCTCCTCCTGGGATTTTGTGCACACACGCACACACTTGTTCATCATGATTTTCAAGCCACTGGGTCCGGGACTCGAACCACATTTGCCCATGTAGGAGTTGAGTGCCTTAATGACTATGCCACCTGCTGGCCCCCAGAAATTAATTATTGAAGGCTATCTTCCACCTAAAGCATTTAGCACAGTGCCTGGGAAATAGAGCTCACTATATCTAGCTATTATTGTGATACTAACCTTTGTTTACTAATTCCCCCCAAAACGGATCAATGCTTCCTGGTTTCCAAGGCACTTTCAGCTACATTAGCTTATCCAGTGTCCATGTCAGCACTTCGAGGTGAGGTCGGCAGGGGCTGATACCCCGTTTGCAGATTCCCCCCAGGGGAGGTGCCAGGTTCAAGGTCATGGCTGCAGAGCACAGCTCACCTGGCCTCTCGTGCTGGGCTCTGTCTCCCGCAGGTTATAGAGGCCCAGGCTGAGCTGGGCCCTTTAAGAGCCCTGAGGCTGAGGCATGAGGAGGGAGTGGCCCCTAAACCCATGGCGGGGGAGGGGGCCCAATCTCCGCTGGGCCCCAAACCCCGGGGGGGGGCGGGAGCCACATTCTCTGGAGGGAGTGAGTAGCCGCCTGGCATTTTCTCTTTGATACTGATACAGGCGTTTTAATAGCTACGATGATCAGGCGGGTGATGTTTCAGCCCTGGCCACACAGGGCATTCCAGGAGGCCCTGGCTGCCTGGAGGGACAGAGCAGGCAGGCTTCTCTGCTCAGGGTGGCTACGGGGCCACCCAGGGCCTCAGGAAGTTTCACACCCACACCTTGGCCCGGGAATTTCTCACCAGGAGTCAGTCTCAAAATCAGATGTCTAGCGGTGCCAGGCCGCTGGCCTAAGTAGGTTGAAGCTGGCCGTGGGGAGAGAGTACCATGGTGACAGAAGGCACGCCATGCAGCCACCACGCAGCCACCACGCAGCACCACCTGATTGCACGACAGCCGGTGTTATCCTCCCTTCGTACAAGAAAACGGGAAAGTAGGACTTCAGGTGACATCTCTGACTGGCGAACAATCAGTATTTACTGAGCACCTGCCATGGGCCAGGGCCTGTTCTAGGCACTAGGGATATGGCAGGGAATCAAACAGGAGAAGTACCCACGTGCTTGTGGAACCTACATGCAGTGGTGGAAGAACTCAATAGGCGAGAAAAATAAGCCTCCCCTACCCTAAAAAAATTCTAATAAGGAACTAAAATGGGGACAGGATATAGGGAATATATTGGAAAGAAGGGATGCAGGAGGCAAGGGAGGCCTCACTAAGAGTGTGCCGGGTGGATAGATGGGGAACAGACGTTCTAAGCAGGGAGCCCAGTAGGTGCAAAGGCTGGGGAAGAGGAAAGCTTGGCATGTGCAGGAACATCTGAAGACCTGTGGGGTCACCCTGGCTGAGTGCAGTCTTGTAGAGCAAGGGCAGAAGCTGGGGATTCGTTGGTTATTGCAGTAACTGGCCAGAGATAACGAGGCCAGGACCAGGGCGTAGCGGTGCCGTAGTGGTGCCGTAGTGAGAAGGGGCCATGCCCTGGGTGGGTCTGAGAGGTAGAAAACACGGGCTGGTGACTGAACAGGTGTGGAGTGAGAGAGACAGAGGCATCAGTGGTGATTCTGAGGCTTTGCACAACCAGCGTCATTACCTATGACTATCAGCTGGTGGCAGGGGCAGACCTGAGGAGTGGGAACAGCTATCAGGAACTCAGTGCTACAGATTTTGAGATGCTGTGAATGGGCGTACCAGGCAGGTAGCTGGAGTTTCAGAGGAAGGTCCAAGTAGGTGTTGAAAAGCCGGGCTGTCGTCACATATAGATGGTTTTGTAGCCCTAGAGAAAAGAGGCGTGACCCTGGACTGCAGGCCCTGTGGTGCTCCAATGTGTAAAGCCAAGTGGGGAAGGAGGAACTTGAGGAAGGAGACCGAAAGGGAACTGCCAGGTGGGAGGGAAAGCAGGGAGTGTGGTGTTCTGGAAGCCAGAGTGCAAAGGTGTTCCAAGGAGAAGGAGGAGGAAGAGGAGAGGAGAGAGAAAACATTGCTGACAGGCTTTGCTGGGGACCGTCCATAGAACTTAGCAACACAAGGCCACTGACGACCTCAAGGAGAGTCCTAGGGTGGGGTGAAAGGGCTTAGGATGGCTGGGTGAGAGGACAAAGGGCAGCAGCAAAGGTAGACCTTCCCTTTCCACCACCAAGCCAGAGGGGGCCTTGACCCCATGACTCACTCCCCCCATGTGATTGTCATTTTTTTATTTGTTTAAAGTTTATTTATATCTTCCATCAGAGATGGGAGAGAGAGAGAAAGAGCTAGGTACCCCCACAGAATCCTCATGCTGCAACCCACCCTCAGTCCTAGCCAGCCTGGGTTACAGGCACATACACGCATGCCCAGCATGTCCAGGGAGGTCTCGGGACACAAACCTGGGACACTTCCCATGTGGTCCAGCTGCATTACTGCCGTACCACCACCTGACCCTTCATGTGACTTTATTTACCTCTGTGGCTCATCCTGAGTGTGGCAAAATCACACAGCAGTGAGGAAGTAGGGGCTAGAGACCTGCTTGTAAGGGCCAATGGGTCCTCAGTGTCAGGATGGGAACTACAGTGCACTGGATGGAGTCACACTGCTGGCCAGAGTGCAGGCCCCATGCAACCGGATCATCTGGTTCTTCAAGAGAAATTACAAGTACAAATTTGCTTCAAAATATTGGCCACAAACTCAAGAGTAATAAGCACAGCGCGGGAGCCAAACAACATGCATCTAAGGGCCAATTTTGCCCTGAGGCGCTCAGTTTCTAAGTGCTGCACTAGCGCCGGAGAATGTGGGTTTGAATCTGGCATTGCTTACTTCACCAGTGCTCTCAGCCAGGTCGCAGTCTCCCCTCTGTGCTTCAGGCTCCTCACCTCAAAGGAGCACAGTCATCACTAACGTTTACCAAGAGCCTAGGTGTCAGGCTCTGTTCTCTCCGTGCGTCAAGCTTTCCAACCCTCTCAGTAACCCAATGGCTGTTATCATCCCAGTGGCCAAGAACCGTGTGTAAACCCAGGCAGCCTCACTCCAGAGACACTCCTGCTACCTTCTGTGCTACTCTGGCTCATTCCATTAAGGACCAAGGAGGAGACCTGTGAGACATTTAGCACACTGCTCTTGCAGAGTGAGCACACAGATGCTGGCACCTGCGGGCATCCTGCCATGCGTGACCATGCTGCATGGACCCCTCCATTTGCCATCGTGAATATGGCAGATCCCTGACTGGAGGGGGTGTCTAGCCTCTGGAATCTGTTCCTCTTCTGAGCTCCTAGGTTGGCTCGGTGATTTGCAAGCTGGTAGGAAGAGGTTTGGTGGAAGACTGAAGAAGGCCTTCCCAGCACCCTTCTCCCAGCCCGCTCAGATGCCTGTGCTGGCTTAGCGAGGGACACCAGAACAGAAGTCACTCACTGTCCCTGCCCCAAGACCCAGCGGGAGCCCAGTCTGAGACTGGAAACAATTTGCAGAGTTGAGAAGAATATGTCATTGTGTGCATGAGTGTGAGGTACAGGAAAGTCGCAGGCAACTGGCTTCTAGGGCCCTGTCGTTGGGGTGACTTCTGTAAGAGTTCTCCAAAGATGACAGATACTGAGATGACCAAGATGGGCCCTCTTGTCTGCTTCTTATTACCCACACACCCAGTGGCGGTGGCGAGGGAAAAGCCATTAATTGTCTTTGATCCAGGAACAGAGCTCCCGCCAGCTCCCCTCTTGCGGCCCCTTCCCCTCTCCCAGCCCTCCCACCGGCCCACAGACACTTCCCAGGGCTCAGTGTTTATGAGCTCCGAGCTCCGGTGACTCCTCTTGTCTGTCTCTTTGTGTAGAAATGGAAGCTCCACTCACGGAGGCGCCGGGAGGCCCCGAAGATGTCTCCAGATTGTAACTGCCCCCCAGGTAAGGAGCCCTGCGAACGGGTAAGGTTGAGTGTCCCTAGGATGGGGACACACACCAGAAGTTCTTCCCAGTGGCCCTTCTCTACTCACACCCCACTTGGGCCATGACTTCTCATCCAAAAGCTGGGAATGACCATATCCCTGATGGTTGCTTTCCATCTACGCACTGATCGGCTCCCCGTCCCCCATCATCCGTCCATCCATCGTTCATTCATTTACGCATCTCTCATCCATCCGTTCATAAACTCTTCTAGGGACCTGCATTCTTCCAATCGCTTGTCACACAATCAGATAAGCTGGTGGGTGTGTCTGTTTGGAACATGATGAAGTGCTGTGTGGACTGGAAGGGACGGCCCGCCTCACTGGGGCTGGGATCTTGCTCACCATGTTCTCTGTCACGCCTCCAGCTCCTGGCACTTGGCGGGCATACGAATATGTTTACTACCTGAATACATGAATGGTTCCATAATTCCAAGACCTTGTTTGCCCTAGTGAGGTGGCTCAGGGTGGCGCATAACATGCTCACGTATGAGGGATCGAGGCCAAGCTAGAGGTGTGTGATGCACTTAACCAGGCTAATCTGGATCCCAAGCGCGCATTTGCCGTTCACCAGCTCTGTGAGGGCCGGTCACACACCTGCCTGTCCTGGTGCTCTTTCCTCTGTGTCCCAGCCTGCCCTTCGACTGGTCTAGTCATCTATTTAGTGGCTTTCCATGGGTACCTGCTCTGGGCTGGGCCCAGGCTGGCTCTGGGGCTCAAGTGCATCATGGCAGGTTAATCACAATGGTAAGCTGTAGCTCATTAGAAACGGCAGATGAGTTCATCATTACTCAAGTTTCACTGTTGCCTAGAATGGGCTGTACCCCTTTGGAGGTGGGGGAAAGAAGCCCTAAACAAGAATTGGGAGAGACAAGGTAACGTACGACAGACAGCTATGACCAGCTGTGGGTCTCTGGCAGCTCAGAGCGTGGCCTCCTCGATACCTGCTGGCCACAGGTGCTATCAGCAGGGCCCTCCTCCAGCCAAGCAGCCGAGAAGCCCCAGTAACCCTCGCTCAAGGTCCCACACCGGGGAAGAGGGGCCGACAGATGTCAGGCGATGGGAAATGGGGGAACCACATATTCCAGAGACGAGTGGGCTGGGGTGGGAGTCCCATTCAGGATGCTGTCTCGGGAAATGGTGAGATTATGAAGGGTTTCAGCTGGCCCTGGGCAGAAGAGGGTCGTCTGGGTTAATTAAAAGGGTGTCCAAAGCCCTGGGAAGCTCCCTCCCTCTCTCTAAGCCCAGGAGATTGGGCCCCCGTGTTCTGGGAAAGCTTTTAGGAGAGGAATGCTGAGATAATGAGATGAGGTGGAGGCAAGGGTGGGGTGACGAGGCCAAGGCAGAGCAACCAGACACATCAGCGTTTCCAGGGCAGCCCAGTTTCAAAATACGCAGTTCTGTTATAACTCCAGGGCGAGTGCAACCAATTTTTGCTTGAACTACAGAACGCTGGTTACGAACAGCTCAGGAGCCATGGAGGCTATATGATTGCATTCCATCTCTAGTCTAACCTTCAGGGAGTTGTTTAACCTCTCCGTGTCTTGTCTGAAAAACAAGGATAGTAGCCACCTTGCAAATACATGGGGGAGATTCATGTGATATAATTCTGGAAAGTACTTAACACCTTACCTGACTCCTAGTAAGCGCTAGTATTATTTTGCTCAACTGCCTCTTGAACTGAAAAAGCGCACTGCAATCCTTCTAGAGCCCTGGGTCCTGGTGTGCCAGGCAGAAAGCTTGCCCTTCTCCCTTCCCTGCCAGATGGGAGAGTGCACAGCAGCCATCTGATGGCCTTCAGATGTCCTGCCCACCATCAAGTGGGGGCCTGATCAATAGGTCTCAATTTGGGGCTTCAGGGAGTCCAGGGGAGGCAGAGGGGAGGGAGGATTTGGAAGAGTACGTCATCTTCTCCTTCTTGCTGGGAGTCCCTATGCGCCCCAGGTCTAGGGCAGTGAAGAAAATCCATGAAGCAGCCTGAGCAGTGCAGAGGGTGGCAGGGAGGAGGGACACGGATATATGACTGCATATATATATATAATGTATACATATGTAATCTGTCAGTGAAGTACCTCTCCCCTTTTTGGGCCTGCATCGCACATCTCCAATATTTGCTTAGAGTCAGAGTTCACAAACCACTTAGTAACTGCTTTCCGCTCCTGACACTTGTGGAAGGACTCGTAGATTATAAAGGCCGTGCACAAATTCAAGTGTCATCACTGCCATCTCGCCAGGCCTGATATTGTGTCCCACACGTGGCAGGTGCCCGACGTCCATTCAGTAGTTGGTTAATACTCATTCCAGGTGACTGGATTGTTTTTCGCGTTCTCCATCTGCCATCTTACCCCCACCCCGCACTGAGTCTCGCCTGATGCCAAAATCACCGTTGTTGAGATGCAACAGCCCATCGTGGTTGCTGGGATGTTCTCCATCTGCCATCTTACCCCCACCCCGCCCTGAGTCTCGCCTGATGCCGAAATCACCGTTGTTGGGATGCAGCAGCCCATCGTGGTTGCTGGGACTGTCGTCTTCCATGGCCACTGGGATTGGAATCTAGAGCCCCAGGCCAGGCCCTGCCTCCAGTTTCCTTCTATGGCCAGTTAGGTCGAGACCGGAGTCCTGTAGTGGGTGGGTGTGTTTTTCCTTGAGGCCGCCTAGAGCCCAGGGTGACATCCAGAGGGCTTGGGATACATAATGGTGGGCAGAAAACCTGCCTCCGTCCCTTCCTACACCGACCTCACCAGCATCCTCCTGGGATCCTCCCTGTCCCAAAATAGCCGTGGACTGGCTGAGATCTGGCTGCTTCCTGCTTCTGGGCTGCATGCACTGTTTGCCAGGAGAGTGATGGGTTCACAGGCCCGGGATGGGATGCCAAAGGTCAAGCCTCAATTAGGAGGGTCATGGTGGCCAGAAGTTCAGAGGAATAGGTGTGGGCTGTTTGCAAAGCTGTGGCCTGAGGAACCGGAGCAGGGTCTTGGGAACAGATATACATACCGTGGGACTTCCTGGGCCTCTTGAGAAGAATACAACGATCAGGACCTCCCATTCTCTGTCTCTGTTCTCATTAACAAATGAGGAGCAGGACAATATAGACTCCGGCTGGCAAGGAAGCGACTACTTCAGACCCGCCACGCTGGGGCTAGGTGGGGCTGGCCAGCGTCAAGTCCAGGGTGGGGCTGGCCGTGTGAGAGATGGTGCATGCTGCAGACGAGGGAGCCAGGACCAGTTGAGCTGCTGGAGCGAATCACTCAGACCCTGGGTCTCATCTCTAAGGGGAGGCTAGACCAAGCTCATGCACTCACCACAAGGCTAGGGGGCACGTGGCCAGGTTTGTGCATTAGCACCTTAACCAGCACCTGTACAGCGGATGGCGGAAGGGACCAGAGCTGCCCTCGGCCAGGCCAGTAGAAGAGGCCATGCGTCCTCTGTCCCAGTGTGCTGGTGAGGGGTGTGAGTGAAGTGTCTGAGTCAGCTTCAGTGAGTAGTGCCCCTGGAGGTTGGTCATTAGGAACAAAGAAGCAGGTGGGAGGGCAGAGAGCCGGGCCATAGACTCACTGACTTCATAACAAAAGATAGCCATGCAGGGGGACTTGAACAAGGTGGAAGTATAACTCATGCTTACGAACAGGGCAAAAGAGAGCAGGCCAGGCTGCCATCTTCATATTGTGGCTCCTGGGGCCCTGGCAGCCACTTCAGTTCTTGCCATACCCTGGCCAGCATGAAAGTGGAAACCAGCAGGGAGTGTATGCCCAAACCCCCAAGAGCAGACCTTGAATAAAAAGAATCACATCACTTCTGCTCACCTCCTATTGGCCAGAACTTGGTCATGTGGTTGTCCTCAGGTCCAGGGAAGCCTGGATGTTTGTATGCCCAGATAGAACTTAATTGCTAGGGGAGGTGCGAGAACAGATACTGAAGATCAAGTAAGTAACTGTCTGCACAGACGGCATTCCAGGCTGGCTCAGGGATGGGCGTGAACAAAAACTCTGAGGAGTGAAAAAAAGACAAGAACGTTTGGGGATGGCAAACAGCTGAAGGAATCTGGAGCACAAAGAAGTGATGGGAAATGAGGGAGGAAGAGATGTCAAGATTGCAAAAGGCCAGTTCCACACTCCAATTTCTCTGTTCAATGGGAGGCAAATGTATTATCTTGAGAGTGACCGATTGGTAATGGCTGCCTGGAAGGCTGTGCTGAGTCAGATTCCGACTCAGTACCTAGGTAATCAGCTTAGTGATGTCTGCTGTGGATAGGGGAGTGGTGAGCAACAGCTTGTGCCCTGGCTGTGTTATCCCTATAGGAAAGGATGTGACCTGATCCCATATATGCTTCTGAACAATCACTAGCAGTGATGTGGAGGCTGGCTTGGAGAGGAGAGCAGCTCCTTCCAGAAACAAAAGTTTCTGGAAACTCCTATAAACAAGGCTTTATTTTTTTCATGATCTGCTATTTTTGTTCAGGTTGGAGTGGCCTCTCCAGCTTTGGTTATTTTCCATGGGTGGTGAGAACTGATGCCCACACATCCTAAACCCTTTGCTTTGGCTAGTCTCGCCCTATTTTCCCTGGCACCAGATTTTACCCCCAGCAGCCTCATGACATTTCCATGGGTAGGGCCTGTGGCCAGAGCTGAAGTCCCCAAATGGGCTCCTCCTACCTCTCTTGCTGCAGCAGAGCAGACCCATCGCATCTCCCCACCCACGCCCCATGATGCTCTTCATTGTAGATTCAGCACAGAAAAGCAAGACTTCAGTCCAAAGCATCCCTTGGTACCACTAGAAAAGAATAGGATTGAAGAGCTGATGGCTATTTAAGGAAGAACTTTTAGACTAAAGAAATACTGCCTTTAGATAGCTCAGAAACCCTGCTTTACAACCACCTTTGTCCCCATCAGTCACCAAGGCCCGCGGATCTTCATCTTCACCATCATCACCTTGTTTAAGCTGTCATCATCTCCCCCTTATTCACTGCAGTACCCCCCTACCTGGCCACTTCCAAACCCCTTCTGCAAAAGAAAGCCAGAAACAGTGTATTTTAACTTAAAGCATACCCTTAGTCAACCCTAGCACTTCAACCTGTTCATCATCCTTAAAGGCCAAAATCCCTCCACAGCCTGCAGCCCTCCTCACACCATCCTCGCTGTCATCCTGTGTTCACTCCCAGTGGTTTCCTGATAGCTTGGGGCTACTGGTCACCTGGCCACATTTGGAATGGCAGGGCTATGGGAAAGTGAGACCTGGCCACCAGAGCAGGGGTGTTCTGCTTTTAGGAATCAGCCAATCCAGAAAGCATGGGCCCCTGGCTCCCAAGCTAGGGGCTTCCTTGGCCTTGGTGTTCCCATTTCAGGCAACCTGCTCACTTCAGAAAGAAGGTGGCCTATTGCCTTGGAGAGGGCCCCTGGACGTAAGCCCTGCCAGCTACAGCTCCCGCCCACTCACGGGGAGGACTCAGGTAGCCAGTGCAGGAAGCGCCCAAGTGACCACAGCTGCTGGGACGCCAGGTGTGCAGGCTGCAGAATCGCTCCTCCACCTGCCCCTGGAAGCACCTCCTCTCTCAAGGCCCTCTCTGGCTCTTTGTTTTAGGGGTGCCTGGGGAATTCTCTGAAGTTAATTCCTTTCCCATTTCCCCTCAAAAAGCACTTCCAGATCCCAGCCTTCCTGGACAAGGCCGATAATGTGTTTCTCTTAGATCAGTTCTGATAACGCCCGGGTGGTCGCTGAGATTTGTGGGGAAATAAAAATAAGGAAATGGAAGGTTCCGGAAAGGCCAGAAGAACCCTGGACTGGGAATTGGCCTCAGGCCCTGAGGGACTCCAAGCCGGTTGCTCTTCTCAATCTGGGCTGTGGTTTCCTTACTTGTAGGAGGAGAAAAACGACTTGGCAAGTCAGCAAGATCTGGTAAAGGTGGTTCACTTCCTAGGCCCCTCCGAGAGAAATACTGTTCGTGCATGAAAGAGGGAAGGTTGCCCGCTGCAGCACTGTTTGCACTGCTGAAAATGGGGGAAGGAAAGGAAGCCTGAGTACCTGTCAGTAGCAGAATGAACAGACAAGTTACAGGGCAGGGCATTAAATGGGGTTTGTTCCAGGACATGCCATACACGGTGAGCGCAGACCAAACAATTCCATGGGTGAATCTCATCTGTGGGGGGCTAGGGGGGAGCAGATGAGAGACTATGTAGAGTGTAATTCACTTGTATGAAGTTAAAAACGTAATGCACTGTGATACATGGTTTGGGTAGGATATGTAGAAGTAGCAGACATATATATAACCATATGGGAAGACACACATCAAACTCAGTGGGTGGGAGGGATGAGGGGGGATTTGGAACCGTGGAAGGCTCAGCCATAGGGGTAGCTATTAAGCAGGGTGGTGGGTATGCCAGGTTCATTACACATATATTTAAATCAGTTCATCTATTTATATAATCCAATGTTTTTTCACATATGATGGGGTCTTCAAAATGTTCATGGGAAATACGTATTATGAAAAAAATCTCTGCGTATATTTAACAATTTCCATACCGAAATATGCTTGTACTTTTATTTTTTAATTTACTATAGGGTGTATGTACTTGTCAGAGAGATAGAGTGAAGGCATCCCTCAGGCGGGATGGCCACACCAAAATCCCTTCTCCTCTAGGCTCCTCTTGGGATTTTGGGCATGCACACACACATGCTCAGCTTTATTTTTCAAACTTCTGGGTCTGGGACTCAAACTGCATGGGCGGCATGTGAGACCCAGCCACCTTAACCAACGCGTCAATGACTTGGCCCACTTACACGTTCGGATCTATTTTTCCATGAACTATTTGAAGTCCTTGTACATTCACTGAATTGTGCCATCATTATCACAATTTTAGGTCACTTTCATCATCCCAGAAAGAAATCCCATGCCCATCAGCAGTCATCCTCCACTTCCTCCTGCCCTCCAGCCGCAGGCCACCACGGGCCCTGGAATCCCTGGTTTACAGAGAAAGACTCACCCTCCCTTCCAGCCAGCCACAGTGTGGAGTGGTGGCCACTAGAGAGGAACTTTTCCCAAAGGCCGTGTTAATACTACCCTCCTCCAGGCTGCCAGCTCTGCCCTGTGACCTGAGAGGGAGAGGGCTGCATTTGTAGCAGCTGTAGAGTGAGACCCGGTGACTGGGTTTTCACAGGAGCTCCCTCATCACAGGAATCACGGGAGGGTGAACGAGAGGAGAACGTGGCAGAGTCTGACTGAGTAGACGTGCCAGTGGACTAGCACCCACTGCATTACTTCCCCCTGTCTATTGTGCTCTCTGCCTCTCCCCCCCACCCCCCAGAGGCCAGCGGAGGAGACCTGGAGAAAGAGCAGATTGTGCCCCAGCTCCTGGAAGGCCATCCACTCCCATAGTGATTTGACATGTTTGTGTCACGCACTCACCCCTCAGGTTTTCTCCTTAGAACACTCCCTATGAGGGCCCAAACTGCAGCCAGAGCAGTTCATGAACCCCTCCTGCCACCTCATCCCCCAGCCCAGCATGGGCAGGCCAGGGATCAGTGGCCAGATTTCTGGGCTGGCTGTGTGCTCTTTAGGGCTCCAGGCTGTTCCTAGGCTACATGGACAAGTGCCCTAGGCCCACCGGGGGTAAATGCTGCTCTGGGACCCAGGTGCAGCCCCATGGGATACAAGGTTATCCAATCCAGTCCCTCCTGCGTAGGGTTACATCAGTGCCAAACAGAAGCACAAGCATCCTCTTTGGGATATGCAATAGAGGGAGTGACTACTCGTGAAGGGAGGAATCAGGAGAGCCTTCCTGGAAGAAGTGGCCTTTGAAGATTTCAGTAAATGCAAACATGGACAAGGGAACTTTAAAAGTTCCTAGTAAAAATTGAACTGACGCATGAGTTTACTTCGGGGCAAAGAATAGTTTAGAATTCCATGTGCAGCTTTTTCATAATACGCATTTTCCATGAACTTTATGAAGATCCCCCTGTATAAGGACATTTTTATAAAGAATTATTTTATTTACCTTTATTTATTTTATTTTAATTTGACCAGAGATTTTATTTTAAGTTGACCAGAGAGGGACAGAGTGAGAGAGAGAGAGGGCAAGAAAGCCGCCAGGTCTGAGACTCGAACTGCAGTCAGCTATGTGGGATCCAGCACACTTAACCACCATGCCACCTGCCGGCCCCTATAATGACATTATAAGACAAGGAAACAACAAAAGAACAGAGCCCTGAAGCACACTTTTCCCAAAGGCCGTGTTAATACTACCCTCCTCCAGGCTGCCAGCTCTGCCCTGTGACCTGAGAGGGAGAGGGCTGCATTTGTAGCAGCTGTAGAGTGAGACCCGGTGACTGGGTTTTCACAGGAGCTCCCTCATCACAGGAATCACGGGAGGGTGAACGAGAGGAGAACGTGGCAGAGTCTGACTGAGTAGACGTGCCAGTGGACTAGCACCCACTGCATTACTTCCCCCTGTCTATTGTGCTCTCTGCCTCTCCCCCCCACCCCCCAGAGGCCAGCGGAGGAGACCTGGAGAAAGAGCAGATTGTGCCCCAGCTCCTGGAAGGCCATCCACTCCCATAGTGATTTGACATGTTTGTGTCACGCACTCACCCCTCAGGTTTTCTCCTTAGAACACTCCCTATGAGGGCCCAAACTGCAGCCAGAGCAGTTCATGAACCCCTCCTGCCACCTCATCCCCCAGCCCAGCATGGGCAGGCCAGGGATCAGTGGCCAGATTTCTGGGCTGGCTGTGTGCTCTTTAGGGCTCCAGGCTGTTCCTAGGCTACATGGACAAGTGCCCTAGGCCCACCGGGGGTAAATGCTGCTCTGGGACCCAGGTGCAGCCCCATGGGATACAAGGTTATCCAATCCAGTCCCTCCTGCGTAGGGTTACATCAGTGCCAAACAGAAGCACAAGCATCCTCTTTGGGATATGCAATAGAGGGAGTGACTACTCGTGAAGGGAGGAATCAGGAGAGCCTTCCTGGAAGAAGTGGCCTTTGAAGATTTCAGTAAATGCAAACATGGACAAGGGAACTTTAAAAGTTCCTAGTAAAAATTGAACTGACGCATGAGTTTACTTCGGGGCAAAGAATAGTTTAGAATTCCATGTGCAGCTTTTTCATAATACGCATTTTCCATGAACTTTATGAAGATCCCCCTGTATAAGGACATTTTTATAAAGAATTATTTTATTTACCTTTATTTATTTTATTTTAATTTGACCAGAGAGGGACAGAGTGAGAGAGAGAGAGGGCAAGCAAGCCGCCAGGTCTGAGACTCGAACTGCAGTCAGCTATGTGGGATCCAGCACACTTAACCACCATGCCACCTGCCGGCCCCTATAATGACATTATAAGACAAGGAAACAACAAAAGAACAGAGCCCTGAAGCACTGTGTGTGTGTGTGTGTGTGTGTGTGTGTGTGTGTTTTCTCCCCACGCTGACAGATGAGAGCTAATCTAGCAAACCCACGTGAAGAGATGGAGAAGAGATAAGGCTGGAAAAACAGTTGGGGGTGGGTGGGCAGGGAGGCAGCGGCACTGCCCGGAAGAGCAGCCTTTATTTGGTGGGCAGAGTCCGAGGGCAGCTTCTCAACAGGGAGGTGACACGGCCCAGCTGTGCGTAGGTGCAGCGCAGAGGGGGAGTTAGAGGCAGAGAGGGTAGTCAGGACGAGGCTGGTCCCCCAAGAGACCACATGAAGAAGCATGTAGGAGGGGTGAGGAGTGGGGGGAGAGAGGGCTTGCAGGCAAATGCTGGCCGACTGTCGGGTGGGGCAAGGGAGCAGTCAGGGTGACTGGGAGCTGTGAGCCCAGGTGAAGTAGCCAATACCAGGCATGTACCTGGCCTTGTGCCTTCGATACCGTCGAGCACGGTGTGGGGTAGGACTGTAATGATTCCATTTCAGAAACCAAGAAACTAAGGCTCAGAGATATTTGTCCAAGTTGTCCAAGTCTGCTGCGAAGAGACAAAGCCAGGGCTCGAGCCTAAGATTTTGGATCCAGTGCTTTTGTCATCAGGGCAAGTCTGAGCGGAGGGGAGTAGCTTGGGAGGAAGGATGCAGAGCCCTGTTTCAGACAAGCTGGAGGCGGGTGGAGGACGCAGGATGCCCCGTGGAAGTGCTACAAGGGCTTGTCCTGGGGGGAAAGGAGGGAGGTAAGCTCTGATCTTGTCCTTGGAGAAGAAAGGCCTGACCATCATCTACCTGGCTGCCAGAGTCACTGCTCGGGGTACGGAGAAGACAGAGACCCATCTTGTAGGAGAGCCAACTAGAGGCCCCAGACTGGGTACTTGGTCCCAAGAGAGGCCCAGAGCTCGGAGCCCTGTGCCTTTTCCCTACGCAGGACTCGCTGCCTCTCCCACAGCCAGCCCTGGCCTGGTGGAGGCCGAAGGCACCGTCTGCCCCAGATCCAGTGGAGGGCCCCGTGGCCCACTGCCAGCTCTGCCCTGGAGGATCCCAGGAGGACGCTCCTTGGTGATGCTAAAGAAATGCCGGATGCTACTTTGGAGGAAGGGGGCAGTAAACAGGAAGGGCCTGCTGTGGCCTCCACTCACACAGTTCGAACGGACTAATCGGTGGCGTGCCAGATTCATGGACACAGCCCTCAGCTGTTCCTCCTGGCCACCCTGGAGCCACCCTGGCCACCCGCACCCTGTCCCGGCCCCACTCCTTGTCCCGACCCAGCCAGACTCTCAGCCTGGCAGAGTCCTGCGCAGCGACCAGTGCAGCCCAGCAGGGCCCTGCGCAGCCGCGTGGCCACCCTGTGTACCTGCATCTTTGCTGCATCCCCCGCTCACTCTCCGAGGCGAAGACTCACGTTACCCTGCTTTCCCCAGGAGGAGCCCGGAGCTCAGAGCACTTCACTTAAGGACACGGGGTTAGGAAGTGGCAGGGTCAGGACTGCAAACCAGCTTTGGAACATCAGAAGGCAGTGGCCTCATGTGCCGGCAGGGAAACTGAGGACCAGGCAGCAGTGTGTGTCCAGGAGAGCAGTCAGAGAAAGCTGCAGAACGTCCGTTAGGAACAATAACAGCAACCACGTTCAGGAAGCGCTCGTTCTGGCCAGGCACAAGGATGAGCATTTAAGGCATAATCTCATTTAAGCGTTTTAATGACTTAGGCGACAGGTACTATTTTTATCTCCATTTTATATATGAGAACATTGAGGCCACAAAAGGCCACGGCCATGCAGCTAGTGTGTGTTGGAGACGTGATTTAAACCTGCGGTCTGACTCTGGTCAAAGCAGAGTGGTGCGAGAATGCAGACATTGCCTCTCTGTTTCTCTTCTGCTCCCTCGTTCACTCATTAACTCACCCACTAAACAGCTCCTGAGCGTTGGCTCTGCGCCACGACTTGTCCTCAGGAGACAGAGAGGGGCTCACAGTCCAGGCACCGCGGCAGCTGCGGCAGAGACCGAGGGCTCTGAGGAGGCAGGTGGGTGCCTGCTCCCCCAGCACGTGCTGCAGTCCTGGGGCACCTGCCTCTGGGAGCCCCACCCCTGTGCGGCTGGTCACTAGCAAGGCAGGGACATGAGTCGAGAGCCACGCTGTGGATAGTGGCTTTGGGGACTGGCAGCTGGCCCTCAGCACCAGATCTGGGGCAGAAGGGACACCACACTTCAACTGACTGGGCTCCTTGGTGGAGCCCCCAGCAGAGGAGTGCTGGCTCTGCATGCAGGGGTTGGGGGTGGCAGAGGCTGTCGGGGGTCGGGTGGACAGGAGTCGGGGAGGATGGCAGAAGGGGTAGAGCTACAGTTGCTGATTGGCAGTGGGCCCTGCCTGCTCATTCTTTCCAGCTCACTTCACAAACTCATTTCAGCCGGACGCTTCCTCCCACCCTCCAGCCTTTCCATCTGTGTGTGGCAGGTACTCCAGGCAAGGCATTGTGGGACGTCTCCAGTGGGCGGGGTGTAGCCAAAGGAGCTGGAGCCTGGCCGATCTGGTGCATGCAGAGCAGCCTGGTGGAGCCCATGGAGAGCCCCCTGGATCCTGGAGTGAGGGGCGAGCATGGTAGAGACATGACACATTGTGACAGGCCAGCAGGGAGGGTGAGTTGGTCCAGAGCAGATTGGCCTAGTGCTCCCCAGACCTGCCTATGCATTGGCATGGAGGGGTCTCTTGGCCATGGCCTAGGATTCAAGAACACCTAGGGTTCAAGAGCTTGGGCAGCCTAAATGCCCTCTTCACTGCCCTGGAGGCTGGGAACTCAGATGTGAGTCCCTCATGGAGGCTTTCCTGAGTCTCCTGGCTCTGGAGTCTGGACAGTGTGGCTGCATCAGCTTTCCATGGGGTCTCCTCGATTAATCGCAGCTGTTCTTGGTTCTGGTTGGTGGGTCCCTGCGCAGTTCTGGCTCCAGCTCTGGTTGTATCTATAGTTTGTTGCCAGTTGATGCACAGAGCACTAGCAGGTGTGTGATGCTCAGTTTTCGCCTCAAGGAATGGGGAGAAAAAAAGGG
>NW_006159730.1:1006008-1008467 GCF_000334495.1 Tupaia belangeri chinensis | reverse complement strand
GGGAAAGAGAGAGAGAGAATGAGAAAGCAAGCCATCAGGTCCCGGACTCGAACCGTGGTCGGCCATGTGGGGAGTCCAGTGTCCTAAACCACCACGTTACCTACCGGCCCTGGAAATCTCTTCTTTAGTCTATATTATGTTGCTGTTGTTTTGAAGTTGTGTGTCCTTTTCCCCTGAAAGTGTGATGTTCTGGATAACTGAACATCCTTGCTGGTTAGTTGGGGTGTACACATCTATGATTTTTCAACATACCTGACTTTTTGAAGATTCAGATCATATGCTTCCTCTTTCCTTCCCACCCCTTTATTTCTTCTTCATCAATGGTAAGTGAAAAGGGAGAACTCTATTTTGGAAAACCTGTTCAACCATGAAAAGAATCTAGTCCCCAGCTCTGGAAATTATAATTGGCATTTGTCAATTGCTCCCCATACCTAGGGAAGAAGCAAGTAATGCATTAAGAAAGAGAAGCCTAGGGCAGCAGGCGGCATCATGGTTAAAGCCCTGGACTTCCACATGGCTGACCACAGTTCAAGTCCCAGATCTGGCAACTTGAAAATCACTTCAGGCCCCTGTGCGTGCATGCCCAAAATCCCAAGAGGAGAATGGAGGAGAAGGGACTGCAGCATGGCCATCCCCCAGGGAGTTATTTCTCAGTTTCTCTCTCTCTCTCTGTCTCTCCAGTGAGCAACCATACACCCTATAGCGAAATTTTTTCTTAAAAAAAAAAAAAAGAAGAAAGAAAGAAAAGAAAGAAAAAAGAAAAAGAAAGGGAAGCCTTCAAGCTATAGGACAATGTTGGCCTAATTCTGACTCCAAACAGCTCCTCTGATTAGGCATAGAGGAAACAGTTTCTGCCCTCCCTGAGACCCCAGGGGGCACACATCCTCCTTACAGCCACAGAGTCCAGACTGCCCACACCAAGGGATGTCAGAGGGCCCCGCGGGCGGGGTGGGAAGAGGCAAAGGAAGGAAATCTGTGTGAGGTCTAAGACATCCTTTATGTAAGTGTCAGCGCACAGTCTGCTCTGACTGGGGTTGGGCAGAGCACGCAGGTGCCCAAGGTGTGTCTCCTGGTGACCCCTTCCAGGAGAAGCCTCAGTTGCCCTCACAGCCCTTCTTTTTGCAGTGGAGATCAACAAGGCCCTGCAAGGGCCAATGGAACATGCCCCAGCCCACACAGCCAGACAGACATGTGTCATTCTGGCTGGACTCTTTCCACTATATCTTTTCCTCCAAATGGGTCCCCAGAGCCACTATTGGGGTCACAGAGAGGCAGAAGTTTCACAGAAACTGCGGCAAGGGGGAGGTATGTTCAGCAGCCTGTAGCCAGTGTCAGCAGCGCCTGAGGTCTCCTGGGGGAGGCCAAGAGCCCCATCCAGGCTGGGTATCTCGTTCCGGATCCATCTGTCCATTAGACAGCCTATCCTTCCTGACAGGCAATACCGCTGCTATTCATTAAACAAACCAAAGATGCTGCCACCTCCCTAAGACTGATTGGTCCCTGAAGCCACCACCCAGCACATGCTATTTCCAGGGATGACTTCAGGTCCAGTCTTGGCTACTGTTAGCCCGGGGCATTTTCCTGTCCTGGTGTCTTGGCTACTGTGGAGGCTAGCAAATTCCCTGGAGAGTTCAAAGTTGCAATGCAGCAGTAAAACACAATTCTCTGCAGGGCCATCTCACACGGGAAGGTTCCTGGTTCAAGACTAGAGACCTCCCTGAGTACACTGGGCACATGTGTCCGTGGTCCGGGAGTGGTAGAAGGCTGGGGATGCGTCATGGCATCAAAGCTCTTTGGGGGAGCCATGGTGACCTCTTTCTCTCTGTCTTTCACTCATAGAACTAAATCAGAATATATTTTCAAAAAAGAAAAAATAGACATACGGAAAACAAACCAGATTTTATTATCCAAAGAAGTTGGGGTCCAGCCACTGTGGTATAAGGGTAATGCAAGTGTCCTGTAAGGCTGGAAGCCACATGGCTGACCAAGGGTTCAAATCCTCAGGTTGGTCTGAAAATATATTGGGCATTGCTTGAACGATGAGACCCTCTCAGGGGTGCTTCTCTCTCTCTCTCTCTCTCTCTCTCTCTCTCTCTCTCTCCCCCTCTCCCTCTCCCTCTCCCTCTCCCTCTCCCTCTCTCTCTCTCTTTCTCTCTCTCTCTTATGCACATGTTCTCTTCATAAAAACTAACCAGAAAGCTCAGGTTGGGACCATAGGACCACTATAAGGGGCTGGATGTTACTTAGAGCCTCTGCCCACCTTAAAAGCCCCCATGATATGATGAGTCTTTTCTTGGTCTTGAGAAGCTCCAGCCCTTCTGCATACCCATGCACCCTTGACCTGCTGATCTAGCCAGCACTTCTTGGTCTGGAGAAGCTCCAGCCCTTCTGCATACCCATGCACCCTTAACCTTCTGATCTAGCCAGCACAAGAGGCCAGGATCCTGGGGACTAGTTAC
>NW_006159730.1:1000801-1005994 GCF_000334495.1 Tupaia belangeri chinensis | reverse complement strand
TCCCTACCACACCCAGGACAGGGCCTGTCCTGCTCCAAGTTACCCAGACAGCCCCTTCCTCATATTTCTTGGGTCCCAGGAGACAGCAGCAGTAACATATCCTGCTGCTCGCCCTGCCCCACTCGTATGCGAGCTGGTCTAGATCTCGACAAGATATGGTATGAACTGGGCTTTCCAGATGGAATTTAAGGCCTCTGAGAGAAAGCAGGGGCTCTTTCAGGGTCACTCAGCCCCTTCCGGAAGTATCTGGAGTGGTAGGATCTGACTGTGTTCCAATGGGCAATACTTAACCTCTCTGAGCCTTGACTTTCTCACCAGCAAAATGGGGATAACAGCAACAGGCACCTCCCTGCACCTCACAGGGATCAAGGAGATGATGGTAGAGCAGCCGGTCCTGTGCCTGCCCAGGGCGATGCTAACAGAGGGTACTGTGGTCACACAGCTCTCCTAAGCGAGCCCAGGCCTCTCCTCCTGGGCCTCTGAAGTCTCCCTGCCCTAGGGACTGGCCTTTCCAAAGGCATCTGTTTGGAGAGGAGATTCCAAACTGCCTGTTGGCTGCAGTAAAGGCAGCTCCCTCCACTGAGCCCCTTCTGTATACAGCACACAGGCACTCAGATGCATGCAGGCATTGTGAAGGCTTCAGACGCTCACTGGGAGGTGGGGCATCCTGGCTCTCGTGCAAGCTATGTAGCTCCAGGCCTCAGTTCCCACGTCTGCAAAATGAGGCTATGACAACCTCCCCGAGGGGTGGGGGCAGTGAGTTCATGCATGCGAAGCGCCTTTGAAGGCTCCAGATTGCTATTTGCCACAAACGTGCCAGTTGTTGTTTTCGTATTTACACAATGATGGACAAGACCTGACCCTGCCTTCCAGAAGCCCGTCCCCTGATTGGGCCTCTGAGTGGCGTCCACAGGAAATAGCTCACCAATTAATCCTGCGATCTGTGCGTGCCAGCTGTGGAGTTTAGAGAGTGTGCCGGTCTTAGAAGCCTCCCTGGGACAGGTGACCCCTTCATTCATCAACAAATATTTATGGTACGCCTGTCATGAGCAGGCAGTGAGCTCCAGGGACAGAAGGATCGGCCTGACAGACAGCTCTTGGCCTCTTGTTGCCCCTAGTCCAGTGGGAGAGAGGGACAAAACAAGCACATAAAGAAATAAGCGAAATGCCTATTGATTATTATGAAGAAATAAATCAAGGGAATTTGTTTTTGCCTCCCCCCTCCAGCTTTATAGAGATCTAACTAACAAATACAACAGGGCTAGGAAATGTTGGTGGAAAATGGAATTGAAATATGAACCTATTTTTGTGCAAGAAATTTGAAATCCACATATGCCTTTTTCGTAATACACATTGACATTTTGAAAATCTCTCGTCTAAATCAAACATGTGTGAAGTTTACAACTTGGTCAAGGGGATATCTTCCTAGGGCTTGGTTAGGGGCCGGCGTATTCCGTGTGTTTGGTGGTAGTCAGGGAAAGTCTCCACGAGGTGACTTTTAAATTGACAAATGGAGCCAATCTTGCAAAGAGTTAACAAATGATTCAACACAGGCAAAGTGAACCTAACCCCGAGTAGAGCCCCATAAAAATGCCCATTAAATACATTAATTAAATCAGAGAACGGGGAACGCGCAGTCTGGCCGGCAGGAATGGCAAGTACGAAGACCCTGAGGTAGGAATGGGCTTGGTGTATCTGAGGAAGAGAAAGAAGGTCCGCGTGGCCTGGTGGAACGAATGAGCTCGTGGGAGCAGAGCGGTCCGGGACCAGCCCTTGTAGGACTCTAGTCTGTGGGGTTTGTACATTTCACCTACAGTGAACCAGGAAGCCACTGGAAGCTTTTAAGAAGAGGATCCACTCATTCTGGGCTATGTTTTCCTCCCTCGTGGTGCTTGTAGGGAGTGGATTAGGGACTGAGTGGAGCTGCAAAGCGAGAGGAGCCCACCTAGGTACTCAGGTGAGCGGGGACGAGACGATGGACAGACTTGACTTGGGATATGTTCTCGAGGTGAGGATGGCAGGCCTTGCTGAAGGGCCTCTGTGCGGTGACAGAGGAAAACCAAGCAGGGCTTAGAGCTTCTAAACTTGAGCCATTGACCAGGCCGGGCTGTGAAGGAGCTGGAGCAGAGAATGGTTCATCCAGATGGTGGGGAAGTGGTTTTCCTGGAGGGATGGGGCTGGGGCTGAAGCAGGACAGGGGTGGCTGTGAAGGAGTCTGGTGGCTTGGGGTCCTGTACGTGCAGTGTCCCCATCTGGGAGTGCATTTGCGAGGGCGTTGAGTCACTGAAGAGCCTCATTTCACTCCCAGTTCACAGGCCGAAGAGGCCTGGGTGAGGAGGGAGGCCGACAGCCTGTCTGCAGGGCTGGGTGGGAATACAGCTTCACGGCTGGCGGGAGCTGGGGGCTGCTGGAGTCAGATGGTGTCCTGAGTTCCCCTTCCCACCTCCGCGGCAGCTCAAGGCGCACTTCCTCACTCACTAAACCCTGAGGTTCTGAAACTTGAGTGAGGTAAGTTTAGGACAAATTAAAGGAAGTCCTGCTTCTCAGCTCCTCAGGGGACGCATGACCCTAAGAGGTAGGGCCAGGCAGGGAATGCCGTGGGCTCCCTGAGGATGTGGGTAAAAGAACAACTGAGGGGCTGTCTATGGCTGCTGTGAGGGAACCTGGGATCTGCGTGACCTTTAAGTTGACGTCAGGAGGAAAATCAGTCTCCTGAGGCTTCTTCTGCTGGCAAGAGTTGGAGTTGGGAGCCGTCCTAACCTGGCCTGGCGTGCCCCTGCCCGAGGCCCTCATCACCACGGCGCCAGAGCTGGAAGGGCCCAGACTCTGTCCTTCGTCCTCTCCTGTCGCCTGCCTGAATTCCCCAGTGGTACCAGCGCCTTCATGATTGCATCCAGCTGGGTCCCATCAGCCCCACCTCACTGGGCTCCCTGCAACACCACAGTCCCAGGGCTTGCATAAGGGACCAGGGGCCCCGCACCACAGGGCTCCTCCCTCTGCCAGGAGCGCCCTTTCTCCACCTTGGCTGCTAGCTCTCACTCTTTTTCTTTCTTTCTTCCTACTTTTCTTTTCTTTTTTTTTTCCTTTTGGGAGGTTTTTGCTATAGGGCACATGTACTCGCCAGACAGACAGAGAAGACAGAGAGACAGAAAGCGAGAAATCACCCTCCAGGGTAGATGGCCACCCCACAACCCCTTCTCCATTCTCCTCTCGGGATCTTGGGCACGCACGCACATGTACCCGGTGTGAGTTTAAGCCACCGGGTCCAGGACTTGAACTGCAGTTGACTACATGGGAGTCCAGCGACATAGCTATTACACTAACTGCTGGTCCCATCTGTTTGTTCTTTCTTTCTTTCTCTCTTTCTTTCTTTCTTTCTTTCTTTCTTTCTTTCTTTCTTTCTTTCTTTCTTTTTTTTTTGCCAGAAGACACATGCATTCACCAGAGACAGAGAGGAAGCGAGGCATCATCATGCCTCAATCATTTCCCTGCTATTTCTCCACCCTGTCAGAATTTGGGGCATGCACACATGCTTAGGGGCTGTGATTCAAACTATGCAGATGGCCATGTGGGATCTGGCTCTCTTAACCATTGTGCTATGGGGCTGGCCTTCACTTACCCTTCATATTTAGCCTTAGCCATCATCTCCTGGGTAGTTATTCTTGATTCCCGGCCCTGGCTCCCCCACCTCTCCAACTCCAGGTCACACACGACTTCTCCCTGGGCATAACCTTATTCCACTGGGGCAGCATGGCCCACAGGCATGACTGTATTCCCTCTGGACTGCTTGACGTCTTTCCTAATACCCAACGTGGAGTAGACACTCTTGAAATAGTCGTTGACAGTACCAGGGCCATAGAACGCAATTGCCTTGCACACAATCACAGTGGCACTGATTAGTAAAAGAGCAAAATCACAAACGTTATGGACTGGTTCATGTATTCAACATGTGTTATTGAGCACCCACTCTATGCCAAGTCTGTGCTGGGTGCTGGGGACCCAAGAGTGAGCAAAGCATGCCCCCTGCCCTCATGGAGCTTGCAGTTTAGTGAGGGGGGGCAGCCTCCATAGATTGCATCAGCAAATGTAAACGTGTAATGGTGGTGAACAAAAGGAAATGCAGGGCTTCAGGAGATACCAGGAAAAACCCTCAGACATGGAGGTCCAGGAAGACTTCCCTGAGGTAGTGTTCCTTCAGCAGATATCTGACAGGGGAGTAGGAAATGACCAGGCAAAGACAGGAGGGAGAGTGTTCCAGGCAGAGGGAACAGTATATGCAAAGACTCTGAGGCAGGGACTAGCTCCATAGCACGAGTGGTTAAACCCTGTGCATTGGGAGCCTGAGCCCATGATGCTAACTGTGGTTTGAATCTCAGCCCTGGCGGCTTGAAAATCACAGTGAACATGTGTTCAAGTTTGCCCCAAATGCTGACGGAATGGAGAAATGAAAGAGAAGGGATTGCGGTGTGACCATGCCCCATTGGGGTTGTGCTTTTTTTCTCCTGAGCACACATGCCCTCTGGCTAATAAAAAAAACCCTTAGGTGGGAAGGAGAGTGATGAGAATGAAGAATAAAAAGAAAAGCAGCGTGGCCCAAGCAGGGAACTCGGGGCAGAGTGGTGTGAGAGGAGGTTCAGAAAGCTGCCAGAGCTAGAACGTGAGGAGCTTTATGGACCACGTTAGGATTTTGGTCTTTATCCTAAAGCACTGGGATGCCACCACAGGGCACGAGCAGGGCCATGAGCTAATCGGGTAGTTTTTGTGAGAGCTCAGACGGCTTCTCAGAGCAGCGCAGAGCCAGGCTGTCTTCACGCCCCACCCCATGCAATGTCTCTAGTCTGGGGCCCTGCCCCAACTCACTGCTGCATCTCCAAGGACCCCCAGCCCACCCCAGAGTGTGGATTTGCCAGCACTAATGCTCCCAGTACTCCAGCACTAATGCTCCCACCCAAAGACAAGGGCCAGACTTAAGCGCTGGCTTTCCTGGGCACGGGGCAGGGCTGAGCTCTGCAAGGCTGTCATCTACTCGATGCTTTTGTCTCCAGCAGCCAGGACAGGTACCCGGAAATGACCCGAGTGTGCTGCCAGGGTGGGCGTCAGCACCAGCACCCACTAGATGGGGACTGTGACACTCGGGGTTGGCTCCTTAGGGGAGCGCGTCTTGGTGCATGGGGGTGTCAGACAGGGCCCTGC
>NW_006159730.1:996163-1000786 GCF_000334495.1 Tupaia belangeri chinensis | reverse complement strand
TATTTGTGCCAGCACTGTGGCCCTTCTGTGTCTTGGGTCCACACTCGTGGAAGTCGGGACCGGGACTGAGCATGGTACATCCTGCCATTGCCTGCGCTGTGGAAATGCAGGGACAAGGAACTGTTGATGTTCTCTGGCCCCCGAGCCTGTGACCAAAGGAATCGTGACTCCTAGAATGTCAGTGCCAGAGGCTGTGGACCAGCTCTCCCCCAGTGGGAAAGGGGGCCCACCCCGTTGGGCTGCAGTGCTCGAGTGGTCAGAGACTCGGCTTTCTGGTGAGGGCCACCTGCCTGCATCACAGCTGGCCTGGTGATGTGACATCCTCTCCTCCCCACGAGCTGGGGTGAGAAAAGGAGATGGAGTTAAAGGGCAGTAGTTCAAATCTGAGTTGCAAAACCAGACAGCCCTAGGTTCAAGTCCTGCCTTTGTCACCGGCCAGCTGCAGGCTTTTGGGCAAGTTTTGTGACATCTTAGGTCTTTCTTCACCTATACTTCAAGATCCATTACGTCTGCTGCTAATGACACATGCCTCCAGATATTTACAGGAACTTCAGTAAAATGGAAAATGAAGCCACACGAGTCATATTTCAAGCGCTCGTGTGACTGGTGGCTGGTGCACATAGAAACTCTTTCTTCGCTGTAAAAAGCTGTTGGACAGCTTTGATCTATAAAATGCGTCTAATGAGGAGGCTTATTGTACGGATTGTGATGAGGATTAAGAGATAATGAATGTAAAGTAACCTGGCGCAGTACCCGCAGATACCAGGTGCTCAACGAACGTTTACTGTGATGATGATGGAGAGGAGTGGGCGAAGTCCGCGTGCTTCCGTGTACACCTTCGTGCTCCGCTCTGTCCACCGGGAGGGGTGAGCAGCCCAGCAAACAGGAACTGCGAGGTATCCACAGGCCTGAGTTTATTAAGCAATGCAAAGGTGCTCTGAACCGGGCACTGTGATAGGTTGTGATATGTTGCAAACCTGAACAGACATGGTCTCTGTCCTCCGGAAGAGACATCCACCAATTAAAGTCAAAGGGACCCAAGGAGAGTCATAAGCAAGAGGAAACGAGGAGCGAACCATGAGGGTTTCCCAGAAGAGGCGCCATGTACTCTAGGTCTTGAAGGAGAAGCAGGAGTGAAGTTGGAGACGCCCGGATGGTATCCCCAAGGGAACGCAGGTGCTGAACATGGGCCTGAAATAGTCTGTGCTGGGAAATGATGGGCAACTCGGTGTGGCCTGTGCAGAGAGGGCAGGCCACAGCCCTGTGCTCAGCACTGCCAGACACTCAGTAAGTCTCTGTGGGGTTGGCAAGTGGAGGGAGGCTCGTAGCCATGACTCTGGGTGGGTTGTCCTGTCCTGTGCCTCGTGTCTGCTCCAACCATGTCCCCTTCCCAACCTCGTGCCCCTACAAGCCTGTGAGGACACAGAGGGAGATGGGATAGGGGTGGCACTGTGCCTCAGTGCTCCATCTGTACAGCAGGGCGATAGTACCACTTCCTGGGTCCTTGCAAGGAGGAGACCGGTTAATACAGTGAACTCTGAAGGGGATTAGCTGTCGACGTTACATTGGCATGACAAGAGATTGTTGGTTTTTCCACGGAAAAGGGAAAACAGGGTGACCTGCTTGAGGGACTTACAGGTTCCGAAAGTCATGTTGGCCAACCATATCCCACCCGCCTTCCAGGCTGTTTGAAACCATGAACGTATATGCTGGGTGAGTGCACACTGGGGACAGCCACGATCACAGCACACGAGGGTGGCAGATGGGATGGAGCCTCAGCTCCCGCGCTGACTTACTGTCAGTGCTGGCTTTGCTCTGGAAAGCTTACACTCTGTTTTAGGACTCCTGAGTGAGGTGACTTTTCCTATGGGTCTTGAAAGGTGAGTAAGAGTTTGTTGGAAAAGCCTGCGAGAGAGCATACTGGGTTAAGTGCCTATTCCTAACTAGTTACATGAGTCCCTGCCCTGACTCTGTTTCCTGACCTGCGTGATGAGACATTCGGCTGGATGGTGCCCAAGGTTCTTTCCAGGGAGCATCTTCTGGCTTGTTCCATGGAAGGATCAGAACTTCTCCTGAGGTCCTGTCCTGGAGGGTGCCATCCCGGCAGACCCCAGGCTTTCTTCTGCCTCCTATAATTTCTGCATTCAGTGGTGCACAGGTACACAGCTGTCCCGGGGGCCTGGGGCAGTCCAGGCCTCAGTTAGGAAGGATGTGGCATAGGCAGCGGGGTCATTGCCCAGGTCTTTGGGACTTTGGCAGTCTCTGACCACCGAGCTCCTCCAGTCTCAGCTCCCATGCCCTCCCAACATTTGGAACCCAGGAAAGCACCTCCGAGTTCTGCACCCCAGGCCCACCCCATCACAGAGGATCTGTGGGAAATGAGTGGGAGACCCTCCCCCGAGGCTCCTGAAACAGTCTGGCCCACCTCGTCGTCGAGCTGTTTTCTACACTTCAGGTCTTAGATGATGCCTCTCATCCAAGGGGAGCTGTCTCCACCCCTCACCCCAATTAGGCTAGGTCCTCCTAGGTTCTGGGCCTAAGCATGGTGCCCAGCACAGTGGGCCATCAACAAGTGACGAGTGACTCGGCTGAAGCGACCGAGGCTCCCGAGCCTCAGCATAGGTCCTGCTCAGCTCACTACAACCTGGACACTCAGGAGTCACCATGGCAGCCTCCCCCCTGTCCTGCACCCATCCGTCCACCAGCGGGCACTATGCCCTGCATATTCGGCCTCCTCGGCATCTCTACGTCGGCCGTCCTGCCTTCCCTAGCCCTGCCACCACCTTAGTCCTACCCACAATCAGCCCTCATCAAGATCCTCGCCTCAGCCCGCTAGTAGCTGCACCTCCTCCATCTGGTCACCTCCGCACGCCCTCTACTCCCAGCAGCAGACCTTAGGAACTCTTGTTCGTGGCGCTGAACTCCTGTGGGATGTGCCCAAGATTCCACTGGAACTTCTCGCTCAGCCTCTTCTTCAGCCCTCACTCCCGTGTTCTAGCCACACCAGTGAGGGGGCCTCCCTCCCCAGCCCACCAGCCCTCTCTGCCTGTGCCCCTCTCTGAGCCTACAGGAATTATCTTCCCTCGGGTGGCCTCCCCCGGAGCCTTTCCTGCCCTGCACAGCCCCTGCACTCTTCTTGGCACTTCCCTTGCTTCTTGCATTTCAGTCTTTCTCCAAATCAACCCCACATTCACCTGGGCACAGTTCCCCGCTCTCCCCAAATGCAGATGCCCAGGCCCCAGGTCAGACCCATTGCATCAGGCTCTCCACAGCTGTGGCCTGGAAGTCTGCACTTAGATAAGCGGTCTGGGTAATCTTTTTGCCCATTAGGCTCAGAAAGCGACTGCTGGGTCTAAGTTTCATCTTAGGGTATCTTTTTGTCCTCATTTCTCTCTCCCCCAGCCGACAAAGCTCTTCGGAGAGCTGGACTGGGGTGGAGACAAGGACAGTGCCTTGTGATCTGTTTCTCCAAGGCCCTGTGCAGGGCCTGGCGTGGAGCCGGTGCCCAGGCAGTTCTGAATGAACTGTTCCTGGACAGGACTCAGTGCGTGCCCTCCCTCCTTCCAGCCGCTGCGGAAGTAACCTTTTAGGAAGGCTTTGGCCAGTGGTTTGTGATCTTTCTGGGAGGCCAGGCCAGTCTCTCTTGGTTACAGAGGAACCAAGATGAAGAGCAGCCCAGCCCTTGGTAATGAGGAGTGGGGGTGACCCCAGGACAGGGAGCGCGGGTGCAGAGGGGGTCTGGTCAAACCGAAGGGGGTTGAGGTAGAGCGTCCTGGTTCCTAATCAACAGGAAGGGCCTTCTTCCTCCAGGATCACTTTTCAGCCCAGCTGCTTGTCCATAACCTGAGCTGGGGTTGGGGTGGTGGGGGAGGGGTGGTGACAGAGTGTTAGGGAGGCCAGCTCTGGGACAGACAGACAGACGGCGGCGCAGCCTGCCTACCCACAGCCCACTGCCCGCACACCCCCCAAACCCGGGAAAGGCCTGTGGGGTGGAGGCTCCACTGGTAAGCACACATGCCCTTCCTCCACCGCCCCCTCCCCCAGCCCCCTTCTCCCCTCCTCCTGCTCCCTCCAAGCTCTGGGACATTCAATCCTGCCTTTGATGGACAGCCAAGAAAAGACTTCTTCCACATCCTAAATTTGTTAGCACCAGCTAATCATCTTAACCTTCCTCCCTCCAGCGCTCCCAGCAGGCGCCTCTTTAAAGACACAGGGCACTTTTATTCTCAGCAGGGGGCTCCAGGCGGGACCAGATCCCCACAGGGGACAGAAGTTTGGCCCTGGAGGTCCCTCTTTATGCAGTGGCTGCTGGCAAAACTCAGCATGCAGGGATCTGGGGTGCTTGGGACCCTGGATTCACGCAGTCATTGCTAGTGAGGACTTCCCAGGGGAGCGTGGTGGCCCTCCTTAGAGCCCAGTTCAAACTCTGCTAGAAAATGGACGCTAACCCCTGCTCAGACCCTCACATCTGACTCTCGCCCGTGTTCTCGTCTTCTCTGTGGCCGCTGTCTTTTCTAGCCCCGTCCTCCTCGTCCCCATCACAGCGATCACCCCTGAGTGTTTTAGAGCATGCCAAGCACGGTGCTTCGGGCCTGCCTCCGGCTCCTTCAGAACTCTGCAGCA
>NW_006159730.1:982518-995325 GCF_000334495.1 Tupaia belangeri chinensis | reverse complement strand
ATTCTCAGCCCCATGTTACAGACAGGAAGACCAAAGCTCAGAGAAGTGAGATACGGTATCTGTGTGTCGGGTCATCTCATGAGCCAGGGCTGGGGTTTGGCCACCAACCAAACTGTCACTGTTGACTGCCCTCTCTGGCTCCAAAAAAAGCCCACTTCTGCCCTGTCACGTGTGTACACACCTTCAGTCAAAGTGACATAGCGTGACTTCAACAAGGCTGTCCCTGAAGATATCCCATACAAACCGGGCCCGAAGTAGGCCTTCAGTGCCCTGTCCCCTCATCGCTCTCCCCTCATCGCTGTCCTCTCCTTCTGCCCATTCTCCTTCCCTCCTTGCTCTAACCTAGGTGAGAAGAGCCAGGACAGAAGAGAATGTGACCGTGGCCTCTGGACCTCGTCCTGGCCCTAAGCCTCCAATAAATAACGGGGTCTGTATATAAGCCTCCGGCTCTGCAGCATCTCAGCTTGGGAAGACAGGCCTTTGCTGGTGAGGGATTAGGAGTCCTGGGAGAGAGGGACAGGGCCTCTGCCAAGGACTCAGGGGAGGGGCTCTTAATCACTCTTTTTCTCCGCCCATCTGTGACCTATAAGTGCATGACAGGCCAACACAATCAGCCAAGAAAGCTGAAGAAAGTTCAGTAGTTTCTTACCATCCAGGTCCACAGTGAGGGCAGGGGTGGGACTGGCCCACTGGAAGGGAGGAGTCCGTCTCCCTGCAGAGGGTCAGACCCTGGGCCAATGGAACGAGACATCCTCCAGCGCTCCCAGTGTATGTGGAGTGCAGGTAGGAAACTGCTCCTCTTGCCCCTTGGTTCTGCCCTCCTTCCCAGGGTACTGGATGCCTAGGGTGGGGGTTGTCTGGGCCACATGGAGTCGGGGTCGTTGCTCAAGTCCTCCAAGTCTTGGTGGTGGGGCAGCCACTGTAACCAACTGAGAATGAGGGGCTCTGGAGGACCGGGCAGGACAAATGCAGAAGTTGCCAAGAAGGTGAACCCCATGGCCAACCCAGAGTCAGAGCCACATGGCTGGGGCTGTTGACTAGGTGTGAGTAAACCGTGGGCCAGAAGGAGCGGAAGTCACCCTGTGGCAAACGTCCTAAACCCACACGGGGGCTTAGTAGTAAGAGCGTGTTCAGTGCAAGACCTGCATGTCTGTCCTCGCTGCAGTCTTGCAAGCGGGTACTGTTAGTTCCATTTCATATAAAGGAGGCTGGGGCTCTGGGAAGTGAAAAGAAACTTGCCTAGGTCTCCACCGTGGTGGAGTCACTGGGGTTGAAACCCGGGTCTGTCTGACTCCAAAGCTCATGCACAGAAAGCCTCCACAGCATGTAAGGACAGTGGCTCAGAGAGAACCCCTGTCATCTTGGCCGTCCCCTGGCTCGCCATCTTCCCTACCCCAGACAAATGGAAAGGATGTGCCATTGGGCTAGAAAGGGACTGCTGCTTCCCTCACGGAAACGAAATGAAGCATCTCCCATGGAAGGAACAGCTGGTGCCGAGCAGGCAGTCCGGGGCCAATCAGGGCCGTCTCATTGCCCCACCATCCCCTTCACGGCGCTCTTCCTGTGGGCCACGTACAACAGAGAGTGGACTTCTGCCAGCCAAGGGCTGCCACCCCCCAGTCCCCGTTTGCTCCTGTGAAGTCCCTATGGGACTTCTTCCTGCTGCCTCTATCCCCAAACACTGGGGCACTTGACCTCCTCCTCTGCCTGACCAAGTGGGTCATCTATCTCCACGTTTCCCTCCAGCTCAGACAGGGTGGATTCTTCTTAAATATCTCACCAAAGCCAAGGAGACATATTAAACCCGGTTTTTAAAATGTCTGAATTTTCACTGTGTTCTTAAATCACAGTGCTTACAAAAAACAGATCTCAACCCCTAAACCGATAAAAGGTCCCTGCCCGGCCCTGGCTCCACTCTCTCGTCCCATCGCAAACAAGTGCGGCTGCCCTCTTCTGCATCCCTTTCCCACTCCCTCCAGAGGACTAGGGGCTAGGGAAACAGCCTGGTTGCCCACTTGGCACTTGGCAATGTCATCACCCAACACGGGGACCATAGTTGAGACCTGGCTTAGCAGCCCTCTCTGCCCTGTCTTCGAGAAAGGCTGTGGGACTATTCCCTTGTGGTGGCAGGATTTTTATGGTTATTAAGAGGGGAAAATGCTGTTTCTCTTTTTCTCGTGTCTCCTTTGATTCTGGCACAACCCAGTTTTGCAGAATTCCCTAACCCTAGTAGCATATAGGGCCCATTTCTTAGACACTAACTGTACAGTCTTCTGTTGGGTTCAGGGGCTGGAGATGAGGGTGGCATCTCCAGCCATCTTCCCAGGCCACCCCCACCTGTCCCCAGGGCAGACTGCTGCTGCGATCCCCAGTGACTCCTTTATGGGTGTTTTTTCCATTTGCTGAAGTCACAATGTCCCTGGCTGCCTTCCAAGCATCCTTGCCCAGTGGAGCTGCCTAGGTGATTCCAGCTTCCCTGAATTGTCTTGCCCTGTGCCCCCTGGGATCTGGAGTGGTCTCACAGCCAGGTCCCAAGTTAGGCCAGAGGTCAGGAGAGAGGGTTGAGTTGACTATCCTGGGCTCCATGGAATGATTAATTAGCCACTGTCTCCATTAGGGCTGTTGGCACATCAAAGCAGCGTTCTAGAGCCTGGAAAAGCAGTGACCAGGACACATTAGCTAGTAGCTGGAGTTGAACCATAAAACTCCCACTGGGCGAGGTGGGGGTAAAGGGAGGAGGGTGTTGCTTTGGTTCATGACTACAGCAAGCGCCAATGAGATCCAACTGTCCACCTTCCTTAAAGTGCGTCTGCGCATTAGCTCATGCAATCCCTGAATCCGAATTTGTCTCACTTAGTTCTCTTCATTGTCTATCACCCACAACTAGAAGCGATATCAACAATAATAATGTAACAGCTAATATTTACATGGCACTTACCATGTAAATCAGTCAGGTACTGGTTTCAGCACTTAACATATGTGAAGCATTCAAGAAGTTCATGGGAAAAAATGGAATTAAAGCATGAGTTTATTTTGGTGCAAAAAACATTGAAATCTTTTTTATAATATGCATTTTCCACAAGCTTTCTGAAGACCTCATATTATCTCATTTAATTCATACAACACCCCTGTGAGGTAGGTACTACTTTATCCCATTTTACAGATGAGGACTCTGAAGCTAAGAGGTTGACTTGCCCAAATGTGCATGCTGGGATTTTGTCTCTCTCTCTCTCTCTTTTTTTTTTTTTTTAAAGATTTCTTTTAAAGAATTTTTTATTGTATTTATTTATTTTTCTTTAATTTGACCAGAGAGAGACAGAGAGAGAGGGAAAGTGAGAAAGCAAGCTACCAGGTTCGAGACTCGAACCACGGTCAGCTATGTGGGAGTCCAGTGTCTCAACCACCACACTACTTGCCAGCTCCAAGATTATCTATTTTTATTCATAATAGGGAATGCATTAGGGCAGAGGCGTGGTGAGAGAGACAGAGAAGCATCCTCACCAGGGCCTTGTCACGTGACCCTCTTCCCTCAGTGCTCTAGCTGTGCTGGCCCACTCATGCACACATGCACCAAGAATGTGCTCCAGCCCACCAGGGCCCTGAATCTGCAGCGGGCCATGTGGCCCCCAGAGCTGCAGTTCAGTGTGCTACTGACTGCCCCTGAGGCTGAGCCAATTCTGTCTTTTTACCTCGGTTATCCCAGTACCAACTTAGAACAGTGCCGGCCTGTAAAGGGAGGGTTCAGCCAGTAACTGCTGACTGTCAGGCTGACTAGCCACCTGGGCTGGAAGGACTGGGCCGCAGTGGGCCTCTGGGCTGGACGGACTGGGCCGTGGTGGGCCTCTGGGCTGGACGGACTAGGCCGTAGTGGGCCTCTGGGCTGGACGAACTGGGCCACGGTGGGCCCCTGGGCTGGATGGACTGGGCCGCAGGGGGCCTCTGGGCTGGACGGACTGGGCCGTGGTAGGCCTCTGGGCTGGACAGGCTGGGCCGCGGTGGGCCTCTGACCTTGGTTCTGAGCACCAGCCCTGCAGCCTCATGGAACCCCAGGCTGGAATGCAGGCTGAGGCAAAGACAGGGCAAAGTGGAGTGTGGTTCGCGATCACACCCACCCTGTTCTCAGAGACCCCAGTGAGAAGGTTGTGGGAGGGGAGAGAAGTGGGCCTGACTAGGCAAAACTGGCAGAGCCTTCTCCTGGACAGTGAATGATGATTAGCCCAGGCTGGGGCTGGGAGCAGAGAGGCTGTGGGCCTGTGTTTGATGTGCTTTCCGGTGCCTTGGGAAGCAAGGGACGAGAGTTTTGGAGACCACCAAGGCTTTTCCTCTGCCACCTGCTCCACAGCCACCTGCCCTCCCCACCAGACCTTCGCCTCAGGCTGCCCAGCTGCAGGGGGGCCTTCTCTGCTGGGAGTTCCTCCACTTGAATCAGCACCTGATAACATAGCCCCATCTCCCTAGGGTGCCTCAACCCCTGAAACAGCATCTTCTCTTAATTAAAAAGTCAGGGGGGCCTCCAGTTGGAAGGGGACATTCCATGAAGAGGGAAGCCATCAGAGAGGTGTCACTCTCGCCTTCTTGATGCTATTGTCTCCATTTCCCATGGACTTTGCCTCCCATCCCCACCTCCCTTCCAAGGGCTTCTAAGTGTGACAACCCTGGACCAGAAGCCAGTTCCCAAAAGGGCTCTGCTCTGCTGGGTGACCTGAAGGAAGCATCTTAACCACCAGCCTCTGTCTCCTCATCCAGATACAGGTGTCACAATGTACCACCCTCAGGGTTGTCACAGGAGCCAGGGAGTATCCCGCACTGAAAACTCCTGAGAGGTTACACGAGCGAGGTTCAAAGCACGTGCAAACAGCCACAGCAGAGCTCAGACAACGGTTTCATGACTCGGTGATCTCAGAAAGAGACTAAGAAAATAATTCAGCAGCAAATCATTTATCCAAAAACATGCTATATGCCTAGCATGTAACACACAGACGTTGCAGGATCAAGTCATCAACAAAGAGGTCATCGTGGTTTACTGTGCCGCAGATTGAAACGGCGCGACTCCGAAGGCTGCGCGGACGTGGGGCTGTGTGTCCCTGGTCACACAAGACGCACGCGCACGCTGATCCCTGCTCTGCGAATGTAGGTGTGCGTGCGGGCAGGATCACAGGGGCAGAGAGAAAATGGGAACAGTGTGTGAGAGCAGGGAGGTGGGATGCTTTTCTTTCACAAAATGCCCTTTCATGTTCTTAAAGAGCTGTTTTAACAATAAATAAATGTCAGAAAAACAAACTTTTTTTTTTTTAATTTAAAGCAAAGCCAAATGTGAGACCCACTGTGTTTGTACTATTCTCAGCTCAGAGGGATCCAGTTCCTTGGCTCCTCAGCCACCCCAGCACTCCACACTCCCAACACGTACACATGAGCTCACACAGCTAGCCATGCAACCAGGCCGCACCCGCAGGCCGCCGAGTCTGGTGTGGGAGACTCCCCGGCCTCACTTCAGCCTCTTATTTCTCAGCTGTGCCTTCTTCACATGCTTAAGGCCCTTTCAGTTCAAAGGCTCAGTGGTTTCTGTCCATCTCTCCATGCCGCCAGACTCTGGTTAGAGTTTCTCTGTCCTGAGTTATGAAAGTTCTACCACTTGCAGTGTTGCTAAAACCCTGGGCAAGGATGGCAAGTGGGTTTCTTTGTAGGTGCCAGCTCTGATTGATTAGTTGTGTCTGCCCAAAGTACAAGAAACAGCACAGAAATAGATGAGTTATGTCTGCCACGGGCTCCGCTAGAGTAGTAGTGGCGTGTGTCCATAGTAGGGATGCCAGGTGTCGGCTATCCCAGAGTAGTCTGGTGCTCAGTGCAGGTTCTGACAGCTGGGCTTCCTTCTCAGCTCTGCCAGGGCCTCCCTGCAGGGTTCTGGGCACTGTACAGCTTCGCCTTGTGTGTGAGGAAGGGCATTACTTCTCGGGCAGTGTGATCGTGCAGAAAGAGACGGGGGACTTTGCCAGCTGATGGACCCAGGTGGGAATCTCAGCACCATCAATTATTAGCTGTTGGACAATCTTTGATAGTTCACCTGTGGCACCTGGGTGATTTTCTCTGTCAGTAAGAATATTTGCAGATGAATTTTGTTATAAAGATAAATGGTGAATGGGAAAGGACAGTCTTCTGGTGCCATGAGCTAGAGTTAAATGCAAAGTAGCCATTTTCTTGGCCTTTTGTGAGGTTCGGAGGATGAGAAGGTGCCGTTCAGGCAGGTGGTGCGATAGAAGGCCCATGGGGGTTTGCCAGGCTGTGGTCTGGGAGACTGTGTTTGTCTTTATGCCTCCCTGGTTGACAGTTACAGGACAGCTTCCTTTTTTTAGAAGTCTGTCTGTTTGTTTATTTCCCTGAGCAAAAGAGAAAGGCAGGGACAGAGACAGAAGGACACCCCCAGCCTCAGCCAGCCTTGGATCATGGGGGTGCATGTGTGTGGTGTACCTCAGGGAAGCCTATGGATATGAACCAGGACCCTTCACATGTGGATCAGCCTCATGGAGCATCAGTTTACCACTGCCCATTGTTCAGCCCCTGCACACCTTCGCTGTGGCCTCCTGGACTTGAGACACAACTAAGAGTCAAAGACAAAAATGATGTTCCACACAAGGCCATTATAACCAAGTATTTAACAGTTATTAATTACTCATCACAGTGTATATTTTAATTGTATCTAATTTCAAAGAAAGATTTAAGAAAAACAGATATCTAGGGGTGATTAAGTACCTCACTAATTATTAATTATTACTTATCATTCTATCAGCAAAACCTGGCCTTGCTTCCAGGCCTGAGGAATACTCAGCCTTCTAACTCACCTGACACCCTGGGGCTTGGGCCTTGTTTAGTGCTTGTCTTTAGTTCCGGGCTTCCATGCCCCGGTGAAGGAGGGAGACAAGGGTGGGGAGGAATACAAATGCACTTGAATCAAACAAGCAATTAAAGTTGCCCCTCAAATCCAAGTTCAGTTTCTAAGCGCTGTACTGACATTGTTCCTTCACAGATCTTTAGTTCAAGTGATAGCCAGTGGAGGGCCAGCAGGTGGCATGGAGTTTGAGGCTCTGGATTCTACTCGGCCGACTGTGTGTTTCAGTCCTGGACATGGTGGCTTGAAGATCACGTGGCACATGTGCATGCATGCCCAGAATACTGAGAGGAGAATGGAGGAGAAGGGATTGCAATGTGCCGTCCCCCTTGGGGGGTGATTTCTCACTTTCCCTCCCTGTCTCTCTCTGGAAAGCACATATGCCTTATAGCAAAACGAACAAACAAACCAAGCCATTGGATCCAACCATCCATCCTTTCACCTAATTGCTCATTTATGTATGAGAGGATTTCAAAAAGCATATGGAAACATTGAATTAAAGTATGAGTTTGTTTTGGTGCAAAAATGTATCACAATCCATGCATCGTTTTCACACAATATGCATTTTCTTATAAACTTTTGAAGACCTCTTATTTTTAGCACTTAGTGAGCACACACTCTGGGCCAAAGGTCTTGGCCTATGGAATTGGAAGAGTTCAGGCCTGGAAGGTCCCCAGAGATTGCATAGTATGAACTGACAGCTTAAAAAACAAATGCAACCCACCTCTGGCACTGGCATTATTTGGTTTACGGAATGAACAATAATTGTTTCTAAATGTTTGTAAGTTAGTATCAATATTTCGAAATCAAAAGATTTCACAAAGAAGTGTCTGATTTTTGGCTTCTTATGGTTTGACAATTGATAGTGGGTCTGCATCTCCATCTGGCAGTACTTGGTTGCAGCTGAGGGACAGTCAGTCTATTTTAGGCACATAGTCAAGACCTTAGCCACTTTGCCACAGTCTCTACCACTCCCTATTGTATCGCTCTTGCCTACTTCGTTCCTTTATATTATCTGCCTGGCTCTTTGTAGGCACAGAGTATTCAGCACCTAATCTTTCTCAACTCCTCTTGGAGCAGTGTCTAAAGAAGTCTTACGGTCTTGCAAAGACAAAATAAGAAAACATGGAATTGGCATTTGTGCATAGAAATGAAGACAATCATTCACAAAATATTTCTATATCATGGGGTTGTGGTACATCAAAGCCAACTGCCCAGAGGAGGTGGTGTAGAGCTGCAGTGTGCCTACCATGACCTTCACTGGAGAACTATCTGTGCCTTTTGGATGTGGAAAAGGGAACACAACTTGCACAACTGCTGATTTCCTGGGAAGGACCCGAGGTGAGCAGCTGTGAGTGAGGCAGGAAGTCACTCCCCTTTGGAAGATACTCCAGGTCATGGGAGAGGAGCTCACTGTTCCTTGAAGATTCCTTCAAGGAAGACAAGTTCAGGCTTAGAGATCCTGAAACTCCAGATGTGTGGCAAGATAGAGTTGAGAGGGTGTTTTCCAGTAGAGTCTGATGGGCGTTCTCCAACCCCGATCAATTTCCACCTTGACCAGAAGGGCCAACTTGACAGAGAGCCTGTCCCCTGGCTGGGCCTCCATCTGTGTGGCATCCCAGTCCTGTCCCAGAGGCTGTGCCAGGAAACCGTTCTGCCTGAGAACAATGCCTGCCCTTGGCCTGGATCTGCAGAACTAGGCCTGTAATTCCACCACCGACACCTGCCCCTAAGATGTCCTCACTCAGGGCTTCTGATTCTGACCCCAGCCTGGAGGTGTCAGGGGCCCACGGAAGCCCATCAATGCACAGAGCGTCCCACTCGCTCACGCTGGCGATTCTAATCTGCACTGTTTCCTCTGATGGTCACCCATTCCATCCATCCTGCTCCCTTGCCTCATTCACCCTGAGCCCTGCGGCCTGCTGTTTCTTTTTCGTGGTTTCCAAGGTTTGGGGGAGGCTCTTTAGAGAGGCCATATTGCAGGGTGGTTGACGGCCTGGGCTCTGGAGTCAGCCTGCCCTTCACCAGCTTGTGACACCAGGCAGGAGCCACTGCCTCTCGCCGCCTCCGTTTTCTCCTGTGTAAATGAGGGGACAGAGGTGCCCATCTTGTCGGGCCTGGGAGGGTGAAGTGTGGTAATGTCCATGAAGCCTCAAGAACAGTGCCTGGGACATGGGAAGTGCTCTGTAAGTGTTGGCTATTCTTCCGCTTGAACACGGAGGAAGGTAACCTATACCTCTGGAACTAGATGTCATTCTTTCCGACTGCATGATTGCCATAGCTATTGTTTATTGCATGCTTATAGTAAGCCAGGAACAGTGCTAGACACTACTTGTATTCTCTTTACTCCAAACCCACAGGCTAGGTACTATTATTGTCCTCATTGTAGAGAGGACATGGGAACAGAGAGGTTAAGTAACTTGCCCAAGGTCACACAGCTAGAAGTAGCAAAGATTGCATTCTAACCTGTCTGTTTGACTCTAAAGCCAAGGCTCTTGCCCCTGGTTCTGGACAGGAACCTGATTTGATCATGAAAAGGTCTAAGCATCACATCAGATTTCTGTAGTATTGCTTCTGAGTACAGGGAGGAACAATGAAACCCTGGGGCTGTGTGCAGGCTGGCTGTAGTTCTTCCTCGGACCAGGGGTGCAAGGTTTGGGGGAGGCTCTTTAGAGAGGCCATATTGCAGGGTGGTTGACGGCCTGGGCTCTGGAGTCAGCCTGCCCTTCACCAGCTTGTGACACCAGGCAGGAGCCACTGCCTCTCGCCGCCTCCGTTTTCTCCTGTGTAAATGAGGGGACAGAGGTGCCCATCTTGTCGGGCCTGGGAGGGTGAAGTGTGGTAATGTCCATGAAGCCTCAAGAACAGTGCCTGGGACATGGGAAGTGCTCTGTAAGTGTTGGCTATTCTTCCGCTTGAACACGGAGGAAGGTAACCTATACCTCTGGAACTAGATGTCATTCTTTCCGACTGCATGATTGCCATAGCTATTGTTTATTGCATGCTTATAGTAAGCCAGGAACAGTGCTAGACACTACTTGTATTCTCTTTACTCCAAACCCACAGGCTAGGTACTATTATTGTCCTCATTGTAGAGAGGACATGGGAACAGAGAGGTTAAGTAACTTGCCCAAGGTCACACAGCTAGAAGTAGCAAAGATTGCATTCTAACCTGTCTGTTTGACTCTAAAGCCAAGGCTCTTGCCCCTGGTTCTGGACAGGAACCTGATTTGATCATGAAAAGGTCTAAGCATCACATCAGATTTCTGTAGTATTGCTTCTGAGTACAGGGAGGAACAATGAAACCCTGGGGCTGTGTGCAGGCTGGCTGTAGTTCTTCCTCGGACCAGGGGTGTGTGGATGGGCTTAGCCATCAGCCTGCAGCAGGGGACTTGGAAAGTCTGGCTATGGGAAGGTGAGTGTCTGAAGTTGTCTATGGATTAGGCCATGCGGTCCAGTCCCCCGAGGGGCTTGGCAGGGCTGCTGCAGACTTCCCTTCTCAGCAAGCTACCTGTCCCCCAGCCCTAAGTTTTGTTGACCCTCAGTTTGCTTTCACCACTGAAGCGGTAAATGGAGGGTTAAGAACGAAAGCTCTGGAGTGCAGATGATTCCAAATACCAGCTCTGCCAGTTGCCAGCTGTGTGACCTTGGTTAAATTACTTACTGTCTCTGTGTCCTAAGAGCCCTGTCTACAAAATGCACTGATAAGCGTGCTGAACCACCCTGTCAGGCAGTGAGGAGGTGCCTAGCTTCAGGGCCCAGGGCATGCCTGGATGACGGTGGGCCAGCACTGGGCCATTCTGTGCCGCAGTTTCCTCATCTGTTAGGCATGGAAAATACCAGCTCTTACGAAGAGTAAATGAAACATTAGAAGAGCGTGGTCTCCTCCCTGGAGGTTATAGATTCTAGTTTGTAGGCTGGTGACGAGACAAAAGACTCAGGGTGACGCCAGCCTGTGATGGTTATGAATAAATGTGACTTTAAAATTAAAGAGTCTGTCCTAGGGGAATACAGGCCTGGGTGTCAAAACAAGACCTGCAGAGCCTGTGGCCTCTCCCAGACCTTTGTGGGGCGACCTTTAGTGTGGGCCTAACCGGGACCCCTCCCTACCCCTCCTCCAGCCAAGCTATGAAGTGACCTACAGGCTTCTCCAAGCAGGGCCTTGCACAGGAACACTGGCTATGGCAGCAGGATCCGGTGTCAGGAAGAAGTCCTGGGTCAGAGGTGTGGTGCCCTGGAGTCCCATCCTTCTGCAGGAACCCTGACACTCCGTGGAACAAAGCAAACACTGGACTGGACTCCAGAGCTGGAGCCGGCAGCCAGGGGCCATATTCAGTCACTGTCCCAGGTCGCTGATTCCTGCTCAGCCTTTCAGGGTTGTTTTGTGGCTCAAGTGAGAAAAGGTAAAGCAACAGCCTTGAGAAGGCAAAAGGCTGAAGGAGTGGAGCAGGCCCAATCCGCCAGCCCAGAGTACTCAGGCAGGAGCTGGCCTGGGAGCGGGGCTCACGTGGGTGGAAGGGAGGTGGCTCAGTCTTGCTGCAGGATGACAGCACGCCCAGCTCTGGTCTGGATGGCAGGCAGGCTCAGAGCCTGAACCGGGGTCGCAGGCATGGGGCCACAGCCTGACAGGGGTTCCGGGCTGGACTGCAGGAGGTGGGCTGGAAGCAGTAGGGGGTAACCAACAGATGTGTCTGGCGTGGGCAGATGCTGCTGGAGCCTCAAGCCCAAGGTTAGCGGGCTCAGGCAGCAGGCACTTACTCCCTATACTGACAGGGACGGTGTCTGTACTCGCAGTCCCCAGCAAGGCTCATGGGCACTGGTGCCCAGCAGACGGCTGTGCCACTAAGCAACGTGAGGGCATGGGGAGTTCTGATCTGGGGCACAGCTACAGGGGATGTGCCCTCACACCCAACCTGCTGAGGGCGAGAAAGCATCTCAGAGGAACCCAGCCCTTCCTGTTCAGCCTTAGTCTCTTGGTCTCCCTGCAGCCCCTCAGGACGCCATTCCCTTCTAGCACTCTCATTCTTCCAGGATCACAGCGAGGTGGGAAAGGGGCACAGACTGGTCATCTTGGGTCTGAGTTGTCCATCCTGCCAGGGTTCGATGTTGGCCTCCACTCCCTGGGCAGGGCCCTGTGGCCAGGTGCCCTAAGGCGAAGCTCCCTGCCCCCTGCCTTGGGCCTCCTGGGCCACTTCCCAGAGCCTGGAGTTTGATTCCCAGGTTACAGGGGACCGGGGGGTCCTCAGAACAGCAGTCAAGGGAGTGGGATCTGTGGTCCCTCAGAGTCCTCACCATGGGCCATTCCGCTTGCCCACTCAAACCATCTCCCACCAGAGCCACCTTTACAGGGGGTCCTGGCCCCAGGCATCTGCTCTCGCACTTCTAGCTACGCCCTCCTCACTTCCCTTCACAGGGCTGTGTGGGGAATGGGCTGAGGTTGGAAGGAAGTCGGGGTTCTGTGGGGAAGGAGGATGGGAGAATGGCTGCTGGGAGGCAGTGGGACAAGTCTGCCCCCCACAACTCTCCATCCATGGAAAGGCTGTCCAGAAGTGCTGGGGGGGAGGTGTGTGTGTAAAGCACCTAAACCTGGGTGGGGGCCAGTGTGCAATTAGTGCAGATCCCTAAACCTGGTGGGGGATAGTCTGCAATTAACACGGGTCCCTAAATCTGGTGGGGAATGGTGTGCAATTAACACAGGTCCCTAAACCTGGGTGGAGATGGTTTCTAAACCTGAGATGAGGTGCATCTGGGGAGTCCAGGGCACCCAGCCTCTCAACCTCCAGCTCTGTTCCCCTCAACAACAGACCCAGCCCTACTGATAAACCGGAAAAGGATCCTTATGCTTTGCCTACTTGCTTCCCCAGTGTCTCGCCCCCAAATGGTTCTAGTTCCAAGATGACTAATATGTTCCCGCAGAGGCGCCA
>NW_006159730.1:978970-982351 GCF_000334495.1 Tupaia belangeri chinensis | reverse complement strand
TAGTGGTTGTACTGGGAAGAATTGTGAGCCTCATCTAGGCTAGGGAAAGTAGCAGTGATTGATTAGCAATGTCTGCCACGAATGCAGGAGTGAAGAGTGTGAGTGTGTTATTTAAACTGCTGTACGCTCCTCCTAGGCCCTGTTACCCACCATCAGCCTGAGCTGGAAAGGTCTGTGGGTGTCTCATGGCTGAGAGATAACACCATAGGCCATATCTGAGCTATGGCGTGCTGGCAAACGTTTAACAGCTGGCTCTCAGAGTGGGGTGGGGTTGCTTTGTAGTTTTTGCCAATTTCTGTGGCGTGAATACTCCCATGAGGGCCAATTTCCAGCTGCCAATGTGCAGTCATTGAGCGCTAAGTTAGGAAAGGCTGCGTGCGATCAACTCTCGCAAGCTGGCTTTGTGTAGTCACATGTCTTTTTCTAAGAAATGTAAAGCCAGGCCAACCTCGTAACCTAGTGTTTAAGGGAACCAGATCCTACGTGGCTAACCATGGTTCAAATCCTGGCCCCAACAGCTTGAAAAACATGGTGGACACACGTGCATGTGTGCCCCAAATTCTGATAGGATAGAGTAGTGGAAGAGAAGGGATTGGGGTATCACAATGCCCCACTGAGAAGGTTGCTTTCTCCTACTCTCGCCTTCTCTCTCTGTCTTTCTGTCTCTCTGGCAAGTGCCTACAACCTCTGCAATTAAAAAAGAAAAAAAGAAAGAAACGCAGGGACCAGCAGATGGCATGGTGGTTAAGGTGATGGATCTCTACATGGATGACCTTGGTTTGAGACCCAGACCTGACAACTTGAAAATCATGCCAGGCGCATGTGTGTGCATGCCCAAAATCCTGAGAGGAGAACGGAGGAGAAGGGAATGTGGTGTGGTCATCCATTCCTAGGGGGTGATTTCTTACTTCCCCTCTCTTTGTCTCTCTTTGACAAGTGCATGCACCTATGGAAGCGGTGGAGGGGGAGGGCTAAACTAAAAAATGAAAAAAGAAAAGAAAAATAAAGCCTCCTACCACCCCTCAAAGCTCTGCCAATGATAGGTTGGTCTGGGAAGGACCCTGAACGAGGAGTCAGGCTCACTAGCCACGAACCACAGGCAAGTCTGGCCCCTCATGGAGCCTCAGTTTCCTCATCTGTAAAGTGGCACGTGGGTTGTGACAAGTGGTGGCACGTGGGTTGTGACAAGCGGTGGCAGGAGGCAGTGCTTTGTCAGTCACACAGCATGGCTGTCAGAATGTTCCCAGCACATCAGCTCCAGTCTGTCCCAGAAACCTGCCTCAGCCCCCCCATAACGTAAGGGTGTTGACCGCAGGGCTGCGAGAGAGAGGACGTGGCTGTTCTCTTTCATATCCACCAGTAGGGCAGATTCTCTGGCTCTCGCTGTCCCCCTTCACACAGAGTGCTCACCACTGACAACTCCCCTCACGGGCTTTGAAGCTACCCGTGTCTTCCTTATCACTCCTCGAGGCAGAGGTCCATCCTTTCATTTCTTCTGCACGTGTCTTCCTCGAGCCTCAGAGACCCCGTGTCTGAGCAGTCTTTCACTGAGCCAGGCTGTGCCCACGGCGTGGGGGTATCAGGCTGACTGGATTTCCATACCTATTTCCACAGACTGTGTGAGCTCTGTGACCCTGGACGCAGGCCTCCCCTCCCTGGGCCTGGGCTCTGTCACCTGGGGATGGGAGTAATGGTCATCGCACCTTCACTGTGTGGTAGGAGCGAAAGAAGTTGGTGGCTAAGGCTCTGGACTCCTACATGGCCGACCATGGTTTGAGCCCAGGTTTGACTTGGAGACTTGCATGCCCAAAATCCTGAGAGGAGAATGGATTGCGGTGTGGCCATTCCCCCGGTGGGGAGAAGGGGTGGATTTCTCATTTTCCCTCACTCTGTCTCTGTCGGTCTCTCTATCTCTCTGTCTCTCTCCAGCAAGTACACATGCCCTTTGACAAAACAAAAACAAAACAAAACAAAAAATGGAATCCCTAAAGTTGGCAAACCACAGGTGACGTGAGAGCAGCCGACTCCTCGAAATTGGGGCCTGGGCAGGGTGTGGACGATGGGCACGTGGAGTGCGGCAGGGCTGGCCCTGCGGGTCTAGCACAGGGCTTCTCACCCCAGCACTGTTGCCCTCCAGGGCCAGGCCAGTGTGTCTCAGGGCCTCTGTGCATTGCCTGTTCGGCAGTATCTCCGGCCTCCACCCACTATAGGCCAGGAGCAGCCTCCCGGTGGTGGTCAGAATGTCTCCAGGACAGCCTCAGTGACACAGCAGTAACGCAACACTTCTCAATACGAAAGCCACATTGGCCAGTCCCTTTTCACATCACGAGGTCTCTCTGTATACACCTGTGATCACGTGTGCCCACGATCCTGGGCGGCTGAGGCTGGGGGAAGGTATGGAAGGAGGACCCTCGGGGGGGGTGACTGTCTCCTCTCTCTCATGGGAGAAACAAACAAGCTGTGAAATAACGCCTCCGGGCCCAGCTGCCAAGTGCAGCAGCGATGCTAGCGCCCTACAGTGCTGGAAGCCATAGGATGACCGTGATTCGGATCCCAGGTTGGCCTGGAAAACACTGTGGCCACCTGTGAGGTGCCCAGGACCTGGAGCTGCAGGGCTGGGGACAAGGGATCACAATGTGATGTCGAGGGTGTGTCCCTGTCCCTCCCCACCTCTGACATACATGTGCATGCACTATCCTAAGAACAAATGTCTTCTGATTGCCACCTGTCCCCTGGGGGATAAAAGCAACTCCAGTGAGAGTCTCTACTCTGCCAGGCAGAGTGTGACCAGCACTGTCAGTCACCCGAGGTCCAAGAGAGCCCAGAGCACAGAGCATCTGTCCTGGCAGAGACGGGTGGGCAGGGCACGTGGCAGAGCCGAGTGGCAGGTGGTCAGCTTCAGGCAGCCTGGCAGCGGGCACCAGGAGGCGTGGGTCAGGCTGGGAACCCAGCTGCTGGAAGCCCAGCGGTCACGTGGGGTCAGAATACAGCTCATGTGCCATCGAACCTGGGAACATCCTGTGATGATTTACTCCTCCTGTCCAGAACCAGGACTGGATCGGACAGGGCTTCCCTGCCCGTTAGAAGGGTACAGGGTCAGCTGAGAGTCAGACCATCCCTTCCACCCCTGAGAACCCGCACAGTGCCAGCCAGGAGAGCAAAGGGCAAGGCCAGGCACATAGCCAGGCTCTGCTACATGGAAATTAAGCCTAGAAAATACAATTATAAAGATATTATAAAACAAGCTCCACCACTTCAGAGCAAGGTGACCACCTTAGGTGGATTGCTTCTAAGCCTCGGGTCCTGCATCCGTGAAACGGGACGATAAGCCGATGACACAGTCCTTGTGAAGACAAAATGCAAAGTTCTAGTTATACTCGG
>NW_006159730.1:964855-978939 GCF_000334495.1 Tupaia belangeri chinensis | reverse complement strand
ATAGTCGGCTTTCTGCCTGCCACGCAACTGGCATCAGTGAAGTTGCTGATTGAAGGAGTGAATGAATGGCTCCTCCTACTGCAAACCTTTCTCCCTTAAATCTTCCTGTTTTACTTCTCTACTCTAGAATTTTTCCAGATTTTTTTTTTTTAGTTTAATTTACTCATGGTACAGAGCACATGCACGTGCATGTAAGACAGAGGGAGAGAGGGAGAGACAGAGAGAGAAACACCCTCGACAAGGTCCAGTCGTGCCACAGTTCCCTTCCCTCAGCCCTGCAGCTTGTCAGGATCCTGGGTACATGCACATGCACCCAGCGTGTTTCAGATAGACTGGGCTGGGGGTCTGGGTTGGGACACGGTTTTGAGCTCTGTAGCTTCGGATGCTATCCACCATGCCACAGGGGCCAGGGCATGGGATTTTTCCAACTTCTGACATAGGAAACTGTTAACAGGAGGAAATGAGGAGGAAATGAGTTATCTCTGTAACTAGCACTTGGCATTAGCAGTTACCTAGCAGATAAGAGCATCCTTAAAAAATCGGGTCAGCAGGTGGTGTAGTAGTTAATGTGCTGGATCCCACATGGCCGACCTGGTGGTTCGAGTCCTGGACCCAGTGGCCTGAAAATCACACCAGGCAAGTGTGCATGTGCCCCCAAAGTCCAAAGAGGAGAATGGAAAGGTTGCAGTGGTCATCCCACCTGAGGGTGCTTTATCACCTTCTCTCTTTCAGGAGGTCATGTGCACCTTATAGTAAATTTAAAAAAAAAAAAAAAAGATCCTGGATGGAGAGTCCATTGATAGAACTCTGGTCCCACTCACAACCCTTGCCCACTCAGGGGAAGGTCATTAACCTTCCTGGGTCTCTCTCCCCATCTGTACAAGGGGGATTTGGCCATGTCTTGGGGTGACTGCATCCTTTGGTGCCTGGCCAGGTCAGTCGGTAGCCACTTTCTGAGCATGGCCACAGCCACATGTTGGAGACTGCCCAGTGACATCAAGGCACTGCTAGACTTTGCAGTCCTTGGCTCTGTATCCACCCCAGAGTGCTGGCCACAGCGGCAAGTGGACCATCTGCTCCTGATGAAAGCTGGCAGGGGCAGGGCAGTGGCTGCGTTTTCCAAGGGGCCTGAAGATATTCTAGGGAAGATTTTCCATGAAGATGATCATTAACAGAGAGGAATGTTTGCGATCCAGGAAGCCTTTTTCTTTTTCTTTGTTCTTTACTCTTTTTTTTTTTTCTTAAGAGAGATTTTTGCTATAGCATGTATGCACTTGCCAGAGAGGCAGAGACAGAAAGTGAGAAATCACCTCCCCGCCCCCAGGGAGGATGGCTACACCGTAATCCCTTCTCATTCTCCTCTCAGGATTTTGGGCATGCAGACACTCATGCCAAGCTTGAGTTTCAAGCCTTCTGGTCCAGGACTCGAGCCATGGTCAACCATGTGGGAGTCCAGCAACGTAACTGTTATGCCACCTGCTGGTCCCAAGGAAGCCTTTTTCTGTAACTCTCCATCTCTCCTCTCCCTGTGTACAGAACCAGCTACCGAGGAGGGGCTCCCAGAGTCCTGTAAGTGACAGGTGAGGGAGTGGAAGCCTGGAAGAGCTTGGCAAAGCCAGGTTCCCTTGTATAAGACAAAGGAGTCATAGAAAGTGAGAGGAGAGGGCGGGAATGAGAGAGAAGACGGAGACTGAACTTGATGGCTCCCCAGGGGGAGCTTCAGAGAGGGCATGGGTCTGCAGGCAATTTGGGGGTGAGGGAGCGGCCTCCTGAGTGAGAGGCGGAGAGAGAGTCACTGTAGAGAAGGAGTCGGGAGCTCGCCAGTTTCTGGCTGGCTGGCCTTGGGGAGTCCATGCTTTAGTCCCTTAATCTGAAGTTGGGGACAGTGGCACCTACTTCATAATGGCAAATACTTAGAATTGTGTGTGGCACCTAGTAGGACTCTAGAGGTGTGTGCGGTGACATCCATGCTGTGGTGGTACAGTGTGAAAGGCCTGTGACACCTAGTAGGACTCTAGAGGTGTGTGCGGTGACATCCATGCTGTGGTGGTACAGTGTGAAAGGCCTGGAACTCTTTGGTAGAATTTATATCACTCAGGGTGGATCAAAGAAACTGCTGTCCTGGGACTCGGCTGGGCGCTGAGTCCGGAGTCAGCTCCCAGGCCACAGCTGAGACACCAATAACCAAGACTGCTGGCAACAGGCAGGACCGCCACTAGATCTCCAGTCTGTGACACTGGGGACTTCCCAGAGACTGCCACAGTAGGAGCCAGGGCCTCAGTAGCCTGGCAGTTCAGGGCATCTGCCCGCCACGTGGCCAGACAATCCAAAAATTGCCACAGGCCGAACTTTGTCACCAGCCTGTTTCTCCTATGGAAGACGCATCCCCCAGCCAGAGTCAAGGACTTCCCAGCTGGACGGGCCCCTCTGGCAGACCGTGCTCTGCTCCGGGGATATTTCCAGATTCTGGGTGACATCCCCTTGCACTCTGCCTAAGAGGTCCCAGATGCTCCTGCTCCCTCCTCTAGGGACCTGCATGCAGCCTCTGCCGGCCTGGGCCTTCCTCGCCCAGTCACTGCACCTCCTGGTTGTCTTTCTGTTTTATTTTTAATTGAAGACATTTTGCCATTCTTTACCATGATGGCTGTCAGCGGCCAGCATGAAAGAGTCTTTCCTTCTGGGTGGGACCAGGACAGGGATGTAACAGATGCAGGACCCTGAGGCACGAGGAGGAGAGGAGTAAGGGGGAGAGGGGGAACCTGAGGAGTCTTTGTTGGCCGAGCATGAAAGAAGCAATGGGGCCGGCAAGTGGCGTGGTGGCTGAGGGCGCTGGACTCCCACATGGCCGACCACGGTTCAAGTCTTGGACCTGGTGGCTTGCTTTCTCACTTCCTCTCTCTCTCTCTCTGTCTTTCTCTGATCAAACTGAAAAATAATAATGATATAATAATAAATAAAGTTAAATAAAATAATTCTTAAAAAAAAAAAGTAACTGGAGGGGCAGCTGTATTCATGGGGCCAGGTCACAGGGCAGGCCCAGCTGGGAATCCCTCAGGCCACGGGGTTCAGGTCTTGGGTTCCCTAGAAATACCTCGGTTCGCTCATCTTTTTGCGACAGTGTTCCCTCCCAACCCCTACTCCTTTCCCTCCTTCCTCAAACACTTGAATATTTTTTTCTTGACTGTTTCCAGTAATGCGATAGGGCTGCCCCTGAGGCCTGTGGGAGGTGGGAGAATGCAGACCAGGAGAGGTGGGCGTTGAGAAAGAGGCAGTGGGCAGCAGGGCCGGGGGGCTAGAAACACCTGAGTCACAGCTTTACAGAAACCAGGGCAGGCCTGATAGACATCCATCAGGCGGGGACGAGGGAGAAACCTCACCCTGGCCCTCACGCGCCCTGTGCCGCCTTCCTCTGCTTGTTTCCCACTGCGTGTGTTCATGTGTTCATTCCTCTTGCTGACAACAATCCTGACCCCTTTAGGGTCTCTAATTTTGGTACCCTCTGTCCCTGTTCTGCAAGTTCAAGCAGGTCTGGAAGAGCCCATCTTGCAGGGCGGGCAGCCAAGGCAGGGACATCGTTAGGTCTCCACCAAGACCGAGCCTGGTCCAGACGTCTGATTTTGGATCCAGTAATACAAATGTGGACATGAAATAAAGGGGGTGATTATATGTGGGAAAGTGGGCCAGGAAAATACCAGCTCTAAAGACCAGATGGGACCCCCCCTCCACTGCAGAACTGGGCTCTGCTCCTGAGCTCCAACCCAGACCCCAGGGCTCCAGGCAGCCCCCCACAGCAGTGCCACTGACGGGGACTTTTCTTTCTCTTTCAGGACCACCTGTAAGTACTCGAGCCACAACCAGTCTCGGCATCTGAGAGACCTGTGTCATCGCTGGTAATGGGACCTGGGGCCTGATGGCAGCAGGGCCCTCATGCAGTTTCAGTCCAAGGTCCCTCCAGAACCTTACCAGGGAAGGAGGCCCCATGCTGCTTCCCACCCACCTCCACCCCACCAGGGCAAGACAATGGCTGCCTCCAAGGCAAATGGGCCTGAATTTCCATCTGAAAGGCCAGCCTGGCCCCTCTTAGCCCAGTTCCTTTGTCCCCCAGAGAAACAACTGGAGTCAAAGAGGCAGCAGGTATTAGAAAGAAGGAGATCATCTCTCCTTCCACTCCTTGAAAGGTCTCCTCCCATCTGAAAGCAGGCCAAGAAGTGGCTCCAAGTATGGACGCCCGCCCCAGAGGACAGATGGTCACACCCCTGCGGGACAGCATCGTTCTGACCCAGTCACCTTGGGCAGGTGGTGGTGGTTGGAGCAATGTCAGCCAGCTAGGTGGGAGGACTCACCGAGGGTGGGGCTGGGGGCTGAGCCACTTCCAGAGAACCTGAGAAGAGCCTAAGGAGACTTCTCTGAAGTAATGGATCTCGGGAATAGGAGCACGGGCCTTTCAGATATCCCAACAAAAGACCTGAGGGCGCTGGGGAGCTTCGGAGTGCGGTTGAAAGTGCCGAGGCCGCCACATCAGATCTTTCTCAGGGTTACTGAGACCCTCTCCGCCCCCTCCTCCCAGAAGCCCTTTCCGTAGCCGTTTCCCTCTGGATCTGTACCTGTGAGAGCTGGCTGCCATTGTTAATAGGGGCGTTAATATTCCATCTGTGCCCTGGAATGCCCTCGAACCCATGCAGAGGAGCCTGCTGAGCCCCTGACTGATAGGTCTCTGAGAGAGGGGAAAAGCATGTCATTCCTTGAAAGGAGGAGGGATGATTTATCGTGATGTGTTTGGGATGTCGGGTCTCAATTCCTGTCATCCGTCTTCCAGAACACACTGCCATTAGAAACCCCGACAGACCTCCTGCTGCAAATGGGCTGCTTGCCCCTGTCTTTTTGAGGAAGCCAAAAGAGCTGTCACCTGCCTTGTGTTGGGGCCTCGTCCACACATCCTGTCCCCAAGGCCGGGCTGCTGGGCTCACCCCAAAGGCATCAGCTCTGAGTTCTGACTTGAGGGTCCTTCCTTCAGTAGGAATTTAGCATTCTGGGAGCTCATGCTAGCCCAACCCGGGCTGGTCACAACCAGAGGGGGCCTGGCACTCCTGGGGTCTGTGGTGAAGGAGCAAAGAAGGGAGGATGAGCCCAGACCACCTGGCCACAACTGAGCCGTGGAGTGAATGGGAGGGATGCAGGTGGCTGTCCCCACATTCTGAGACTGAGCCTGACCGTAAGAGGAGCCCTGAACTTGGACCCAGCCCTGGCTGAAAGCACAAGGCTGGAGGAAGAGGTGCTGGGAAAAGGGCCAGGGTGGAAATCACCTCCTCAGCCCTGTTCCTCTTCTTCTTGTAAAAGAAAGCGGGTAGCCAGAGGCGAGGGCTAGCTGTCTCCTCCCCTCTGGGTGGGTCTCAGGGCTGACTCAGTCCTCCAGTTGGAGACCTGGGTCTTTGTGGGCACAAGTTTGGTCAGTGCCTAGAGAACACACCCATAGAGAAGGCAGTGAAGTTGTAGCTGGACCCATCTAAATGGTGAAAAGTGGGTGGTCACTACTGCCCCATCCGTCATGCCCACAGCAGACATCACTAATCAACTAGGAGGCTGTTCACCATAATCCTCTTTACAGTCTCTCAATCCATTGGAATTGGTGTTCAAACTGATGTTGATTAGCCATCCTTGGGTCAGAGTTAAGGGAGAACTTCTTAATTATGGAAACTGTGAGGCTGAAACAGAGGACCAAGAGAACTAGATATGTCACTGTCTCTGGAGCAATTTAAGGATTCTCTGCATTTGGATTATCCAAGGGGTCAGCTGCCAGCTTCTGGAGCTAGACTACGTGCATCCAGATCCTGACACTGCCACTTCTAGCTGTGTGATCATGGGCAAGATGCTCAACCTCTCTGTGCTCATTTCTTCATCTGTGAAATGGAAATAGTTACAGTATTCACCTCATCTGTGTATTATGAAAAAAGTATTATATATATATGTGTGTGTGTGTGTTTGTGTGTGTGTGTATAAAATATTTTTCCAATTCAAATAGAATACAGTAACTCACTCAATCCTAGAAACAGAGGGTTTCCTTAAAGAATCCCTGAAGGTTCTTACAAATCTTTAATCTGAAGGAGGAAATTATTATTCTGTGGGTTTTTATTAATTTACTCAGTATTTTATTTAGGTCTACTTCTCATTCCAAGAAATATTTTGGAGGGACTTACAAACTAGATAAGGAAACTGGGATGCGGGGGGGTGTTAGGAAGAGGAGAGGCAGGAAGACAAAGGGAGTCCGGAACTGATGATACCACAATGTTTCATGACAATGAGCCACAGATTTGGTTTCGCGCTTCCTAGTGGTCACAGCAAAGAGGAAAGCAGAGTTTTTGCAAGAGTCCGGCTGCAGAGAAGGAGGAGCACAGCCAACACATAGGCAAAGCACAGCTTTTCCTGGTAACAGGGCCTGAGATAAGCCCCTATGTGTGTTGTAAGGCTGACACCATGGGGTGAGACAGGTTGGCAGTAGCAAAAGTGGGGGTGGGGGGGACTGTCCCCCTGTACCTGCTCAAGATGGCCTCACCATGAGAAGCTGGAAACTCGTCACTCTGCCCTTTCTGGGGTAGGGAGAGAGGTCGCTGCCCAGGCAGTTTGGAAGGGAGAGGGTGTTGTTTGACTCAAAAGCTTTGGTTTAAGGAGAGCTATGCGGTGCCTGAGTGTCTTCACTGGGGCCCGGGTGTGTATCCTCCCGAGCATGTCCTGGGACTGCCAGGAGTTCAGCATGCTTTAGGGCACTGGGGTATGTGCATGAATGAAACAGCTCCCTGACTCCCCAGCTGGCCTTTCAGTTCTAGAGGGCAAAATCAAGCAGAATGGTATGGATGGGGACGAGGCTTGCCCCCGTGAAGGCCTCCAGTACTAGGGAGAGTCATTGCACCACCACTGCAGGGGCGGCCTCAGGACAAAGGACAGAGGGGACCACTTACTGTTGGTGCACCCTAAATTTGCCTGGGCAGCCCTGCATGGGACGCATTATCTCCCAGGGAACACGCTGAGACCCTCTCCTGGCTCTGCCTTCCGTCTGCAGGAGAGGCACTGCGCCTGGTAGCAGGATCTCTGCAGGGAGCAACCTGGGCCTGCTCTGTGCACTTTCCCACCGGCCTCTTCTCTTACAACCGTAATTGTCATTGCTAACGTTTATTTGCCAGCCTCTGCGCTGAGTGTTTGGCACACATGATCTCACTCAATCCCGAAAGGGAGACCCTGATTGCTCTCCCATTTTCGAGGTGAGAAAACAGGCACAGAGAGAACAAGGGACTTGCTTAGGGTCACCAAGTAGTAAGTGACAGAGCCGAGATTCGCTCCCGGGTGTACTGATCCCACCCGCGCCCTTACCCTGATGGTACCATTTTCCTTAGCAAGTACCCCCTCCCCTCCTGAACCCCGTGCTCTGGCCACTGCCAGGGTTGGGGCCCTCCCCAGGTGTGCCCTTTGCACAGTGCTCCACGGTGCCCCAGGAGGCAGCAATAGGGCCCAGCCACCCTCCTATGTCTGATCAGATCCTTCTGGAAGATAGGTTCCAGGGCTAGCAAGATGTGACTCTCTTGGGATTTGCGAGGCTCCGCAGTTGCCTCCTGTGCCTGTCGCTATGATGATAGCTTTTAGAATGAAAAGGACATTTCATTGAATCTGTTTTTCTTTTCAGTGGGATTTTGGATCCGTTGTATGTAAAGGTTCTGTGCCCAGAACTGAGGTCGGCAGGAATACTAGCGTTACAAATGAAGAGTGAGAAAGAAACAGCTGTGGTCAGTGAAAACAGGCTCCTTGAGCCACAGAGGTCTCCGTCCAGGACAGGATCCAGCCTCCTACCTCCCACCTCCCATCCGGCTCTGACGCTGGGGAGAACTGGCCTGGGACTGGCTGCAGGCATCTAGGAAGCCCCTCTGCCTCCCTCGTGATTAACAGGGAGAGAGAGATCCCCTGGGAGAGTCCTCCGGGGATGCCACCAGTCCCCAGTCCATGGTCATGTGTCATCAGCTCAGTTGTGGTAGTAGAAACACCCCAGTGGGGACAGGGTCTGCCCTGTGTCTGGTTTCTCCTACAGGAAATAAAAGCCCAGCCCCTCCCAGCCCTTTTCCAGCCAGGGCCAGCATGTGTGAGCAAGGTGGACAGGCTCAGGGAGAGGCACATGCCTTTGAGACCCACACTCCTAATGATCCTGGACTCATGAGAAGGACATTCTCTTTCCTGTTCCCTGTACCTAGTCCTGGGCCTGGCATGGAAGAAACTGCCCTCTATTCAACTGACTCTCTGAATGAGTAAATGAATGAATGAGTGAATGAATGAACACATGAATGAATACTACAACTGCAGTGGAGCTTCGTGATCAAAGCCCTCCCTTGCTGTTATTCATAAAGTAACAGTGGCTCCCAGAGCACAGTGACTTACCAATTGCCACAGCTGGTCCGAGCTGTGTTGAATAGTTAGTGTTACAGAAACCTGACCTACATAAACTTTGTTCTTTTCACCCTTTTGTTTTAGGGTCCTACTGGAAGGCCCGGACTCCCGGTGAGTAATTTACATTTCTTCTTCCTTTTGCATCTCTGTCATGTGCTCTTTCTCAGCACAAGAACCAACTACATTGGGTGGCTGGTTTTCCTCCAGGTGTCCCTGACACCTCTGGTGAGAGCTTCTCCACAGTCTATTCTGTAGCTTAGGACCCCACTCAGGGCAGAGCACGTCTGCTGGTGCATCTGCAGCCTGCAGTGGCAGCTCCAGCCCCAAGCAGGTGACTCACAGCCTGCAGACCCCCTCTACTGAAACTGACTTCCAGACAGATGGCTCTGTAATGGGGGCTACAGGGACCAGCAAACCACCAGCTCCCCAAATGTCCTCCTGCACACTAGCCCACATTCACACCACTGTGCCCCCTTCTTGTGCCCTCGGGTAAAAGCGTGGACTCCAAAACTTTGTTTCCCCCCCAGTTACCATTGCAGAATTCTAGAGAGGCCATGCCAAGTAACCCTGGGGGCTTTGAGACAAAAGTAGAAATAATACTAGTGGCCATCTCTTATTAACAGACACTGTGCTCATCATTCTTCATGCATTTGATTTGGTCGATGATGCAGTGAATTGGGTATTATTACACCATTTTATCGGTGAGGGAACTGAGACTCAAATCGGTAAAATACGTGTCTACCTGTCTAAGCCTCAGGTATAGACCTGGTGGAGGCCCACGTTCCCACACCCCATTCCACATTGCTGTTTCCTGTGGTCATGTGCCTCATTTGAGAATCATCTTTAAAGGCTTCTCAGACATTGACCTGTGTGGTCTAGCCTGTAGCCCAGAGGACTTGAGTCGGTATATGGATACTGTATGGATGAGGAGTGACTTAGACAACGTGGTGTAGATGGTCAGAGGGTCAGTGTGGTGTGAAGGGTCAGCTTGGGCTGGCACCAGTCCTGCCTGCTCCCCCTGCACTGAAGGCCACATCCATGGGCTTCTATGCATCCCTGTTGCCCAAGGACGTACCCCCACTTCAGCATGCATTCTACTGTAATCCTTGGACTAATCTAACGGCTTCTAGAATTCGTGCTCAGCAGTGACTTTCTTAATGAAATACATGTGGGAGAATGTTCAGCCTTGAAAATGGAAATGCTCCCAGTAAGAGCAAACCCCAGAGCAGAGGAGAATGGGTGAGTCGGTCCCATGAAATCCAAGGAGGAGGAAATCAGATGACAGAGGGGAACGTGGGCAGGCTTGGTTTTTCTTACAATATCCACCTTTAAAAAGCATTTGGGGGCAAGTCGCAGAGCAGGGGCTGCTGCTCATACTTCCCAGTATTTGGCCACTCCACGCCTGTCCCTAACCCGAGCATTTTATAGGCAGGGCTGCAAAGAACATTAATTTTAAAAAAAGAAATGAAAAAGAAACTAAAACGCACATCCTGAAATATCATTCAAAAGCCCAGGAGTGAGTAGACCGTGGAGATGTCACAGCCAGCCACCAGCACCGGCCTGCGTGCTGAGCAGAAAGGTCAGATCTCAGATTCACGGGTCAGGGTCCCCTGGTTTTGCATGAAGGAAGCTGGGAGTGACCCACAGAAGGATTTGCTGATGCCAGCCCTTTGCTATGATATGCCAAAGCTGAGCTCAGGGAGGCTGACGACACAGTCGATGCTTACAACCCACGCCACCACCCTGCCCCTCCAGCACCCGCAGAATGTCTTATTCAGAGGTGCCATTGGTCTTGACAATGTGTGTGACAGGAGTGAATTTCAGAGCCAATTTTTCTGGTCTTAACGCATCCCACTTACATCTTGGAGATGCTCTCAAAGCATTTTGCTTTGGTGGGGTCAGCAGATGAGAGTCACCCCAAAAAGGCCCACACATTTCAGGGAGCGCAAGAACCCAGTTCTTTCCTGTCCGGCAGGCTGACAGGCACCACCTTTTTTCCTGCACCTCATTGCTTCCCATCCTTCCAGCGCCTTGCAAACCCCGGGCCCCACCCCAGATTTTATGATGTCTGCATGCATATGATGGCAAAAAAATATTTTCTAGTAAAAGGGAGGAGGGACAAAATGTAGTAAGCAGATTTCCAGAGTGAGAAGATGTAACCCCTGGCTACAAAACAAAGCAGTTCCCTGTGAGCATCTGAAACTCGTGATGTGCCTGAATCCACATGGCCCACGGCCCTTCCTGTCAGTGCCGGAGGTGGCTGTGAGGAGGGAGGAGCGGAGAAGGACCCCGTCTACAGCCTTCTCAGAGGGGCTGGAAGAGCAGCAGCGGAGCATGGGCACCACTGCCCCGCCCTGGCAGACACAGACCTAGGGAAGTGACTCACCCATTTGTCGCAGGAGAGCTGCCAGTCACCCTGCTCTCTGCCTTGAAGTTGAGCATCAGGAAGATGAGGCATGTCCTGGCTCCGGCTGGAACAGATGAAACAGCAGAGCTTAAGGGGCGAAGGGCCTTGGAAACACACGGGGAAACTGAAGCCCGGGATAGGGAGCAGACTACTCCTTAGTACCCTTCCCACAGCACCGCGCCTGAGTGCAGAGAGCCGAGGCGGTGGCCCCTTGCCTGGTCCACAGGGGCCACCATGTGAGATGCCATCCCAGCTGCCCACACTCCCCAGGCCAGCTGTGCTCCAAGCCAGGTGCACGGCTGGCCTAGGGACACACTGCCCACTTCCAGCCACATCTGAATGTCTCTGCCTCCTTCATCAGGGGAACAAAGGTGCCATTGGGATGCCCGGACGCGTGGTGAGTTGTGCATTTGTACCTGCTCGGGTGGCCACTGCTTGCTTCTCGACCCTGACCTGTCCTCAGACCTCAGCAAGGTGCTGCCCAGCCCAGCCCAAGGAAGGTTGGCACTCTCCCTTCCCTGGCCCACGTCTGCTTCAGAGAGGGCCAGGGAAGGAGAAAGGAAGAGGTTTGATTTCAGCTCTTCAGGCCTCACAATATGGCTTGAGAGGGAAAACGCAGGAACGTTGCAAGAGCAAAGCTCTTTGCCAGTCACAGGCTGGGCCTGAGCCTGGACTTGGGGAGGACTTCCGCCCACCCCCTACCAAGGCTGCAGCTCCCCCTCACATGTATAGCTGCTCCTGCTTCCACCCCTAGTGGAGCCAGCCTCCAGAGGTGCTTTCTGTAGAGAGACGCACTAAAAGATGGTGAGAACAAAGCTTGGTCCAGACTGTGCCACCACGTCTTCACGAGGAGGCTGAGCGTTAAACAGTTCATATTTCATTTAAAAAATGAAGATGAGAAAAGGGAGGTGAAATGTTTGCTAGGAAGAGAGTTTCCCAGAAACTGACACCCAGCCCCCAGGTCTCAGCACCAGTTTTTCTTGGTGGCTTTGGAATATGGCTTCCTGGTGGCTGCGGGCTGAGAAGGTAGCAGCCTAAGGCACAGCTGGCCACGCGCAGGCCCCACCACTTCGCGACCTGGCATAGGACATGGCCAGGGCTGTCCTCCCCAGATTCCTCACTTGCCATCACTGTCAACCTCAACCTTGACCCCGGGTGCTCCGGCCCTCTGGCCACCCCTGTCATTCCCAGCCGTGTCTTGGAATCTCACCTTCTCAGCTGAAATCGACCTTAGGCACAAGTGTGGCATCCTTGTGTGAATCCGCATGCCTGGTGTGAGCGTGGAAGTGCTCAGAAGTGGAGAAAAGGCACGCACAGCATGGCTAACCCCTGCGAGTGCTGGCCGCACGTGGGCACATGCTAGGAGCCTGACCCACGAGCTCGCTCGGTCCTGACAAGAACCGCACAAGGGAGGCACGGTCTTCACTCCCCGCTTTCACATGAGAAAACTAAGGCTAGAATTTCGATGTCATGCCCAGGTTCACAGGGCCAGGAAGTTGCTGAGCAGGGACTTTAACTCAGACAGCCATCTGGACTTTGGCAAAGCAACTCTCTACCCAATTCCAACCCCAATGGCACCACGGCTCTAAGGAGGGTTCGATCTTGAGGATGAAGCTTTAGTGACCTGGGGCATATCAGGGTTCAGGACAAGTGTTTCAAGTCCTGAACTTTGAGCTCCCCAGGGCCCACCCAGGCCGGAGGCCTGTCTGTCAAGGTCTGGGGGTCCAGAGCCCTAGGCTACCCCAAGGGAAGTTCTCTTACCACTTCCCAGACCAGATCACCTGTCTCTAGCTTCATTTCTCCAACGCAAAATCCTGATTCCACCCAAGCGGTCCTTCCCCAGGTCCTGTGGAGGGCAGGAAGCATTTAGCCAGCCTCTCTCAAGGGTTTACCGTGTGTGGGCCTGAGCCAGGCACCTTCTCCACCATCGCCCTCTGAGTTCCCGTTTTATGGGTAAGGATTTGAGACTCAGTTTACCCAAGATGGGGAGTAGGTTTCTGTTTGTGCCCAAGCTGACTATGGGGAACCTCTACTCAGAGTGCAGCTGCCGGCCTACAAATGCAATGTGAAGCCGCCAGGCCTCATCCACCCTGCCCTCCTCCCAGGCCCTGTGGATGTCTTCCCCAGGAAGTGTCCTTCCGAGTTTAGCTGGGGCTTCAGAAGTAGGGGAGGAGGAGGGGGAGCCGGAGGAGGGGGAGCCGCAGGAGGGAGGTTTCTCACCTCTAGGCAAGGCTATTTTCAAGCCATTTTGAGGCTTTCCTGCTGCTGGTGCTATTTTAAATGTGACAATGGGCCCATTTGGCTGCAGGGTAGGGGGCCTGGCATGTGCCACCTGATAAGGCTGAGGGTGCAGTGGCTATGAAGTGCCTGGATCCTTGTGGTGCCCCAGAGGTAGCCACTGGTCTGTCTGGAGCAGGGTGGGCTGGGGCTGTCCAGCCACTGGTTGCTATGGCTACGAGGAACCCTTGGCCAGCTACCTGGTTCCTCTGCTTTGCTGACCCTTCCTCCATCCTTCCAGATGAATGTGTCCTGCCTTCAGTCCACCCACACCCCTCCCTCTACCTTGCCTGGCCAGCTTAACGACTCCGACTCGGCTTGCTAGCTTGGCAAAGATTTGTACTTGGAGCTGAGGGTGGGGCTGGGAGTAGAGAGAACCTTCTACACGCCTAGGGTCCACTATCACCACGCTGTGCTTGGGAATCTCCATCTCACCCCCACCTCAGATCCACCTGGGCACCTGGGGCCATGGCTTCTCAAGTTTTCTGGCCGAAGTGGTGTCTTCTCTGTCTCTCTCTCTGTCTCTCTCTCTCTCACACACACACACACACAGGCACACGTTCAGGAGGGCCTCTAGCGGCCCCAGCCACTGTTTGTCTCGCAGTTATCTGGAACAGCTGCTGGGGCCACTGCGGGGGAGCGGCTCCAGTCCTCTGCACGCTGTGCTTGTTGGATGGGGACCTGTCGTGTGTCAGCATCTGTGTTTTGCTTTGTTTCTCATTTCACGGTGATTTCTTTTGTTTGGCCGTCATGCCATTAACATGGATTCTTGTGTGCGGCCTCTCATCTTTCTCTTTTCTCTCCCTCCCTCTCTCTCCCCTGCACTCTATGTTGCCTGTGGCCGCCCAGGGAGTAAAGGGCCAACCTGGGGAGAAGGTGAGTTCACACTTTCCCTTCCGCCCTCCCCCCAGCCTCCTCTTCCTCTGGTGGATGGACTACTAGCACTCTCGGAGACCCCCACCCCAGCCCTCCCCGC
>NW_006159730.1:926039-964633 GCF_000334495.1 Tupaia belangeri chinensis | reverse complement strand
ACCCACTGGTCGGTCTGGAGCGGGGTGGGCTGGGGCTGTCCAGCCACTGGTTGCTATGGCTATGAGGAACCCTTGGCCAGCTACCTGGTTCCTCTGCTTTGCTGACCCTTCCTCCATCCTTCCAGATGAATGTGTCCTGCCTTCAGTCCACCCACACCCCTCCCTCTACCTTGCCTGGCCAGCTTAACGACTCCGACTCGGCTTGCTAGCTTGGCAAAGATTTGTACTTGGAGCTGAGGGTGGGGCTGGGAGTAGAGAGAACCTTCTACACGCCTAGGGTCCACTATCACCACGCTGTGCTTGGGAATCTCCATCTCACCCCCACCTCAGATCCACCTGGGCACCTGGGGCCATGGCTTCTCAAGTTTTCTGGCCGAAGTGGTGTCTTCTCTGTCTCTCTCTCTGTCTCTCTCTCTCTCACACACACACACACACAGGCACACGTTCAGGAGGGCCTCTAGCGGCCCCAGCCACTGTTTGTCTCGCAGTTATCTGGAACAGCTGCTGGGGCCACTGCGGGGGAGCGGCTCCAGTCCTCTGCACGCTGTGCTTGTTGGATGGGGACCTGTCGTGTGTCAGCATCTGTGTTTTGCTTTGTTTCTCATTTCACGGTGATTTCTTTTGTTTGGCCGTCATGCCATTAACATGGATTCTTGTGTGCGGCCTCTCATCTTTCTCTTTTCTCTCCCTCCCTCTCTCTCCCCTGCACTCTATGTTGCCTGTGGCCGCCCAGGGAGTAAAGGGCCAACCTGGGGAGAAGGTGAGTTCACACTTTCCCTTCCGCCCTCCCCCCAGCCTCCTCTTCCTCTGGTGGATGGACTACTAGCACTCTCGGAGACCCCCACCCCAGCCCTCCCCGCACACAGGCCCCAGCAGAACAGAGCGTGCTGGCATGGCCTGGTCTGCTCTTGCAGCCTCTGGTGGCCCAGTTTCCTAACTGCTTCCACACCATCGGGCAGGAGTCTTGGGATTCCTGGGCCATGGTCCCAGCTTTCCTGGCCGAGTGGGTCTCCCTGTCATGCCCCGGTTGCACGCTGCCTCATCGCACTGCTGCCTGGCACTAGGCAGTCACTGTTCTGTACGGCAAAAGCCCCATCACTGTTTTCTGTAGCTGGAGATGGCCAATGGGGCCCCAGGGTTGTGGAGCGGAGCCCCCTACAAAGCCAGGAGCCCAGGAGGCCACACTCCTGCCTCAGCCCTGGGTGGTTCTTGAGAGATTTCAGATGGTGACATATTTAAGCAGCTCATTTTTACAGATGAAGGAACTGAGGCCTGGAGGAGGGTCAGGACTTGCCCAAGTTCCCACAGCAATCGGGAGGAGTAGGGCCAGGCTGTACATTTCTGCATTTCTGCCAAAGAGCCTCTCATCCCTAAAGTCACAACGGCAACAACCAGAGCAGCAGCTACCATGTATTAAACACAAACTATGGGGACCAGCAGTTAGCATAATGGTTATGTTTTTGGACTCCCATGTAGTTGACCGCGGTTCGCATCCCAGACCCGGTGGCTTAAAACTCACGCCAGGCGCGTGTATGTGTGTGCCCAGGATCCCGAGAGGAGAATGGAGGAGAAAGGATTGTGGCGTGGCCATCCCCCTTGGGGGATGATTTCTCGCTTTCTGTCTCTCTGTCTCTCTCTGTCTGTCTGGCGAGCACACGTGCCCTATAGCGAAAACCTCCCCCCCCCAAAAAAAAACCCCACAAACTACGGCAGGATGGTTTTGAGTATTTTGTGTCTGTTACCCCAGTTAACAAGGACACACCCTTCCAGGCAAACTTTAATATTTCCATTTATATGAGGCACAGAGAAGAGAAGTCACATGCCCAAGGTCACACAGCTAGAAAATGGCAGAGCTGGAGAGAAGCCTGGGTGTCTGTCTTCAAGGTGCAGGTCCCTAACCACTGTACTATACTGTTTCCAAGTGGAACAAGCCTGTAGATCCCGCCTTAGCAGGGTTAAACTGCCCAGGAAAGAGACACATGACTCATTGGACCAGGCATGATTTCAAGCACTCTTCAACATTGTCACATGAAATGTTCACATCCGCCCTGTGGGCTAGGCCCTGTTACCCCTGGGTACAGATGAGGAGGCGGACACAGGGAAGTTATTTACCCAGGGTCAGGAGGCTGGAAGAGAGTAGGCCTGGCTCTGAACCACTGCACTACACGGTTCAACATAAAAATTAGGATCCCATTATGATGGCAGAAACCGTGACTGATTGGAAAGCACCCTTCGCCTGCATGTGACACGTGTCATTCCACTAAATGATTTCTGTCCCTGCCCTCTGCGGGTGGCAGAGCAGCTTTCCACATCCTGGCTGACGGAGGAGGCATGTGGGCACAGAGGGCAAGACCTTGAATGCGGGGTCCTCTTCATTCCCTGCCTCTGCTGGGAGGACTGGATTCCTGGAGAGAACACACACACACACACACACACACACACACACACACACACACCACGTTCTCCGGCCAGGTCAGCTACCCTGACTGCACTGTGAGCTCCTAGCCCAACGGCATCTGCCGTCTCTGGAGGCTGAACATTTGGCCCCAGTCTCAAACCCCCTGTGCGGCTGTCAAGCCAGGGCTAGCAGCCTTCCAGGCTCACAGTGAGCGTGTGTCTCGTGCCTGCACCTCTGAGTTCACAGCCCATGCGCAGGGCTGGCCAGTATTTGCTTGTGGCAGAGTGTGCAACCACACAGGTATTGGGGGGTAGGTGGGAAGGAAGGCTTCAAGAGGGCTTTGAGAGAGCGGGGCTTTCAAGAGGGAATGTGTCCTGAGCAGGCTGTGGGGCCAGCTCTGGGGCCGGGCACCTGTGCTGGGGCTCTCTTCTGCCCTGCGCCTCCCTCTTGCCATTGCTACAGTGCATCCTGTCCTCAGCTTCCCTGGCCCAGGCACCCACCACCAACTTCCCTCCGGACCCCCATCTCATGCTTCTCTCTCCCTCTGCCACCCTCCTAATACTCCATTCAGTCCCCTGTCTCACCCCCTGGGATGCCCCATGGTCCTCGCACCCTCAGACCTCCCTTTTGTCTTCCTGTCCCATGGGGCTGGTGTCCCACTGGCCAGCTCCTTTCCTTTGGCGCTTCCTTCTCCCACCCCCTTCCTCTCTCTCTTCCCACAGGGTGCCCCTGGAGATGCTGGGATGTCCATCATCGGTCCCCGAGGCCCCCCTGTAAGTTGTTTTGCTTTTCTCCAGGGGGTGGGGGTGGGGCTGGGCAGAGCGGGTCCTGGCTGTGCCTTTGGGCGGGGTGGCCACCACATGTGAGGCGGTCAGCCAGATCAAGCCACAGCACTGCTGTTGATGTTACAGAACGTGGCCTGACTAAATATACCCAAATTACAGCCTCTCAGAGGCTTCCAAAGGGCCTGCCCTCCGCCACGGCCATGGCAGCTGGGAGGCGGCCCTGCTGTTTATAGGCAGAAGGCAGCTAGGGCCACTCCTCGTGGATGTCAGCTCTCCTGGGAAGGAGCCTTTGTTTCCAGAAGCCAAAGGAGCAGATATCCAGAGTCCAGCTTTGCAGGCCCAGGCACCCACTCCTGGTCTTGGCAGAGGCCTGAACCCTGCTCGCCCTCAAGGGCCACTGTCTGTTCCCAGCACTGGGTCTTCTGTATGAGTTAGTGCCTCTGCCCAGGGGCCAGCAGTGTGGGAGGGCTAGTGAGGCTGCCCCTCAGATATGCTTCCTCAGGGACTGTAAGGGGTGTGGGTAATGAAGCCAGCAAGATATGGTAGCTCTGGGAAGGAGGACCAGTAGTTTTTCCCAGTGCCTAACCATGGGCTCAAATCACCGAATGTCAGGGGAAGGACCCAGCAGCGGCTTACCACAGCCCTCTCAGAAGGGGAAACTGAGGCTCAGAGATGGGAGGGGCTTGACCAGGATCTCAGGCATAGAGGCTGGGGCAGGATTAGAACATAGAGCCCTGGGGACCAGCAGGTGGCATGGTGGTTAAGGCACTAGACACTCCCACATGGCTGATCACGGTTGGAGTCCCGGACCTGGTGACTTGCTTTCTCAATTTCCCTCTCTCTGGCCAAGTTTTTAAAAAACGAATAAATTAAATTAAATTAAATTAAATATAATTCTTAAAAACAAACAAACAAAAACAGAATGTAGAGCCCTGAACTCCAGGCTTCTTCCTGACCTGCCACACAGGAGAGAGCATGGGCCAGCCTCTGGATACGCAGGCTAGCCCAGTGGGTGGAGGAAGCCCAGCCTGCTTTTTCCCCTGCCTTCAACAGAGAGAGACAGTGGGAAGCAGGCGTCTCTCCCACCACAGTCTAGGGAGAGGGGTCACAGAACAAATTGCTTAGCTTTGTCCAAGGGAAGGGCCACCAGAGAGCTGAGGAGAGTGCTGGGAGCTGGGAGGGGTACCATGGGCAACCCGAGGAAGGATGAGCTGTGAACCACGGCTTACCAGGCAGGTCAGGGGCCTGGGCTGGAGGTTGTGGGGCAGTCCTGGCCTGAGCAGACACAGACTTTTCAGCTATGTTTCCTGCTGGGCTCAGGCTCTAGCAAGGTGCTAAAAATGCCCTGAGCCAGCCTTACCCTAAGGCTCTACACGCCTCAGCTCACTTAATCCTCACGAGAACTGCTCACGGTCATTCCATTGTACAGATGAGAAAACCAAGGCACGGAGAGGTCGGGTGGCTTGGTTGGTCTCATACAGCTAGAGTTGGCCACCGGGAGCTGACTGTGGATCCTGGGCCGTGTGTCTCCAGAGCCATGCTCCAAACCCCATGGCTGCCTTGACCCAGCTGGGCTCTGGTGTTACTGTCATGTGTGTGCCTGGGCTTACATGTTGCTTGTGCCCTGGATGGACTTTAAGCCACCTGTGTACAGGGGAACCATAGCACAGATGACCTGACCCGGTTGTCCCTGGTGAAGGTGGCACTGGAAAGGGCATAGAGAAGAAGAAAGTGGCCCAGGTTTGAGTGTCGACAGTGGAGCCTGGGGCAGGCCTATTAGGAAGTAGCAAGTTTCACCCTTTGGCGCCATCTCTGCCTTTCTCCTGGTCTGACTGCAGAGGATCTGTCGTGTGGGTCAGGCATGGTCTTTACCATCCTTTCAGTGAATCGTGTCCACAGGCTCCCTGACAGCCGCAAGGGCAGGATCGAGGCTGGTCTGCCTCCACCCTCCACCCTTCGGGCTTGGGCCCAGCAGACGCGAGCCTAATCACCAACACCCACCACGCTGAGCTGGACTCCAGTGGTGACCAGTGCCTTCCAGTCAGTGACAGGGATAACTGACTCCTGGAGAAGATCACACACGAGGTCTCCTCCTGTACTCCCAACACAGCCACGAGGCAGGCCCCAGCTGAGCTCGTAACTCACCTGTGCTTCCCCAGCCAGGAAGAGCTGGAACTTGGGCTTGGCCTGGGGGCCTCATTCCAAAGCCTCCATTCTCGGCCCAACAGCCCTTTCCATGCTTTAAGCTCTACTGTTTAAAGGGGGTATTTACTTCAGGAAGGAAAATTCTCCCTGTGGGTGCCTTCATTGGTACTAGGAAAGGTTTGACGGCACCAAAAGCTTGGCCAGCCCAGTGTCCTCTGACCTCTGTCAGTGTGGGTGGCCCTCACCCTGCTGAGTCCTAACTTTCTGGTGGAGCAACTCCCTCAGCTCCTCCTGGGAAGCTGTCCTGGGCTGGCAAGGGCAGGGCATGGGCAAGACAAAGGGTGCGTTTGTCATTACAGGGCAGAGGTCAAGTGGGCAAGCCTTTGGCCACACATGGCTTTCCACTCAGCCAGGAAGGGCCCAGAAAAAAACGCTGCTAATAAGAACCAGGCCTGCAGCTCTCAGGGGCCACCTGCCTCCTCTCTTGGAGCTTGATAAATAGGCTGAGCAAAGGGTGGACCCTCAGGGCACTTCAGAAAGATACGGTTCATATTCCCACATGGCAAGATGCCAGAGTGGAGTGTCTGGGTGTGTTGACTTTTAAAGGAACTCCATTAAACTGAGGAAGAGACTGGGACTCCTAGACTCTGGGGGCCTGGCGGGCACTGGGCTGGTCATCTGCTGAGCTAGGAAACAGTCCAGCTCAAAGAGAGTCCACTAGCTCCCTGAGTCCCCTCACTTCTCTTCAGAGGCCAGGAGATGCCTGAACTTTCAGTCCCCCTCCATGAAGAGCCAGCCTACGCCAGGTGGACATAGCCGTCGGGTGTTTCTTCATTGACCCATTCCGTCAGTATCAGTTAGGAACCTAGGTGCAGGCTAGGTGCTGGGTGGGCGTGGCAACCTGCTGGCCCCTGTGGGTGCGTGATCTAGCAGGAAGGACTAGCCGTCACTGAAGCCATTACAGTGCAGGCAGTACATGCTAAATGCGGCAGTCAGGGAGCCATGAGGACACGGAGGATGCAGCAGACTTAGGGTCAGGTAGAGGCAGAGGAAACTTCCAGAAGGAAAGGATCACTAGACAACAATCAAGGGTCTGCAGAGGTTACCAGACAAGTCCTGAGGAGAATGCTAAGCCCTGAGGTAGAAGAGGCACCTGTAAGTTACTGGAGAATGAGGAAAGTTCTGGGATGGGGGGAGCAGGGAGAGTAAGAATGAGGATGGTAAGAGGCCAGGCTGCTGAGGTCTGCAAGGGCCAGGTGGCCAAAGACTGAGGCACAATGTTCAATAGTTAGGAGTTTCCTGAGGGCAGCCCCTGGGTTGCCAAGCTGGCAAGGACATGATCAGAGTAACATCTCAAAACGATGACCTGATCTTCCCTCTCCAACAGAGAGTGTGTACAGAAGCAGCTATAGATGTGGGGCTGGGTGAAGAGCCCTTGGAATATCCAGGCCTAGGCCGGAGCAGAGTCCTCAGGCCTGGGTGGGAGGGGAGGGCTGGTGAGAGATTTGGCAGGTGGATTTAGTGATGATAAATCCCGAGGGGGAAGCAGGAATTCAAGATGACACACATTTCAGACTTGGGATGGTGCTGCCCTTCCGCACATGGAGCAGCAGATTTTGCCAGGGGAGAGGGGTTGATTTTGAGCGTGATGAATTGAGATGTTCTTACAATGTCCAAGGGGAGCTATCTATCTGCTGCTGCAGGATCCGGGCTCAGGGTGTGCTCAGGCTGACTCAGATGTCTCAGAGGGTGTGAGCCATGCATACCTTCTCCCAGCTGAGTTCAGTGATACACATTGGTCACTTGAAATTGGCCATGTGGGGGTATTTACACCATAGGCATTGGCAAATGCTGTACACAACAGAGCTCTCCTCTCCCACCCTCCCTGACCCAGACAATGATTTAACATTTGTCAGCACAGTCTTGCAGGTCACTGCCAACTTGGAGTGTGAGAGGCAAAATAAAGCAGGTGCTGAGCAGATACATGATTCACCCTCTTTCCTGCATCAAATCAGAAGACATCTTAGTAAAATGGCAAATCGGATGTCTTCCATGAAATCAGAAGACATCTTGGTAGGTTCTTTGCAGCCATATTTTTCTGTTTGTCTATGTTGCTTTACCCCACACAAGTTGCAGGTGGTGGAAGAGAGAACTAGATGAAGGGGTCCACTTGGTTCCCTTTGCTCCCTGGCCTCAAATTAAGGGAGACTTCAGAGATCAACACAAAACTTATTTTCTTGTTCTTCTATAAAAAGATGTAATATTAATCCATAAATTAATTTACAAATAGGACTGTTATCTATGAATTCAATGTGGTTCTAATCCCAGTACATTTTTGATGGGATTGGAAGGCCAAGAAAATAACATTGAATTGAGGGCAGCCCCATGGCACGGTGGTTAAGGGGGCTGGATTCCACACGGCTGACTGCACAGTTCAATTCTGCCCCAGTAGCTTGAAAACATGCTGGGCACATGTTCGTGTATACCAAAAATCTCGAAAGGAGAAATAGAGGAGATGGGATTGTGGCGTAACAGCTTCCCACAGAGAGGGTGATTTCTCCTCTCCCTCTCTCCCTATCTCTCTGACAAAAAAAAGAAAATAATAATAATAATATTGAATTTTATTCTTTTTTTTTTTTTTTGGAGAGGTTTTTGCCATAGGGCATGTGCGCTTGCCAGACAGAGAGAGACAGAGAGACAGAAAGCAAGAAATCACCCCCCAGGGGGGATGACCACACCACAATCCCTTTTCCTCCATTCTCCTCTCGGGATCTTGGACACGCACACACATGTGCCCTGCGTGAATTTCAAGCCACCAGATCAGGGACTCGAACCATGGTCGACTACATGGGAGTCCAGTGACATAACCATTATGCTAACTGCTGGTCCCTGAATTTTACTCTTAAAAAAATAAACTCATGATAATGTCAGAAAAATTTGGAAGCTAGAATAGGGAGGCAGGTAATGAGGCACCTAGTTGTCCTACTTGACATCAAAACGTACTAAAAAAAAAAAAAAGAAGCAATCAAAATAAACCAGTGAAGGGACCAGTAGTTGGTGTAATGGCCATGTCACCAGACTCCTATGTAGTTGACCATGGTTCTAGTCCTGGACCTGGTGGCTTAAACTCACTGTGGGGGCGTGTGCATGAGTGCCCAAGATCCCGAGAGGAGAATGGAGGAGAAGGGATTGCGGCGTGGCCATCCCCCCTGTGGGGTGATTTCTCACTTTCTGTCTCTCTGTCTCTCTCTGTCTTTGTGGCGAGCACACACGCCCTATAGCAAAAACTTCTCCAAACAAACAAACAAACAAATAAATAAACAAACCAATGAATAGAACAGAACCAGGAGGCTGAAAATAAAGCCAAAACCGTATGGGAATTTGGTACGTGATAAAGCTTCATTTCACAATAGGAAATGAGTGTTTAGGAAAAGATACTAGCTGAGGCCAACAGGTGGTATGGAGGATAAGGCACTGGATCCCACATGACCATTTCCACAGTTTGAGTCTGGGATCCAGCAGCTTGAAAATCATGCCTGGTGTGTATGTGTGCATGCCCAGAATCCTGAGAGGAGAATGGCTTACCTCGTGGCCATCTCCCATGGGGGTGATTTCCCACTGTCCTTCTCTCTGTCTCTCTCCCCTGAGCACACAGACCCTATGGCAAAAATCTTAAAAAAGAAAGAAAAAGGAAGAAGAAAGAAAGAAAGAAAGAGAAAGAGAGAGAAAAAGAAAGAAGAAAGAAAGAAAGAAAGAGAAAGAAAGAAAGAAAGAAAGAAAGAAAGAAAGAAAGAAAGAAAGAAAAAGAAGAAAGAAAGAAAGAAGGAAGGAAGGAAAGAAAGAAATAAGGAAAGAAAGAGGGAAAGAAAGAAAGAAAGATAGATGCTGAGACAACTAACAAGGCATTTAGAACAAGGTAAAAATGAAAGAAAGTTGTGGGTTTTTTTTTGTTTTTTTTTTGGAGAGGTTTTTGCTATAGGGCGCGTGCGCTCGCCAGACAGACAGAGAGAGACATAGAGACAGAAAGCGAGAAATCACCCCCCAGGGGGGATGGTCACACCGCAATCCCTTCTCCTCCATTCTCCTCTCGGGATCTTGGGCACGGACGCACACGTGCCCGGCGTGAGTTTTTAAGCCACCGGGTCCGGGACACGAACCGCGGTCAACTACGTGGGAGTCCAGCGACATAGCCATTACACTAACTGCTGGTCCCTGGGTTTTTTTTTTCAAGTTGAATCTCTACCTTTTTCGTTACATCAGAATAAATTCCAAATGAACACAGTACTTAGATGTAAAACAAGAAACCATAAAACACAAGAACGAAGCATGAGTGAAAGTTGTATAATTCCAAACTGGGGAAGGCCCTTTTGAAACATGACATAAAACCCAAAAGCTCTAAGAAAAGATGAATAAGTTTGTGGCCATAAATGTAAAATTGCCAGATGCCAGAAAACATCACAGACAACATCAAAGACAAAAATGCCAAACTGGAAAGAATATTTGCAATACATATGACTATCTAAAAGTTGTTGTTCTTGACTAAGAGTTTTACTCAATTCAATAGAAAAGAGACAAACAACTTAGTAGAAAATATTGGTTAAGGGTACAAACAGGCAGATAAAAAGTAAATAGGCCAGCCAGTAAACACGGGAAGAGATGTCTAACTCCACCATGAAGTTAGAACGATAAATTAAAGTCCTCTTCCCAGTCTCCCCCAGTACCCTCTCCAGGCCCATTCTCTCCAGGATGTGGAGTCCTAGTTTCCATTTGGTCAATGACGACATTCTCCCCAAGATCCCTGAAAAAGCCCTGGTCAGCCCCGGGATTCGGTCCTGGATCAGAGCACTGAATCGTGATACCAGGGCAGCCTCTGTAATTAGCGAGCCGTGTGATTATCTCTACCACGTAAACATTATCCAGAGTGAGGCTTGAAGATGTTTCTTGGAATCCTCTCTTCCTGACCTTTTCTTCAGGCCTCTCCGCGTTCAGAGTAGTTTGCAGAAAGTTTACACTGCGAGTTTCAGAGATTACATTGCATGGTTTCCAGGTTTTCTCTTCAGTGCTATTCTTAGCATCGCTTATCCTTGAGAGGAGAGAAGCTGGGGGCCCTTCTGATATTTGAGTGGCATCTCCTTCCTCTTGCCCTTTTGGAGCCTGCCACAGCCCATGGAGCCTGCAGCAGACTCTGCTCACTCCCTGCCGGACCACTGTTCCCATCCGGGCATGGTGGAGTCCCCATCCCACCCAGCCAGAGGGGCTGATTGCTCCCTGAGCAGAGGCCCCTGGCACTCTTGTCCACAACTTGGAGGAGCATCCAGGGAGCCTGGAACTGTGCCAGGGTCCCAGCACATGGATCAGAGAAATCTTCCTCTGGATAGAAACTGATTTTGGAACTTGACAAAGACAAGCTTCCATCCATCCCAAGACATGCTGGGCTCAAAAACAACCTTGCTTTATTCTGGTGCCTCTCTGCTCCGTTCAATGCAACCAACATCTAATGGTGGCAGGTACCATCTCGATAGGCTTTACAGACATAATAGAATGTAATCCAGTGACCCTTTGAGGTCCTACTGTTGTCCCAGTTCTATAGATGAGGAAATTGAGGCTTGGGGAGTTTAGACAACCTGCTCAGAGTCACACAGCCATTGTCGGTGGAGGCAGGACTAAAACTTGGTTGCCAAACTCAAAAGCCTATCCTTGGGAAGATACTGTGACCATCTCAGCCTGGGGAGACCACAAGCTAGAGCCGGAGGGGTATGTCTGGGGGAAGGCAGGTGAGCCAGTGCTGGGCCTAGAGAGGGAAGACAGGCAGGACAGGAGCTAGCATGGTAGATTGGTGTGAAACTGAGACTGGCCTTGAGTGACATGTGAGTCAAAAAGAGCCCTTGCTTGTTCTTGAGAAGCTGAGTGGCAAGACATATTTCCCAGCTCCCCATCACCCTTGACCTCCCAGCCCCAGACCTTTGAGCCACACGCTTCTTTTGTTTGTTTGTTTGTTTCTTTTTTTTTTTTTTGAGAGGATTTTGCTATAGGGTACGTGCGCTCACCAGAAAGACAGAGAGAGACAGACAGAAAGCGAGAAATCACCCCCCAGGGGGCATGGCCACACAGCAATCCCTCTCCTCCATTCTCCTCCATTCTCCTCTTGGGCATGCACGCACATAGCCTTGGCGTGAATTTAAGCCACCAGGTCCGGGACTCGAACCGCGGTCGACTACATGGGAGTCCAGCAACATAGCCATTACACTAACTGCTGGTCCCCCACACGCTTCTTCTGACCTCAGCACCTCTCTTTATCTTGAATCTTTCTCTAAACCACTGGGTTGTGGCAGTGAACCTGCCTCTAGTCTCCAGCCTGAATATCTATCTGCATTGCACTCTGCACCCGGGAAGATGGGCATGGCTTGCTCTGCATCCCACAAAGATTGGGGGTCCAGAGATCACCCATCCATCTGCTAGGAAAAGGCTGCCGGCCAGGGTGCAAGGAGAGTGAGTAACTTGACCTTTTCTAGCCTGGAAACATAAATTCTGAGGGCCACGTTCTGACATCCACTGATATCCAAACCCTCCGAGGCTAAGTGGCCCTGAGCAGTGACTGTGTACATGAGGACGATGTGGGGGGCTTAGTGCAGGCGTCCCGTCAGCGGCGGGCTGATTGCCCACTGTCCTTGCTGTCCTGTCTGTTTACACGCCTCCCATCCACAGCACTCGGGAGCTCTCCAGGGACTACTTCCTAGAAGTGGACCTGAAGGATTTCTGGCCCCCTCTTTTTTCCATTCCCCAATCTTTGTCCCTGAAAGAGGTTTCTTAGGACATTCCGTTTCCTTCCTTCTCCACCCTCACTCCTGGTCGGTGCACCGTGGTGTGCCCCTCGTAGGCGATCACTTGGGAGTGGGAGGGCTGGGTGCCCAGGTGAACCAGGGACTCGGGATTAACCCCGCCTCCTCCCTGCTGCACCTCACTGCTCTGCTTCTCTCCGCAGGGCCAGCCGGGCACTCGAGGCTTTCCTGGCTTTCCGGTAAGTGGGGAGGGCTGAGGTGAGCTGTGTCCAAGGTGGTCTCCAGGCCTGGTTGGGTTGCTTCTGGGGGCAAGAAAGGACAAGGAAATAACCACACCAATGCAGGGGCAGCAGGACAGGAAGCTGCCCGTAGGCTGACCAGCATGACCCTGCAATATGGAACAGATGATGCACCACAGGGAAGTGGCTCAGGACTCAACCTCCGACCTGGCTCCCAGAGATGCACCAGGAGAGGCAGTGGGTGGCCTTCTGTCCTTTGACCTGTGCCCATGGGGCCTAAGACAGGTTTGTGAGGTAGGGTGACTGGAACAGTTAGTCCTCCTTGGGCCTCAAAGCTGGCCAGCTGCTGGCTCTCTGGGAACATATTCCCAGTCTCCACCTGGGGTAAGGAGGAAGTCTTTGCAATCAGTGGGGATCCCACTCATTGGGTTCCCCTCCAGGCCAGCCTGGCATGCAGCATGTCATCCCTTCCTCACAGGGACCCCTCAGGGAATGTTCTATTATTCTCAGACTCACTTTAGGAGGGGAAATTGAGGCTTAAAGTAAGTGGTCAAGCAGGGACTTGAAGCTTAACTTCTTGGCACCGTGAAGCTGTGCTCTCAACACTGCCTTAGCTGCTACCTTGGCGGGGGCTCGTGATGCTCAGTATTTACATCTGGCCTTTCTGCTCTCAGGGTCCCATTGGACTGGATGGCAAGCCGGTAAGTGCACCTCTCAGGCTGGAGCTCCTCCCCTGCACTCAGGCCAGGTCACTACCCTGTGTGTCTTGGTCCTTCTGCAAGATTCTGACTCCTTGGAAGAGACTTTAGATAGAAAGAAAATGCCTAGCCAGAGAAGGGGAAGGGACTGTTTGAGTGAGTCGCCCCAACCCCAGTGAGATTCCCCAGGGCACGAGTGCATGGCTACCCAGCTGTGTTCTCAGAGTTAGAACAAGAGCCATCCCTGGAGTCTGCTGATTCTGGGCTCCTGGACGGGGTCGGGTAGAGGTAACACAGGAGGAGGCAGCGGGAAGAGCAGAGAGGTGGTGAGTTCAGCCTGCTGATCCCCGAGGACCCTGAGCAGATACACAACCTCATCCTTGCCGCCAGCACCACCGAGGCTCCTCCTGTGTCTCGTGTTCTCCCCGGGCCATCCCCGTGCACGTGGAGATGTCTCTCCTGCTATGGCTTCTCTGTTCATGTAATCCTTGGGATTTGATCTCCTGACTACAGTGTTCATGGGGGAGAGGTCTCCTCTCTACTCCTAGAGCTGGAAGCTGGAGGAGAGCCTGACCACCCCCCCACTCAGGGAAGGCCCTGAGTGGAAGGCCCTCACCTCTCCCCACCCCCAAGCAGCTGGCATCTTCTCAGATGAGGGACCAACCCCTACCTGGTCACTGCCCCACTGTATGCCAGCAAGCTAGGTGTGGCACAGGGACCACCATGACCGTGTCCACTCATCTCACAGGGCCAGCTATCCCTGAAGCCACCTTGGGTGTGTGGGCATAGTGAGAGGTGGGTCCGGGGAGGCCACCCCCTCCCCGCCTGTGAAGGGCAGGCAGAGGGTAATAAGGCATGACCGAGGGCGAATGCCCTTGCCTGGGAGGACCTTGCAGCATAAGGCCCAGTGGATGAGAACGGGAAGCAATGTGTAGCTAGAACAGGGTGGGGTTGGGTGACTGGGGGTGGGCGTGTGTGGCTGAGCAGGGCGGGGGCTCTGGGTCTCACACAGTGTGCCCAGCACTCACACACTTCTCCTTCCAGGGCCACCCCGGACCCAAAGGGGAGATGGTAAGACCTCAGCTTTCCTGCCTTCCTGGGTTGGGCTGGGATCAGGCAGAGGGGCCCCGCAGGAACAGCAGAAGTGGTGCCTCCTGGTCCCTCCCTGCATGCCCCGGGTCCTCGCATCAGCTCCGGGAGGAGAGGTGGGTGGGTCTTCTCCACCTGCAACATTAAGAGGGAATCCCGAGAGCCCATACTTGACCACACACAGAGGTCAGGGCTAGCCTCGGGCTCCCAAACTGTACTCCAGGGGCCCAGAGCCCAGCTGGCCACACCCCTCTGGCCGGGGACACTCTCGGAGACAGCCACTGGTTAGCCTGATTCCCCACAGCCCACACAGCCCCTTTCCATTGCTGGGTCCACCCTGAGCGCCCAGGTCCCAGGGCTCCTGCCTACCTGGGAGAAGTAGACCCTCGCCCCTCCTCTCTCCTGGCCCCTCCACCTTCTGCAGCAGGGAGGCAAATAATCACGTGAATGGACAAGGAGGCAAAAGAGAGCTGGCTGGGAGACCAAGGCTTCAGCCTCCGCTCTCCCCAGCTGCCAGGGGCCCCTGAGCAGCCCTGCTCCCCAAGGGCCGCCACTGCGCTCTTGACAGCTCAGCCCATGTTTCCGGAGGGTTTCCTACGTGGTGGGCTCTGGCCAAGTACTTCACATGCATTATCTCGTTTAATCTTCGGCCTAACCCTGTGCTCCAGGTCCTATTAGCGCCCTCTCTGACAGCTGTGGAAGTGGGGACTCAGAGCTGAAGTAACTTGCTGAAGTCACCCAGCTAGGAGTATTCAAAACAAGAACCAAACCCAGTTCTCCAGTTCCTTCCTTCTCCCGCCCCACCTTCCTCCCTTCCACACATTTTTAATGAGTCCCTCAAACATGCTGGTTACCACAGCAGGTGCCCAGGATATAGACAGGAGCAGAGAGACAAGGTCTTACCACCCAGTAGCCTGGCGGGAACACAGACATTGAAACAGTCACGTGATTAGCAAATTGGCAATGAGAGCTAGGAAGAGGCAATTCCTGGTACCGAGAAACTTCGGGCAACAGGAACCTCACCCCAGCTGAGGGTCAGAAACTGCTTTCCTGAGAGAGGCTTTGGGGCTGGAGTTTGAAGAATGAGACTTTAACCAAAAAAATAACAACTAGAAAAGGTGTTGGGAAGGACATGATGGGCATGGGAAGATAGCGTATGCACAGGCCTTGAGGCAGGGAAGCCCTGGAAATGCCCACGGAACTGGAGGAAGGGCAGTGAGGCCCCGGGGGCAGTGGTGGAGGGCTGGCAAAAGAACTTAGGTCCCTGGCGAGCTTTCTCCCATCTCAGCCGCCTCCACTGCAAATGCCTTTCTTGCTGGCTCTGCTCTGTCCCTGTGCTTGCTGGGAATATGCATGAGGCCAGAGAGTCTGCATTGTGGCTTCTGTTCCCTGTAACTTGAAGCAGGAATAAAATCCACGCTCCCATCGCTCCCATCGCTGTGAGGCAAAAGGCTTCGCTGTCAGGAGTTAGGGGTGCCAATCTCCTCAGCTCCCTCCCCCTACCGCTCCTTCCTGGCAGCCTGATGCTACCCTAAGGTGGCCTCTGCCACCTGGGTGTAGTAACAATGGTCACCCACCAGGCACTACTCTGTAATCTTATAACAGCTCATGACTCTAGTCTACAAATGGGGACACTGAGGCACAGGCTGGTTAAGTACACTAACCTGAGACTACACAGCTCCAAATATCAGAACTGAGACCTGGACCCATGTGGGGCGGGGGCGGGATCTCACCCCTCCTCTCTGTTGTAAGTAAAGGAAAAGAACCCCCCATGGGGCTCCTCTTCCTGCCTTCACTCTGCTCACGCCATGTCCCTGCCCCACCCACTTGACCCACCATGAGCCTTCCTGTCTGGTCGGGGGTCAGAGCTAGTCTGGGGAAAGGGCAGGGCCGTCCCATCTCCCAGGAGCCCACGTGATAGGCTCCCTGTCAGCTTCATCATAATCAAGCACAGGGTCTCTGACTACTACTCCCCCGCCGCTGCCTGGTGGGACTCTTGGCTTGCTCGTCATCCCTCCATCTCCTGCTCGGCGCCCTCCCCAGATGGCTTTTCCTCTTCCGAGCGTTGGACACAGGCCATGGGGCCCCTCTCACCTGCTTTACCGATGTCCTCGTCTGCCCAAAGTGAGTCCCCTCTGCCCCAGGCCCTTCACAGTAGCCCCCAAGAAGCGAAAAAGTGTTGAGAAGATGAAGTTGTACAATTGTGCAATTGGGGGGTGGGGGGAGAGGAGCTCGGGGGCACCAAACTCGAGCAATACAAGGGCTAAAAGCAGAACCCGAGCTCTGAATTAAGTCTTACCCCACCACCACAGGGCTGTCCCAAGGGTGGGAGGAGCCAACGTACACCGAGCACCCAGAACCGCGCCTGACACCCCAGGACATGGCAGCGTCTTAGCTGTTGTTGCCCTGATTGTCATGGAGCGCTGAAGGCTGAGTGAGCACATCACCCCTCACTGCCTGTCCCAAAGGGGCAGCCACCACCCCCACCCCCGGGCTAACTGGTGCCATGTGTTATAGGACCTTAAGATATTTACGAGAAACCTGAAATCCAGGTTTTAATTTGCACTCTTTTAAGATATTAAGTGTTGGCAACTGATTGAAAGGAAACTGCAGGACAAACACGCCTCTGGAAACCACAGTTGTCTCTTGGGCCCCCCTAGAAGTGCCAGACTCACTCCTCTGGGGCTGTAGTTCCAAACCTATGTGTCCTTTTTGTCGGCTCCTGCCCCACTACTCTCTGTCCTGAGAGGGTGGACTGGTCACCTGTGCTCCTAGGTCTCCGCCAGATGAACCATGTGCTGCCAGTCACCCTGATAGGCTGGGGGTGCCATACGGGTCAGCCCAAAGGCTGCTTCTGCCCTCCCGATGTGCCTCCTGGAAGTTTTCCAGAATGTGAGTTAGCAAGTCCAGAGCAGGAGGAAGGATCTTCCGCGTCTATATATCCTCCATGGAGGATGGTGGGGCCAACCAGATGGAGCCATCCATGGGGGCCTGAGTTCTTCAGGTCTCCAGGACAGTCACTGGAAGGGACCTCACGGGCCTCCTGTGCTTCTCACTGAGTCCAGAAGCCACATCCTTGAGGTCTGGACCAGTACAGAGTGTGGTGGGGTGGGAACAGTTGGACCTTCATGGTCAGACAAGTTGGGCTCGCCTTCCAGGGCTGCCACGCACTGAGCCAAGGGGCCTTGTCTCTGTCACCTCCCCTAGAAGACGGGGCTGACATGAGCACCTTCCTCATGGGCCAGTGAGAAGCATGAGCTCACGCACGCCTGGGTAGCCTGCCTCATCAGGTTCTCAGCACATAACCACCGTCTTCCCCCTTTCTCCACACCTGCCTGGAGGGCACCGCCTCCACCCAGCCCCACACAGCTGCCACAGCCAGCTAGATGCTGCATCCTCCTGAGGACAAGAGCCTGCCCAACTCCGGCTCCTACTTATCTCTGCGAACTTGACAGGACAACCTTGAAGGAAATCTCAAGACCCTTTATGCTTCTCCGAGGTGTTCAGAGCAAGGCTTAAGTTGCCAACTCCCTGCTTCTTCTCCTTTGCCAAAGATTTCTCCAAAACTCTCAGTGCCTGCAGTGCTGGCTGGGCCACTGATATGAAGGCGGATAGAGGCAGGACGTGCCAGTGACCCCGGGAGGCTCTGTGTGCAGCAGGCGGGTCCCCTCCCCGACACCAGGAGATGGAGATGAGGGGCAGCTAGAGTAGGCCCGTGAGATGGCAGGCTTGGAAGAATGAGTGAAGGCTGGGATCTGCTCCTCGTCATGCCACACGGGGGTCTCAAGGCCCACTGGACCTGCCTGTTGGTGGGTGAAGAGGCTGAGGAGCAGTGCAAGGCCACACCTCGAACATGTCGGGCACAAGGAGACTTGGCCACAACGGCAGAGCCCAGACCTCAGGATTCGTGAACACTCCAAAAAGCCCAACTGCGGTCTCCAGCCAGGCATGCCCCCGACCCGTTCGGCTCTGCCTGGCCCCTGATCTGTGTATGCTTCCCTCCCACAGGGCCTGACGGGTCCACGAGGACAGCCGGTTGGTACCTTGTCTTGCTATCCCCAGAGGGAGGTTTGGGCCTCTGGGCACTTGGCTTCGGTTCCTAATGCTCTCATTTTTGTCTCTTCACAGGGACCTCAAGGACAAAAGGGAGAGAAGGTAAGGGTGAGAAAGGTGTCCTAGCCTCTCCCCTTCAGGCAACAGCTTCCATTCTGTTAGCAAGAGGTACCTAGGGGATCTTTTCAAGCTTTAGTTTTTCTGGACAGAACCAGGAAAGCCCCTGGGGTGCAGCGGAAAGGATGAAGCACAACAGAGCTGCCCTGGGTGTCTCCTCTTGGGGCCAGAGGGCTTCCTCAGCTCCTCCCTCCCACCAGCCCCTCTGACCCTCTGCATGAGTGGATTTTGCTTGTTGATCTGCAAACCACCCTCCGGCCGCCTGCTTTCTATGTCTCCGTGAATGTCAGATGGAGATTGGTCGGCCCTGGGCAGATGGTAGGGGCCCGGTGCTCCTGGCTTCGAGGAGAGGCCACCAAGGCCCTGCCATCCACAGCCTGCTGTGGCATCTGCTGTTCCCATTCAGGCCTCCTATCCAGGGCTGCCGACTGGGCCTTCTCAGAGGCTTGACCTCGAGCCAGGCATGGCAGGTGGTGTATGGTATCCCTAGGTCTACAGGTCGCTTCCAGGCAGGCCTTGGGAGACTCTTTTCTGCTGTCAGACACAGGCAGGGGGGCCCCCTCCAGCCTCAGGGGCTCAGATCAGGACCAGAGCAGCAGGGCTATTGGGTGATGGGACGTGTGGCACGTTGGTAGGTCCTGGGGGTTCCCCGAGGGTTAGGCACTCCCAACAAGTGTCTAACACCCCCTCTTCTTCCTTCCCGTCCTAGGGTCAGTGTGGAGAGTACCCACACCGGGTAAGTGAGTCCCTAACACTAAGCCGGTCACTTGATCCCACTCCTGGGGCATTGCCCCGAGCCCAGCCTCATCTCCCTAGGGTGCCCAGTCCTGACGGAGTGCGGAGAACAGGAGCTCACAGCCCCCCACTGCACTCAGCAGCGGGAGAGGTGGTACAGGGTGGCGGTGCGCAAGGCCGGCGTGGCTGTGCCCTGGACAGTGTGCCTTATGTGCCCGAGAGCTCATGTTTGTCCGGCCCGGGTGTGCCTGGGGGTCTTGGTGCGCCAGCGTCTGTGACTCTGTGTCTTGTTCCCCTGCATCCCGCCCTCTCTGTCCAACCATGTGTCTTGTGTGTTTGACTTCCTCCCCACGCAACATGTGTGTGTGACCGTATGTGTGTGTCTCGTGGCTTGTTTTGGCTGGATGAAAGGAACTTGGACTCAGTCACTGTCTCAGACGCCCCAAATCTCAGCGAGGTGCCTGCATGGACTCTAGGGGAAAGCTCTTCTCTAAACAGGGCAGGGGCTTCCGATCCTTCCCCCCCTACCCCCATCTGCACCTTCCTTGTCCTTACTGTCTCCCAAGACCTGGCGCCCAAAAGACTGCTATTGTCCTGGTAGGAATCCTCATACTTGTGCAGCAACAGCAGGGGTCGTTCTTGGGACACAGGAGGACAAAGGCATGAGCCCAGGGAGCTAGGAGCAGAAATGTAGCCCTGGCTTGGTAGATCAGCCTTGTTGCTCTCAGTCCTGGGCGGGAGGGACCGGGAGGACGGTATCTTTAGGTATCCACCGTATGTCGTAAGCCTCACTATGCACCGTAATATACCATTTGGCTCCTCTGGCTACCATGCCTGCCAGGCAGGACCTGGTGGTGGGACTTACGGGTGGACAGAGACACAAATCAGGCTTGGAGTGGACCTGATCGTGGCAGGCCACTGGGAGGACGTTGTGAACAGGACTGAGCCTGTGCACAGCCACCCGCCTGGCTGGAAGGCATGTCAGACGGAGTCTTGCATTCCTAGGCCCAAGGAGAGGCTAAGTGAGCAACTGGGGCTAGGTTCAAGGCCAAGGCTGGGCAGGGCCTGGGGTGGACACTGGGCTGGCAGCAGGGCAGAGCCAGCCTGTCAGAGGTGTGTGTCCCAGGGCTGCGGGGCCTGGTGCTCCAGCCAGCCTGGTCCTGGTCCAATAATAGAAAGTCAGCTGTGTCTGTTGGAAGTGACAGGCTCACAGGGTGTTTCGACGGCATCTCCAGCACAGCCACCAGCACTTTGGCAGTGTGTCGTCATCCCGAGTGAAGGCTTGCAGTGGGAGGCGAGCGCTTAGCACCATATCAGAGGGCAGAGGCAGTCACAGAAGGCTCCAGAAGCACCCTGGCCCAAGGTGTACGGAAGCAAATGGGTGTGGGGACCCAGCTGAGAGGCAGCGCGGGCACAGAGGAGAGGAGTAGGAGAGCGAGGCTCCTAGTGGTCTGTTGGCTTCCCAAGGGGTCTGCAGGCATGGTGGGGCAACAGGCATCCAGGCCCAGAAGCACCAAGAGGTCCAGGCTGGTCCCCTGCCCCTGTTCCAGCATACGGCTTCCCCCAGGAGGGGGAGAAAGGAGAGCAGAGAGTGGGCAGGATGGAGTCCCTGGGATGGGAGCCGGGCGCTGGTGTCTGTGGGCTCCCCATCATGCTCCCCGTGACCCTGTCTCTGCCGTCTTCATTTCCCCTCCCCAAACCAGGAGTACCTAAGTGGTACACTAGCAGCTCTGCGTTCCAACCAGATAATTACCCTGAAGGTTTGTAGGATCTGGAAGGTCTTGGGCTCCCCTCCGCTGAGAGGCTTCCTGAACACAGAGCCCAACATTGCACGTCCCCAGGCCCAGCCAGCAGGAGGGAGTGAGGCTTTGTGTGTGGCATCTGCCCACAAAGGTGGCAGTAGTGACCTGGAAAGGCCTTGGTCAGGCTTTCGAGTCCCCAGCTGGGCACGTTCACAACCAGGCAGCCCCTGGTTCCTAGCATTCATCCCAGGGGCCTTGTCTGAGTCACAGCGCGCTCAAAACCAAGTGCTTGGTTCTATGCCACCTTTGTTTCCCTGTGGGTTCTAACCACTTCCCAAAGCCATTGGGTCCCTCGGCTTTGAAGGGTGGAGGGATCAGAAGCGACAAGAACTTCCAGAAATGAAGATCACAGTAGATAACGTGATTGCAAGTCGCCTTCCCCAAACAGTGGTGGGCATCTGTGCCCAGCCCCACTTTTCTAAGCGCCCCACCGCAGGGCGAGCCCTCGGTAGCACTCAGCCTGTGCCCGCACTGGCCACACCCTCAACCAGCTCGGCTCCCGGGAGCCGGGTCGGCACTGCCCTGACCACACTTTCCAGATTCGCTGACACTGGCCTTCCTCATTCAGCCAAAAAAAGAACCCACAGGGCGCCGAAACCAGACCAGCTTCAAGTACCAATTTAGCCGGTCCCGTGGCTCCCTAAGCCGGAGCCTCTGCCGCCCTCAGCCCAGCAGCCTTGGTCCCCCGGGTGGCACAGGCAGGGCCTGTGGTGCAATGTTGGGCCACCTGTCGGGCAGCCTCGCAGCTCAGCATGGCCAGGGAGGGTAGACCAGCCGATGAGGGCCACTCTCCCAGCCAGGGAGCTGCTGGCCAGCACCCCACGCTCTGACCTGGAAGGGCAGGCACGGCGTGCACTGAAGGCCATTCCTCTGCTCTCAGGGGCTGCATCCCAGGAGCTGAGAGAGTGCCCGTCCACCTTCCCTCCAGGGCCTCACGCTCATGCTAATCTCTTTTCTCTCTTCCTCCCCTCCCATCTTCTTGGCCGCCCTGCCTTTCTGGCGACTTTGGCACCACTCTGAATACCTGCGATCTTTGCCCTCTGGCCTTCCAACTCATCTTTCTCTTCAGCTGCTGCCTCTCCTCAATTCAGTGCGACTGGCTCCACCCCCAGTCATAAAAAGGCGGACCTTCCAGGTAGACACCTTCCTTCCCCAGACCACGCGGGGTTCCCTGAGGGCTTGGCAAGTCGTGGGGCCCTGACGGGCCAGATGGGGCTGTAGATGAAACCAGAACCTCATTCTAATTTCATCACATTAAATTAGACAAAAACAGATCCATGAATACCATAGGCGTGGGGAGACACAACACACAGGCCCCAGGAGACCTCCAACTACGACTACACCATCACTACTCAGCTCAGCCACCCCAGCCGCTGTCACTGACGTCAGGCACCACGTTATCTAGTTTACGTGTCATCCCAATTTTATCGAAAGCTCCCAACAGTTGCACGAAGCAGGTGTGACCGTCCTTATTTCACAGATGAGCAAACGGAGGCTCAGAGGTTCAGTCCACACAACTAGTAAGTGGCAGAGCAGGGATTTGCACCCAGGCCCTTCACCTGCTACCAGCTGTGTGATCTGGGGTGTTACTTGACTTCTCTGTGCCTTGGCTTTTACAAGTAATAACTGTGGCTATTTCCTAGGGTTATGGTGTGCTAAAGCACTCGGCACGATTCCCGGTGCTTTCAAGTGCTGTAAGGGGTGACAGCTGTCATTATTCTTATCCGTATTCTGGACAACAAAACTGGGCTCAGAGAACTAAATGGATCTTCCCAAGGCCGCACTAACAGCAAGAGGCAAAATGGGAACTGGTAGCCGGTCTTCAGGGCTCTCTCACTTGGATGTACATCCTTTATCCGTAGAAACGCAGGCCGCCTCGCACCTGGTCACTTGTAACCTGGGTGTGAGGCAAGTCTGCAGAGGGTGCAATGCACAGGCAGCAGGTGTGAGCATCCGTGATCTGCTGCTTTCTTCGCTCTGCCTCACTAGCCCATGAGCTGGATTGGAGCAGATCGGAAAGAACAAAGCAGTCTTGCCCCTGCTCTCCAAAAGACCACAGGCTGGGTTCCAGGCCCAGCGGCCTGTGGCTGCCCCCTCCACTTGCCCCACCCCATGCCTCTTGCCCTCCTTGTACTGCACAGGGTGGGGACAGGCACAAGGTGTTGGAGTGGCAGGGTCCTGAGCTTCTCTCTGAAAGCCTGGCAGCAGGACGTTGTGGCACCATCCACCTGACCTGGCTGTTCAGGCACCTGGTTGTACAAGGCTGAAAAATCATTCCAATTCATACTAATAATACTGGGGCGTGTGTTGTGCGTGCCACCCGAGCCTACAGGCTGCATATTGCATTACTCCAGCCAAATCCTCAAGAACCTCCATTTGATCCAAGTGCGTACTCAATGCAGGCTACTCAGGCCTACTGGCAGCTCAAAGACACACCAGGCCCACCCCACTGGCACCCACTCCTGCTGTGCCTGAGTCCATTCCTGGAGAGCTGAGCCCATGCTCTGGGAGGCCGTTCTCCTGGACATCCAAAACCACCCCATGGCCTTATTTGTATTAGCTGCTTGCCAGGTTCCAGGCCCTGTGTGGGAATCCTGCAGATTATCTCGGGTGATCCCCACACCAGCATCATCATCCTCATCCCCACTTTGCAGAGGAAGAAATTGAGAGGAGTCCAGGATTCCATTCCAGCCAATGCATGTTACTGCCTCCCTTCTTGAGAGCAAGGGATAGGGAAGCCAGAACTTTCTGTGCTTCCCTGACTTGGTTCCCAAAATAGAGAAAGAATAACACAGGTCTCTAGTCTGCTTGCTGCAGATTCCGCCTGTTGGCCATCATGGTCCATAAAAAGGCTCGCCCACTTCCTATCAATACGCCGATATTCATTTTACAGGCTCTGCAAGATGCTTAAACGTTGTGTCGAAGATTAATTTATAGAGGAAACTTTATATGAGATATGATGTGTTTAGCAGACATGTTCGGAGTCATTTGCAAAGTGCAGAAAGTTGGATGGCGAGCCCTTTTCCTGGGGCTTTTTTGGGATGAATAGGAACAGAGTCTGGAGTTCTGAGTTTGGGTCCTGGTTGTACCCTGAAATCTCCATGTGATGTTAGTCGGGAAACTCAACTTCTCTGAGCCGTAGTTTTCTCTTCTGTAAAATGGAAGACATTGGGAAAATTCTAGAATGTCACAGTCAGAAAGGACTTCAGAAGGTTGTTTTGGATCAAGCCTCCCTTGCCTGGTGAATTATCCTAGTCTTCACAGGGCCAAGTCTGTGGCCTTATGGTTGAGGAAGCCAGATCCCACGTGACCAAACAAGCAATTCAAATCCAGGCCTCTGTAGTTTGAAAAACACACCAGGAGCATGGACAGGTATGCCCAAAATTCTGACAGTAGAGAGAGATGGAGGAGAAGGGATTATAGTGTGACCACATCCCACCGAGAGGTGCTTCCTCCTCTCCATCTTTCTTTGTCTCTCTGTCTCTCGGGAGAGAGCACACAAGAGATTCTGACTGAGCAGTGTAGATGGAGGGACCTGGGTGTCTTCTCCATGGACGAGTCCATTCCTCATGAAATGGACACCCATTTGTGCACTGCCTGTTCTTCCTGAGCTGGTCACCCCATCTTGGTCCTGGGTTCTCCTTGGGTGCCTCGCCTTCCCAGGGGTAGAGTCCCCTGGAGGGTGGACACGCCACCTGGAGAAGTAAAAACAAAACAAAATACCCTCCACTGTAGAAATGCTGTAAAGGGTATTAAGCAGCACACACATGCAAAGGATGCTCAGAGGCCTCAAGGGCCTTCCTCAGAGTTAGTCTGATTGAAAGGAGGCCCCACTAATCCCTCCTGAAGCCTTTCTTGGTTCAGGAGAGAGATACTGCTACTTGGAGACTTGCCAGTAACCAACATGCAACTGGATGCGGGTGCTGGAGGCAGGAAAACCCCAAAACAATTTCCGTACCCGCCTCCTCTTTCATGAACACCCTGAGCCCTAAAGCAGCCTCTCAGGGAGTGTGGCAGGACGAGGCCCAGGCCCCAGAGTGACACGGCTGGATGCCATCTGCCCTAGGATGTCCCAGCTGAGAAACAGTGTATGCAGGTGTTGCTAGAAGCTTACATTTCTCATTCTCAGGTTGTGCACACTCATTTACAATAATCATTCCCACTAGAGAGCAAACACGAGTAGCTCCTCTTCACATAGGGAGGCAGGAGACCCAGAGTGTTGCAGGGGCTGCCTGAGATCACCCTGAGAAGGGAGGGCTGGCCTGGAGCGCCTGCTGCCTGCATCCCCCTGCACCAACCCGGAGCACACACACCTGCCAGGCTGTTCCACCTTACCCCATCCTCAGAGATGGGCTCTCCTCCCAAGAGCTGAGCCCAGGTCGCCCCTAAGAAGTCATATAGAAAACAGTATGATGGCATTGGTCCAGACCTAGGATGGCTCTGGCTGCCCCCAAGAGCCAGGTTGCAGCAGGCTCTCTCCTGAGGGAACACAGTGCCACTCCTCCCCGCTAGGCTCACAGTCCATCCAGAGATGGTTACAGTGAGTTACAAAGGCCAGCTCAGAGCATCTGACTGAGCAGTTGGGGCGGGTGAGACACACAGGCATAAGCACTTGCAGCTGCAAAACTTTCAACCGAGCCGAAGGCTGCAAACTCTGAGGCCAGGCAGAGCCCAGAGGTGACCCAGCAGACTTCCTGCAAGAAAGATACCTGGGGTGGGGACCACGCCAACTGCAGCTCGGGCCCTACCTACAGGGGTGACCACTCCTCAGAACCAGGAAGTATGCCCGGCATTACCAGATGCCAACAATCGCCCCCAGAATTTTTTAACATAAAATATCTTGCTTGAGTGTTCAGAGTCAGAACATTCTGTGGCCACTGACCTAAGGATCTCTTTTGATCCTCTGGGCCAGATCATCAAAGATAGCAAAGAGCTCTAACAGGGAACAGAAGCAGTTGTTCCCATTCTGCGACTGACAGGCTGGGGCTTAGAGAGATGACTGACCACACAGACAGAGGGTGACAGAGACAGGCCCAGGCCTCAGGCCACCTGGGCTGGACTCTGGCCATCTGGCCGGACTGGAGCAGGTCTCACATGGGCAGGGATCACAGCTCCCTTGTTCTTCTCCCTGGGGGCAGCTGCTCTGCACAGCAGGCTCTCTCTGGAAGCCCCACCTCTTGGGGACCTAATATCTTGGCTGTCTCCTCACTGCCACCAGCTCCTGCATGCAGTCACCACCACCACAGCATCATTACCAACACGCCACCATCTCCTCCACATCATCACTGCCCCCTTCCCAGCAGAGCCCATAGCAGGGCCCTCACCGGGTGCATGGCACTGGGGTAGGGACTGGTCTGTGGCTCTGCGGTCTCCTCTCTAACACCTATTTCCACGAACTTCAGGGTGAACAGGGCCAGGCTGGCATCCAAGGTCCACCAGGGCCACCAGGCCCCCCTGGGCCAAGCGGACCTCTGGGACATCCAGGACTGCCAGGACTGATGGGGCCACCCGTAAGTATCCCTTCTCTTTCTCCTTCAAGATTGGTCCCAGGAATTCTTGGGAAACCTCCACACTCTGAAACCTGGGTCCTCACCAAATGGCAGAAACTCCCTGGCAAGGCCACTGGACACAAGTGGCCCATGCAAGGAGCTACCTATCCCTGTCACTCTCAGCTGTTGCACTCTGGCCCTAAGACCAGCCTGTTGGGCTGTGACAAGTCACTGCATTCCAGGGAGGAAGTATGAAGGCTGCCCCTCCCCAGCCTCGGCAGACAAGAGCTTGGAGAGGAAATTGTCCGGGTCACCTTTGTTGGCTGTCCCTGACCCGGCTTAGGAAGCCCCGAGTTGGGGCCGGTGGGTTGGGAAGGAGGCAGCAAGGGGGCATGCAACCCCTGGCATACTACCGAGCGTACCTTCAGGCCGTGTGCATGTTCCCATCACTGGGCCCCTCAGCAGCCAAGCAGGAGGCCAGGTTGGCCAGAGGACCTCTTGGAGCCTAAATACAGGCAGGGACACTGGCACTCCCCAGGCAGGACCACTTCCAGGGACAGGTCAAACCCGATGGCCACAGTGTCACCTATTTTCAAGCTTCGGTCAAACCCTACTCGTTCTCAGCCAATTTAGCACAAGGTCCCAGGATGGGAGAATAACTCGGTGGGTACTTGGACGTCTTTGGAGAAAACCGGTCCCCGTCCACAGATAAGACCAACCTGTTACTGGAGGAACAAGGGTAAGGGCAGAGTCTGCTTTTTCTCCCCATGTGGTGAGAAAAACAATCCTACTCTTCTTTCTTATGACAAAAGCATCATACATTCATTGTGAGAAACTCGGAACGTTTTAAATGGTGTTTTCCTGCACTCAGAGTTCACCCTCAACATCTGTGAGAGTCCTTCCTTCTCCTCAGATACCCCTGCACACCGCATTCTCCAGGTCGGCAACGCCAAGTAAGGGGACATCCTGAGGGGTTCACTAGTTGTCATAAAGCGTGCCCTTTGCTACATCAGGACGGTTCTCCACGAATGTCGGTTTCAGGGCCGCCAGGCCTATTTCTAACACACTGAATGAGCCCCCTCTGTGAACCACATCCTTGAACATCAGTGTCTGCACAGCTCTGCTACGACAGACTCCCAGGGCTGGAATGGCTGAGTTGGGGTGTCCCTGACGAATAGCCTCAATGCCTATGGCCACATTTGAGATCGTTTGGCTTCACATCTGAGCCCCTCGGCTGCCCAGCTGCCAGTCTTGCAGCTCTTCACGGAAGGGTCCCTCTGGACTGGGCGGCAGCTCGGGTCACCCAGGACACCAGTTTGCCTGAGTAGGCCAGCACAGCAGCGCGAGGCTGACTTTCTGGGAGCTGGCTCTCTGGCCCAGCTTAATACTCTCAATGGATTATAAATATTCCCGTAACTTCTCCCCTGAACCCCCGAGAGGAATATTACTTTTGCTTCCATTGGTTTATAGATGGGAAAATGAAAAACCTGAAAGGAAGTGAAATTTAGGAAACTAAACCAAACCAAGCCAAGAAAACTAAAAAATGCTCACACTTCACTTCTTTGCTCACCACTGCCCTCTCCCCTCCCCCTCCCCCAACACACACAAAACACCCCCACACTAGGCTCTCACCCACTGAACCCAAGCCAGGTGGTTTTCTTTGTTAAGTTGTTTATGAAGAAAAAACCCAGAAAACGTGTTTTTTAAACCAGTGGGAACAGACCAGACCCAGGCATCGTGGTTTTCTCTAGGCCACATTTGCTGTCCAGCCCTGGGCCCAAGACCGCAGTGGAGCCAGCCTTCACTGGCCTCTCCCTGGGGTGCCCACAGGCCCATACCACCTCATAGCAGCAGCGAGCTGCCATGGTCACAGAGCTCTGGGAGGAGACAGAAGGCTCCTCCGCAGACAGGCGAGGGCACCAGCACGGCCCTGCTGGGCAAGGTTGGCTTCCTAGAGAAAGGTCCTAATTAGGAGGTGGGTGGGTGGGGCTCTGGACCAAACCACACTGTCTATTTAACATGATGCCACTGACCTACTTTTCAGTGGGCGAGCTTAGCAGGGTTGTCCACGGTGCCCACATGGCTCCAAAGAGGGACAAAAGCCTGTTGTCCTTACGTGCCCTGAGCAGGTTTCTGACGCCCCCTAGGCCCTTCTAGCACTGTCTGTAGCCTGCCCGTGCTCACTTTATAGCTGTTCAGGGGCACTCTGCCTCCCCATCCCCGTCCCCACTGTACATGGCTGGCCTCAGCCATTTCCCAGTGGAAATATCCTCACTCACCTTTTTCTTTCTTCCACAGGGCTTACCTGGGCCTCCTGGGCCAAAGGTAAGTGCTTTTCTGGGTGATTCAACAGAGGGAAGAGGGAGGCAGCCCTGAAGGCTGCTGAGGGAAGAGCAAAGATGGACCAAGTGTAATTTGTTTCCAGAACACCACCATCCTCTTAGGAACTAATTTGCTTCCAACAAGAATTGCCCTTCTCCTGTGCTTAGGCCAACTGAGCAAGTGCTATGGCTGGCGGGGAACCACAGACCTGCCCTCAAAGGAGCTGAGAGTCTAGCCGGAGGCTCAAGGCTGATACCTGAGACCCTGTCACGATATCCCAATAAAAGTGTTCTGTAAGGTGCCGGGACTAGAGCCAACCCCGGGGTTGCTCAGTCTCTCAGGAACCCTTGCCCAGCAACCCGCAATGTCAAACAGGCTCTCCCTTTGCAGCGGGGGACCTTGGGGCTCTTGACGCAAGAAGGCGCCCAGCACCAATCCTGCCTACCTCTTTAATAAATGTGGGAGCTAGAGTCCTGGGGAACAGTGACTTTTCCAGGGATGACAGAAAGTCTGTTGGCACAACTCAGCTGAAACTCAGGTCTCCTGGGCCCCTACAAGTTGGCCTTTCCCACCATTCCTCAGCCTCTGCAAAGTGGGGCTTGTTCTGAAGAGTAGAACAGTCTATTGGCTTCAGGGGAAGCCGAAAGCTGTTGATGTAGGAATGGCTAGAGGTGGGTGTCAAAGGGACAGGAGGATTTGGAGTCTCTGGGAAGAAGAGGGAAGGTGTTACGAGGGAAACAGCACGAGTGAAAGTTCAGCATGGAGAGAGCTGCTTTAATGGCCTTCTCTGTGTCCCCTAGGGAGACCCAGGGATCCAGGGCTACCATGGCCGGAAGGTAAGAAGGAGGGGGAAGGGAGGGGGAGGGTCCTGCCTCCCCTAATGGAAACCCAAGTGGAGCCTCTCTACCATGTGCCCAGGGCCAGGGCTTGACCACGCACAGTGCACGTTTGCACACACACCATCCAGCCATGCTCACAATGCTTATGAGGTTGGCTGAACAAGCTCAGCATTACCAGTTGGTGGGGGAGGAGGAAGAAAAGAGGAGGTAGGGCCTAGAGAAAGTCAGTGGCCCTGCAAACTGCAGACCCAGGAGGGGTCAACTTGGCCAACCTGGTGACCATGTCTATATTAAGGGCAGACCAGCTTCTCACTGGCCCCTACGGGCCTAAGAAGTAGGGGCCAGATTACTGGGGCCCAACCATGCAGAACTTCATGCTGAGCATGGTGAGAACATGCAAAAGACCCATGGACCAGAGAGACAGAAGAGTTCCTGCACAGAGAACCTTGGTGAAAGCAGTCTGTGTTAGATACTGCTATCGTAAAGTGCTGTGTGAATACAGGGGTGGAGAGATGAACTCCAGCTGAGGAGGGGTTTGAGAAGTGTTCTCAGAGAATACAGCCCATGAGCTCAACCATGACGAGTGGGTGGATGTATCAGTCAGTTATCGATTGCCATGTAACAAACCATCCCAAACTTAGTGACTTAAATGCTGGTTTATTTCTCATGATTCGTGGCTTGGTCATCTGGAAGTTTTCCTGGTCTCACCTGGGCTTAATCGCATAGTCACATCAGATGGTAGATGGAGGGGCCAGAGGTGCCAAGATGGCCCCATTCATAAGTCTGGTGGTTGATGAGAGCTGTGGCCTCTGTTTTCCTCTGTTCTCTCACCCTCCAGTAGGCTAGACAAGTTTCCTTACTACATGAAAGGCCTCAAGAAACATTTAAAATGGTCAAGTCCCAGTGCATAAGCGCTTTTCAGGCATCTGCATGCATTATATTTTCTAATGTCCTATTGATCAAAGCAAATCACATGATCAAGTCCCCACTTCATGATCAGAGAAATAGCAAAGCATTTGTGGCCATTTCAAATCTACCACTATGGTCCTTCAGCCAATAAATGTAAAGAAAAATGGTGTTTTAGATGAGGAAACAATTTGCACAAGGATCCAGAAGTGGTCATTATACTGAGGTTTTTGCTATAGGGTGCATGCGCTTGCCAGAGAGAAACAGAGAGACAGAAAGCAAGAACTCACCCCAGGGTGGATGGCCATGCTGCAACCCCTTTTCCATTCTCTGCTCAGGGTTTTGGGCATGTATGCACATGTGCTCAGCGTGAATTTCAAGCCACCTGGTCCAGGACACAAACCGTGGTCAGCTATGTGGGAGTCTAGCTGTAACTATTATACCATCTGCCGGTCCCTACAATAACTATATTAACATTATAATCATTCTAGTAATAGCCACTACTTACTGAATACCTACTACGTTTCAGGCATTGTCTTTTAACATGACTTGCATTGTTCCTAATTCTGAAACCACCCTGTGGGGCTGTTATGTTTATTCTCCTCTTCAACAAATGAGGAAGCTGAGGCTTGTCCAAAGTCTCACAGCTCGTAAGTGGCAGAGCTGGAATTCCATTCCAGGTCTGGGTCCTTCCCATGATACCACCTGCTGCAAGAAGCCCATCCCTGCTCTCCAGGGAAGCTTCTGGAATCATCCAGGAGGAGAAACGGGGCAGGAAGAGGGGGTCGGAGGGAGGAATTCTGGAAAGGAAACCATCGCTCCAGAGAAGCACATTCCCTGTTCACTGCAATCAGGCGGCTGCCGTCACCACAAGGTTTTATGGGTGTTTGGTGGATGAAATGGCAAGACCTGAGAGATCTTTAATTAGTTCTGCATAAACTGCGAAGTTCGTATTGTGTCAGGAAGTGGAAATTATAGCCCCCACGGTTGCCTCCATCCACTCCCGCAGACTCACAGAATTTACTGCCTCCCAGTGCAGCGCAGGGGCGGTTTTCCCATTAGCAGCTGGACCAGTGCTTTCAAGCTGTGTGAAGGGGCTGTGGGGCTGGCAGAGCAAAGGTCCCCAGGGGTCATGGCGATGCCCGTGGCTAGCATCATAGCATGACAGGCATCAGCATCTGCTGCAAACTGGAAGTTTGGTTCATCCAGAAAGGGGTTTGGGGGCTCTCGTCCTCAGAGTAGAGAAGCCTCAGCCTTGGCTTAGGGCTGGAGTGTCATGACGCTAGAGGGCCTCTGGCTGCGTTGAGTTTGCAGGGAAAACGAGTGTAGCCCTGCTGACAGAGGGGCAGCTTGTGGGCCCCAGGAAGCCAGAGGTTTGCTCTGGGGAGAGAAGTTTTGCTCAGGGCAGTGCTGCTCTGTGGTGGGAAGGGAGCATATCTTTTTTGCATGACTCAGAGTAGAGCAAGTGCAGATGGGTAAATCCTACAGAAAGAGCGATTCCAGCTCAATAAAAGAGCACCTCCTAATAGCCAGGTGCCTCAGGAGGGAGGGCCTCTGCTCCCCCAAGGTGTACAAGTGGAGGCTGGGTGACCTCTGCTCTAGATGTGTTAGGAGAAGCACCCATATCAGATGGGAGACCAGATTAAAATCCCTTCTAACTCAAGGAAGTCATGGCTTCCTGGCAACAGCATTGGCTCCATATCCCTGGGGAGGAGCAGCCTTCATCTTTGTGAGGAGTCTTGGTCTCCTCAAGTCTTTGTGTGCATGTGTGTGTTTTTAAGTTTATTTCTCCCTTTCATGAGAGACAGAGAAAAGCACTCCCACAGGGTCTCACACCACCATACCCCCAGCACCCCCTCCCCTAGCCAGGACCATGGGCCCTGAGCATTCACCCAGCAGGCAGGGGTCTACCTTGATCTCCCACATGACCTTCGGCATGGCAGCACATTGAGCCATTGGGGCTGGGCCTGTCCCAGTTCGTTTCCATCCACGTCCAGGCCTTGTCCTTGGTTTCTCAGGAGGAACCAAGGACAAGGCCCTCCCCCCATGCTCTACTCTCACCTGCCCCCTCCCTTGCCTCCTCTGTCCCCCCCCACCCCACTGCTCCTCCACAACTGCCTCTTCTGTGAAGAAACTAGAGGGGCTCCCCCTCCCCTCTTCCCCTCTGGGTTTCCAGAAGGTTCCTGCTGCTCCCACTTCTCCCACTTCTCCCTGCCTGTCCTTGAGTCTTCTCAACTCATGCCACTGGAGCCACCAGCCTCACACAGCCAGTGGGTCCATAGGTGGTCTCAGCACCCTCTTCTCTGTGCTGGCCTTACTGTGAGACCCTGTCCTGTCACCAACTCACCAACCCTCTTAGTCCACCAGAGGCCAGAGGGCATGTACTGGGACTGATGACCAGCAGCAGAGTGTCCACCCCCAAGCACCAGGGGTCACTCCTTAGAAGGCTAAAGTGTCTGTCCCGTTGCTCCAGCCCCAGTTAACAGTGGATGGACCTCCTGGCCCCAGGAACCACCTTGCCCAGGCAGAAGTGTGCCCCCCCCACCCCGCCAAAATACCAAAATAAAGACTTTTTGGCTTTGGTGCCCACAGACAAGTGAAGCAGTACCAGCTTCCTCCAGTCCCTGGCTTGTCTGTCCTCACCACAGCCCACTGGTTAGAGTTCATTATCCTGCCTGTACAGATGCATAGCTCAGAGAGGTTAATACGTGGCCCCAGGTTACATAGCTGGTGAGTGATCATGCTGGGATGAGAAGCCAGGTCTCATGAGATCGAGCCCAGCTGCCAGCCTGTGTTAATCCATCCTCCCGGTGGTTTCAGTGGGAGGTGGGGCAGTATTCCTTCCCCCACCTCCACTTTTGCCGATCAGTCCTCTTGCGTTCTTTCCCCTCCCTCTCCACTCTGTTTGGAATAAGGCACACCGAGGCACTAAGGTGCCTAAGCTTGGTCACAGAGGCTGGGAAGAGGCATCTGTTCCACCCGACCAGCATGGAGAGGAGCAGGCACAGCAGGTAGACATGGGCTGAGAGAGAGGCCGTGAGACTGCCCTTGGTGGTCAGCATGCAAGGACCCGTGGGATAACCAGCCAATGGACGCTCCACTTGCTCCGTCCCAGAGACGAGACTCGGCTCGCACACAGGGAGGCCTCTGCTAGCATGGGCTGGAATTTCACTCAGTGAAGACTTCGTCCAGCCTGGGAAGTTTGCTAATCATTAGTTCCATCTACCACCACCGCCCCCACCAGCTGGCCTAGGCCTGGCGTCCTCCCAGGGGCCAGCCAGGCCAGCAAGGCAGGCTTTCTACCAGCTCCGGGAGATCAAAACCCCGCGGGGCCAGCGGCCCCCACCCCATTGGGGCCAGCCCTCCTGCCTAGACACTGCGAGGATTGCTGTGCACCCATGTGGTACCTATTGGATCTAAATTTATGACACCCATCTCCTGTGAATATGTGGTACGACACAAAGCGTGTTTAATATATTACGACCTTGGCTCTCCTTCGAGCGGACTGATAAGTATGGTCAGACCGTATGGGATCCCAGAACTTGGTGAGAGCTTATCTCTACCTGCATCAGAGCTGCTACGCCTGTCTAGCAGCGGGGGGGTGCGTTTGACACCCTGATGGTATGGCCTTAAACCTCAGGGTTTGCCTGAAGGACCGTGGCTGAGGTGCGCATTGCCCCCTGCAGGCCGTGGGCTGTGCGGCTTTTAGACCAGAGGAGGATGCAGGATCCTCATGCTAGTCACTTACAGCTGCAGTTCCTCCTCCTAGAAGCCTGGGGGCTCCCCAGAAACAAGGACGGCCAGGGGAGAAGACCGATGTGCCCTACCTAGGGTCAGATGACCAGGGAGCTGGAGTGAGGGCGTGAGGAGCAGCACTGATCCTCTGGCCACACTGGCCCTTCTCCTGATCCTGCATCCTGTTGCTAAAGGCCACAAGGTTCCCATCTGCAGCCCCGGTGAGGGCCCATGGGGTGGACACAGGTCTGCAGGATGACTGCCAGTATTTTCTAACATATAATGCTGAGCCTCTTCGGCATGTCGGCTGTGCCAGTCCCTTTGTACATATCGTCTCACGGAAGCCTGTAACCACCCTGTGAGGTAGGCTTTATTCTTATCCCCAGTTCACAGAGGAGCAAGCTGAGGTTCACAGAGGCTTTCCCCCCAAAGTCCGCAACTAGGACGTGGAGGCAGGTCTCACTCCAGAGCCTTGTCCTAACTGACCTTACTGCCTGTGTCCTAGCAGCCCCGAGGGGCCCCTGACTCTACCCACCCCCTCCTTCACTGGAAAGGAAAGAGGTAGCTGTTGAGCTATTTTCCTTTTTGTGAAAAACAGACTAGCTGGATTCAAGCCTTTCTCTGAGCCTCACAGGCTCTCTGAGCAATACCCAGAGAGGCTATGGCAGAGAGCGAGGGACACTAGCGTGTCGCTTTAGTCAAAGGACCAATATAGTAGACTTGGCTTCCACCAGCAGACATCGCTGAGTGATTCCCTGGGGAGCTGGACAGCCCTAGGACTTCCATTAGAACCAGGGGACGTGGCTCTCAACCCTCCACAGTAGCCATTCCCAAAACCTTTCTGTACCCCGTGGCTCGCAAAGGACCTGAGTAGCCCCCACCCTACTTTAAGTGGCACTCAGACCACCCCCTACAGAGGGGAGCCATAGACTCAGCAGCCTGCTGGAGTGCAGACAGCAGGGACATCCAGACCATGTAAATTAAAGCAGATCAGAAACTAAGACGGGAGTCCCAAATCTGAGCCTCGTAGCGGCCGAAGGGACCCAGCCCCCACCCTGTGCTCTCTGGACTGTTTCTCCTGTGCTCTCAAATACACAGATTAATTAGAGCTGACTTTTCTTTTTGGAACTAACTACAAAATCAACCGATCTCAAATTGAGATTACAAACCAGCCGCCCTTCCAAAGCCCTGGCCTTCAATGGGGCGCCCGACCCCGGTAATTCCCTGAATCACTTCCTGCCAGCCCTAATTACCGGATGACCTGGGATTTCCACGGTTCCTGTCCTCTCTGGTCTGGAGCCTGGCTGGGACTGGGAAGCAAGAACTGAGCTGCCTATTTCCCGGAAGCAGGCCTGAGAACTCTTTAAGGGGTGGGGTGGGGGGGTTGTTGGCTCTCTCACCCAGTTTTTCCAGCCCAGGAAAGGGCTCTGGTCCAGGTCAAGGCCTGAGTCCCCTGCTGGCCTCAGCCCTCCACTCCCCTGATGCTCAGAGAGGCCTTCCTCCTCCCCTGCAGAGAACAAAGAGTCTGTGTGAGGTTGCATTCAGCCCAGGCCCTCCCCTCCCAGCCCAGACGGGACCTGGCTACAGCAGAAGCCCAAGCCTCCTATTAGGGAGGTCAGTTCACCTCCCTGATTCCCCGGCCTGACCTTTGATTGGCTGGGGAGCTGACCCCGGAGGCCCCCAACCTCCTTCCAGACTGTCTTCTTGCCAAGTCCCTGCCCAGCAGGTTCAACACACAGTAAATGGCCAGTGAAGAGGCTGTTCCCATAGGACTGACCATGGCAGTTTGTGCTCCAAGGAGCTCGCTGCCCTCTGGTCAGCTCTGCGAAGGCCAGGTCCTCCCCCCTGGAAGCTCAGACCAGAGCTGAGGCCCTGCTGATGCTGGAATTTGCTCAGCTCTGGGACCCACCCAGCCGAGGGGCCCACATAGCCGCCTTGAGGTCCAGTCAGGTCCAGCCTTCGAAGTCATTCAGGGCCAGCCCCTCTCCACTCACCTGTGCAGCCCAGGTGACTGCAGCCCACTCCTGTGAATCGCCTTGCCACCAAGGACCCAGAGGCAGCTTTTCTGACCGTGGCCCAGGCACTGAGAGTCGTCTTCCTTCACTCTCGGGCAAGTGAGCCAAGACCCTTGGTAAAGCTCGGTGAGTCCCCAGCAACAGGGTGACCCAGATAGACTGGCTGCAAGCCACTGGGGGGAGACCCCTGGGAGGGCATGAGTCGAGGAAAATCGAGGCCAGTAGACTTTGACAGACTGAGAGCCAGGCCCTGCGGAGACAAAGACTGTCATGAGCAAGTGGATCTAAATCATGAGTGACCACATGTTGGTGCCATTCGTAAATAGGAAAACTTATAAGAGGGAAATTAGGGAGCCAGCCCATGTCCTGGTGGTGAAGGCAGCTGATCCCGCACGACCAACCATGTGGTTCGAGTCCCAGATCCAGGAGCTCACTGAGCACATGTGCATGTAGGCCCCAAATCCTGAGTAGAAAGAGAGAAGGAGAAGCAATTGCAGCCCCAGGCGTGAAAGTGCTTTCTCATCATCTCTGCGCCCACTGCAAGCACACATTTCCTCTGGCAAATTAAAAAATAAAGGATAAGAGGATCCTCTAGATAAGCTCTCACAAAGATGTGCCCCAAAGCACCCTCTGAACAGAGCTCATCAATGCCCTCCTTTGGCAGGAGCCCTGCAGCCCCGCCTCCTGCCTCCTGCAGATCTGTAGGTGCTCCCTCCCCCTGAGACCCTTCAGGCCTTGATAATGACCATCAGCCCTCTCTCACCTCACATGCTGTCCAATGTTTTCTGGTTTAAGAGAAGCCTGGTTCCCAGGTCAGAGGTCAGGCAGGGGCAGGCCCACAGAGACAAGCCCTGAGGAGTGAGACTAATGAGAGTGGAGTTAGCTGCAGGGTGAGGTCAACAAGGGCACCCCTGCTTCCTGCCCAGCAGGGGTGGGAGGAGGGAGGCCCTGGGATGGGGAGCCCAGGAGCCCAGGTCATCTGCAGAATTAAGAGACTTGACCTGGATGGGAGGAAGAAGACAGAGGGCAGTCACCCTAACAAACTGAGCTGCCTCTCCTGGAGGCTCCGGGGTGATTCCCCTTGAGTGCACGGTGTGTCTTTATGTGCTCAAGCTGGCGTGGCTGTGGACAGCCCCAGTCGGCCTGGGAAGTCGCACTCTGTGGGATTTTGCTCTGCACCGTCTCTGGAGATTACAGACAGATGCTCAGAGATAAGTATGAGGCAGACTCCACTCTGGGGCCTGTGCTAGCCCCTGCAGCTGGCCCTCTTGGGGAGGGGAAGGAGAGAGCTAAGACTCCCTCCCTCACAGAGCCTTTTTTGGAGCTGCCAACAGACTCATGTCCCCTCCCCAGCTCTGGCCTCTTTCCCTCCTTAGGTTCGTGGAAGGAAGGGGGCAGAGACGGCTTGGTGGGTGGAGAAGGCTGAGGAACAGTTTCCAGTCAAATCTCACTTTGCGAATGAAGATCCTGGACCTGGGGAGGAAAAGGAGCCTTTCCTGACTCTCAGCTCAGCACCATAAAATGTAGGGGGCGGACAGTGGCACTGGGGAAAGTGGAGGAAACTAGAGGAAGAGCAGAGAAGGGGACACTCCTAACAGTCAGTGACTCCCAAGCTGGCCTCCCACCCGCACCACACTACAGGGCCCTGGGGGCCTTCAGGTGGAGTCGCCAGCAGGGGCTGGATATGGTATTAGCAGAGGACCTTGATCCTCCAAAAAAGAGTGACAGGGACGCTCCCAGAGGAGACTTTGGCTGCAATGGCCAGACTTTAGACGAAGTCCTGTCGCGCCCTCTGCTGGAGAAAGAAGGTGGAAGTCGCTGCAGCCTTGGCAAGAAGGATGGCAGGAGAGAGTTTGGCAGCTGTAGGGGTGGCAGCCAGTGACCAGGTCCCCTGTGCTCTTGTGGGGGTGGCAGCCTGACCTGCAGACACTGCAGGACTCGGTCCTAAGGATGGCTGCAGGGTCTGCCGACGGCAGCAGAATCTGTCAGGGCTCTACGTTGCCCCTCCACAGCCCTGGCCTTAGATGTAGGAAGCTCCAGTCAGGTACTGACTGTCACCTGCTCCTGGGCCCTAGCTGGGACTACAGGGTGGGACTTCCGGAAGTGTTCAACTCAAGTCCTCCTCCCCAAGGCTCTCGTCCCTGATAGACCAGATACTGGCTTACCTGCTTTGGCCCCATTTGTCACTGCTGCTGTCTCCAGCCCCATCTCCACGGGGTGTACCCCGTTTCCTGAGCTCACTCCCTTCCCATGGACTTTGCATGCTCATGGTGCAATAAAGAGGTTGAAGATGACAGAGATGGAGGAGCAGAGCCCAGGATGCCCCTGAGAGGCAATGGTCCATGGGGGCCTCTGGACAGGCAGGGTCAGGAAAGGGTACAGGAAATGGGAGGCCCCCGGGCCCAGGCCAAGTGCCCTTGGAAACAGTTCAACCCAGAAGACGTGGAG
>NW_006159730.1:923304-925061 GCF_000334495.1 Tupaia belangeri chinensis | reverse complement strand
ATGAAGAGAGGAGGGAGCCCCTGCCTGGCTCAGGCAGCAGGTACCTTCCCGGCAAACCTGCTGGAGCCAGGTGGCAGAGACAAGGTAGGGCAGTGGCCCAGTGGCCTCTGCTGCCCACCGCCCTACCCCTGCCCCAGGCCCGGCCCAGCCCAGCCCAGCTGCTAAGTGGCTGTAAATCTTGAACAAATCGCCTCCCTCTCTGGGCTCAGGTCCCACAGTGTGGGCCTTCATCTCTGGCAGCTGTTCCGCTCTGCAGCCTGGGACAGACCCTCCTGCAAGTTCACACAGCCATGGCAGGGTCCTCAGAGGTCACCAGGAGCTAGGCGCTGTTCCAAGCACCTAGGCAGGTGGTTTCGCCAGCACCGTTGCAAGCCACGCACCTCTTCTCATCATTTCTCTGCTTCTTCCTCCAGGGAGAACGAGGTCTGCCAGGGATGCCAGGCAAGCACGGAGCCAAGGTACCAGCTCCTCACCACACTCCAGGGCCCCCTGCTCCCCTCCCCTCACCATCCCTCCTCCCCAAGCTCTAGGGGCCCTTGGAACGGCAGCTGCTCAGGTCCCCTAATGAACAAGTGAGGCCCCTTCCTCCCCTGGCCCCTTCCCTGGCTGTACTAGCCTGTCCTTCCAGGTGGGAGGCGCTCCTGTTCAGCCCATGAACAGTCTCTCATAAGTGCCCTCCCGTTGTGGCCAGGCCTCCTCCTGGGGCTCTCTGGGTCCTAACAAGCCTTCTCAGGGAACCCCAACTCTAGCTACAGTCCTGAGACCCAAGTGGGGAGGAAACTCTCTAAAAATCACCTCCACGGATTTACTAAGTGTTCTTTGGGCAGCATCCTGACTTCAGAGAAAGTGGTCTGGAGCTATTATGAAAATGGGCTTCGCTTGCCCTGCCTTAGCTGGCAAGGGCAGCGGTTTAGCGGGCTTCCTGCAAGGGGACCCGCTTACACTCTCGGAGCGACTGGACTCAACAAAACCAGCTCCTGCATTTTGTCTACTTGTCTCTTGCAGCTATAGTTCCCCATTCTGCCGCCCCTTCCCTCCCATGTCCTCTTCTCCTTTATAATCCCAGGACACTCCACCCCCACAGGACACCCCCCACCAGGGTCCCTCCCAGGGGAGCCTGGGAGCTGAGCAAGGTGAGTGGGAAGCCCAGCTCCCCCCACATACACGTCCCACTGGGCTGTACGAGCCTGTTCCTCAGGGTCCTCTCTGCTCAGCTCCACAGCCCCCCTCCTGGGTGAGGTGCACATCTCACCGTGGGGGGCTCCCCCCTTCCTCCCTGCTGGTCCTCACAGCGGGAATATTCACGCCATGTTCTCTCTCCCAGGGAGCTCCTGGAGTGGCCGTGGCGGGGCTGAAGGTCAGTGGGACGTGGGAACTCAAGTGGGGCTTCGATGGCTTAGAAGGGTGGCAGCTAGAGCCGTGAGGGGACAGGCAGGGTTTGGAAACATGCTTCTTACTGGCATTGATGCCAGGTCCCTGCTGGTCCTCACAGCGGGAATATTCACGCCATGTTCTCTCTCCCAGGGAGCTCCTGGAGTGGCCGTGGCGGGGCTGAAGGTCAGTGGGACGTGGGAACTCAAGTGGGGCTTCGATGGCTTAGAAGGGTGGCAGCTAGAGCCGTGAGGGGACAGGCAGGGTTTGGAAACATGCTTCTTACTGGCATTGATGCCAGGTGCCCAGCAGATGTTTAGCTACACCTTGTAAATAAGTGGCAAAGGCTTGTCAGCTCACCCAAAGGGCCCCAGCCGGCCACTCAC
>NW_006159730.1:914002-923286 GCF_000334495.1 Tupaia belangeri chinensis | reverse complement strand
GCTCTAGAGCCCAGCTGTTTCCAAAGCTGCAGAGAAGAGCTGGGGGCCTCCTCCCAAGCCCACCCAAGGGCCCATCCGATTGGCAGACACAGGTGGAGGCTCTGGAAGAACGGGGATCAGTGCTGATCTCTGGCACAGGTCCACTTAAGGGGGCACCTCGTCTAAACTGAGTGCCCTCCTTCTTCCTGGGGTGGCTCACTTTTGCTCACCTCTGCCACACCCTTGGTCTAGGGGAAGAATGAGACCCTGCAAGAGTAGGCAGCCTGACAGACCTCCTCTGGCCTGGGGCCTGACACTGGCTGGAGGAAAGCCCCGGTGGCCGTCCCTTTTTCTCTCTCACTTACTTCTTTTATCCCCTCCACAGGGTGAGCCAGGGACCACAGGAGCCAAGGTACTGCTGCAGAGGGAACGTTCTGGGCTGCATGGAGCCCTGGTCACGAGGAGGAGGTGGGAGAGGCTGCTGCTGTTTTGCTCGTGGGCCCCCTGAGGCTGGCCGGGGCTGGGGTCCTGGCTGAGCACAGAAGGGCCTGCTTGAGAGGAGCACACTGCAGACACCTCCCTCGTCCTGGCCCCTGGCCTGCATGCATCCAGCTGGAGTGGGCAGTGACTGTCCCCTACACCTGCGGCTCTCTTTCTCTCTCGTCTAGGACAGTAGGCCACGTGACATGAAAAAAAGTTCCCCTGGTCAAATAAGTTTGAGAAATACAAATTTTGGGACCAGCAGTTAGCGTAATGACTGTGTGGCTGGACTCCCATATAGTCGACCACAGTTCGCATCCCGGACCTGGTGGCTTAAACTCACACCAGGTGTGTGTGTGTGTGTGTGTTCCCAAGATCCCAGGAGGAGAATGGAGGAGAAGGGATTGTGGTATGGCCATCCCCCCTGGGGGGTGTTTTCTCGCTTTCTGTCTCTATGTCTCTCTCTGTCTTTCTGGAAAGCACACATGCCCTATAGCAAAAACCTCTGCAAAAAAAGAAAGAAAGAAAGAAAGAAAGAAAGAAAGAAAGAAAGAAAGACAGACAGACAGACAGACAGACCAGGTTTCAAGGATTACACAGGTTTCTTTGCTGCAGGCTTTCTCAGAGCCTTTCATGTGCCAAATGTGCAGACAAGCCTGAAAAAGGAAATTATCATATGCAACATTTTTCAAACTTTTTTGACCAGGACACCCTGTTTGTTAGGAGAAGCTCATGGGACAAGTATCCTGTGAATGTGGGTCTATGATCACCACTCACCTGCCCCCTCACCTCGCAGCCCCCTTCTCTTATCAGTGACTTTCTCTTCTTACCTCAAAGGGAGACCCAGGAGCAGCAGGGGAGCCGGGGCCCCCAGGTTTGCCGGGACAGAGGGGGCAGAGGGTAGGATACTGTGTATTGAGTGTGTCCCCTCTTCCTGGCCTCGCTGCTCCCTGCTCCCTGTCCCCTCCATGGCTGCTGCCCTGCCTGCGGGGTGCTGTGGGTGCATGTGTCCCGGACGAGGGGCGCGACGGGGCGGCTGGCAGAGCTTTGGAAATCTGCTCTCAGGAGCAGGCCCACCCTCCTTGGAAGCCACCAGTTGCCCAGCAGGAGGCCCAGCAGGAGGACCCCGCCTCCCTCCCTCTCCCCAAGGATCTCGCCAGGCTGGATCTGCATCCTTTGCCTTTAGAGCTGGCTTGATTCTGGGGAAGACCCAGGCTAAGGCTTCTCCCCAGGAGTGCCCAGAAGGCCTCCCCTCACCCGGGCCCCAGCCTGGCCTTTCTCAGCCTCCCTTGGCCAACTTCAGGCCACTTCACCATTCAGCTTTTACCCAAGGGCTATGATATGGAGCTGACTCCCCAAAACTTGGTGCAGCATCTTTATGGCTCCAGCTATAAAGTTCATGGAGCTGTTTGACCAAATTATGACCCTGGGGCCCTCAGTTTATATTATCACAGGAGAGAACCCCCATTCCTCAGGGCCATGGAGAGGGGAACGCCTCATACTGACCTGATGCTGGTAGGGTGCTCCTGGGGTGCTCATGACATTGGGCGCTGCTCTGGGCTGCACTGTGTCCTGCACCCCAGTTCATATGTGGAAGCCCTGCCCCCCAGTGTGATCGTATTTGGAGAGGGTGCTTTTAGGAGTAAGGCTCAGTGATGATCAAGGTGGGGCCCTGACCCAATGGAGTTGGTGGCTTTATAAAGAGGAAGATACAGAGGTCGTTCTCTCTCTGCCATGTAAGGGTGCAGAAAGAGGCCAGTGTCCCACAAGCCAAGAAGAGAGTCCTGACTAGAACCTGGCCACGGGGCACCCTGACTCCCATCCTCCGGAACTGTGAGAAAATAGACTTCTGTAGCTTAAGCCACCCGCATGATGGCATGTCGTGATGGCAGCCTGGGCTGGCTGCTGTAGCTGCTCTGTGAGTGGAGGGAGCCGAGGGCTGGGCCGGCTCTGTCACCAGCTCCGTGAGGGACCACCCACAAATCACGTACCTCTCAGGCCCTCGCTGGCTACACCTGGGGAATGAGACCAGGCTCAGGTATTTCTGCGGGGCTCTCCACGACGCATGTGATAGGGCGAAGAGCAGGCGCTCTCCAGCAGTGGAGGGGCTGGTAGGGAGGCCTGTTAGTTTGCTAGAGCTGCCATGACAGAGTGCCGCGGGCTGGGTGGCCCAAACAGCAGAAGTGCATTCTCCCACAGTTCTGGAAGTTCAAGTCCAAGGAGTGGATGGGGTTGGCCCGTCTGAGTCTGTGAGGGAGACTGCTCCAGGCCTCTCCCATCACCGCCGTGGCTACTGGCAGTCTTTGGTGTTCCTTGGTTGTGGAGGCATCACCCCGATTCCTATCGCCACCTTCACTTGACGCTCCCCCTGCGTGTGTGCCTCCAAATCCCTCTATCTATCCAGACACCAGCACGTTGGATCAGGGGCCCAGCCTACTCAAGTGTGACCTCATCCTAACTGAGACATTTGCAATGGTTCTGTTTCCAAATAAGGGCTCATTCTGGGGTACTGAGGGTTAGAATTTCAACATTTGAATTTAGGTGAGGGAGCACAATTCAACCCATAGCAGGATGCGAGCTTCCTAAAATATTTCTACAAAGGAGAAATTCCGGCTAGGCAGCTTGCCTTTTCTAGAAGCAGGGAGGAGGTGGGCTGGAAAGATGGGGCCTCTGACTGCTGGCTAACCACGTGAGAAAGAGTGCAGTGGTTAGGAGGACCGGCCCAACTGCCAGCATTCCAAACTGCCCCCGAAAAGAGGTGAAACGCCTCTGGCCTTTGTTAGGATCTGTGGCCAGTGTCGCTCCTGCTTCCGTGTGAGTGGTGGGGGCCCAGGACATGGAGGAGAGTGGAGATGCCTCTGTCACCAGTGTGAATGACCCAGGAAGGGAACCAGGCCAGGAGGGAGTCCCTGAGGAGGTGGAGCCCTCAGAGGGGGTGCAAGGAGCAGGCGGTGAGGCAGTAATGAGGAAAGCAGGGCCCCAAGTAAGTGGGGGAGCAGCTCCTAACCCTATTCTGTCTGCATCTCCCTGCAGGGTGAGAAGGGGGCCATGGGCTCCCCTGGGCTCCCTGGGCTCCTGGGGCAGAAGGTAGGTACCGACAGGCTCTGAACGGCGGGTTGTCTGTGAGGTTCCATGTCCTACCCCACCACATCCCATTCCCGGCCTTGCACGGACTCATGGCAGGCACTGGAGGTGTCCCTCTCCCAGACTGGGGGCGGTGGGTGGGGAGCAGGCGGGAGGATGGCTGCCGGAGCACAGCCAGGTTCTGTGTGGCCAGAGATGCCACAAGGTAGGACCTGACTGACCAGTAGCTGTGACCTGGTCAGATGTTTTTAGACCATCTCCACACACCACAGGCTAAATTAGATGTTTCCTTTAAAACCATTTTTAGAGATTTGGTTTTGTTTGGGGGTTTGTTTTGTTTTGTTTTTGCCTTAGGGTGCTTACTGGAGAGAGAGACATAGACAATAAGCGGGCAGCGAGAAATCACCCCCCAGGGCAGTCCCTTCTCCTCCATTCTCCTCTGGGATCTTGGGCACGCACACACATGCACCCAGCATGAGTTTTAAGCCACGGGGTCCAGGACATAAACTGTGGTCAGCTATGTGGGAGTCCAGTGACATAACTACTGCGCCATCTGCTGGCCCCCGTTTAAAACAAGTTTTTAAAATTTATTTTCATTTTTATTTTTTTCCTGAGAGGTTTTAGCTATAGGGCTTGTGCACTTGCCAGAAAGACAAAGAGACAGAGAGACAGAAAGTAAGAAACCGCTCCCCGGGGGGGATGGCCATTCCACAATCCCCCCTCCTCTATTCTCCTCTCAGGATCTTGGACGTGCACGTACACGCACCCTACGTGTGTTTAAGCCACCGGATCCAGGACTCGAACTGCAGTCGACTACATGGGAATCCAGCGACATAACCATTACTCCAACTGCTGGTCCCAAAACAGTTTTTAATAGCTGAGGTCAAATAAGCTTGGGGAGAGCTGCAAAAGGCAGTCTGCAGTCTCAGTGCATCCCCCCTGCAGTGAAGGAGCCGGCCTCTTCATTTACCTCCTCATGTCCTAACTTTGTTAGCCACCAGGCGCTTTTCCATCTTTCCGACGTCCCCAACCTTCTGGAAGACAGTTCCAGGGAGCATACTTTAAGAAACACTGCTCTAGATCCAGGTCTTCAGGGGTCCCTTGATTCAGCTCTAAGCTGTGCCCCTTTGGTAACCAGCTCCATTCTCTCCCCAAATCCACAGCCAGGTCAGACCAGACCTCTGATCCCCAGCCATCCTGGAGCCTACAGGTCCCTTAGCGTCCCTCTGGGTTTCAGCCTCGACTGAGGGGGGGTGGCACCTGCTGGCTTCAGGCCTTGGAACTGTGGGAAGAGAAAGCAAAAGGCAAGGGATCAGCCACCTACTCGAGCAAGGTTGTGACAGCGATGTAACTCTACCTCCCACCCCCAGGGAGAGAAAGGCGATGCTGGCAACTCCATTGGAGGCGGCAGAGGGGCACCTGGCCCCCCAGGGCTCCCCGGGCCCCCAGGGCCAAAGGTGAGTCTTCCCTGGAATCAGGGTCGGGGAGATGTTTGCCTGTGGCCTTGATCTTCAGCCCATTCTCAGGGCTCTGTGTCTTAGATACCTCATTCTCTAGCCTCTTCCTGCTCCAGATATGTGGCTTCCCCCAGTGCATTCTAGAAAAGTCCTTTGGACTGAGCTCCTGCTGCCCAGCAGGTGACTGGCCTTCCAGGAGAGATGTCCTCCCTGGAGCAGGTGAATGACCTCATTGATTCCGATGACTAATGTAATGGAGTCTGGGACAACGGCTGTAGGACCTCAGTGGCTATGGTGTGACTGGTCCCCATCCAGGTTCTGTGGCCAATGGTGACATATAATATATATACACCATATATGTAAGATATAGTACATCATATGCCATGAAGCTGAGTCTCATAGGAGTCAGGAACCGACGGCCTCAGGACCTAGTGGGCTCTAATAGGAATGAGTCAGGGAACTGATGGCCACAAGGCCTTACAGCAGCCAGAAATGTCCCTTCCCTGAGCTCTGAATAGGCTGCAGGTCAATGCGCAGCAGGGCCTACCTGGTGCTGGCACCCTTGGGAGGGGCAGGGGAGGAGACACTCCCTTTTGCTGGTTGGATACTTTAGTGTAAGGTGTGGGGCTTCCAGCAAGTGGCGCAGTAGTTAAGGTGCTGGACTGCGCGTGGCTGAAGGCGGTTTAAATCTCAGACCAGGCGACTTGAAGATCACACCAGACGCATGTGCGTGTGTGCCTAAAATCTCAGGAGGAGAATGGAGAAGGGATTGTAGTGTAGCCATCCCTCCTCAGGGATGATTTCTCCCTTTCCCTCCTTTCTCTCTCTCTCTAGTGAGTGCACATGCCCTATGGCAAAAACCTTAAAAAGAAAGAAAGAAAGACAAAGACAAAGCTGTGGAGCTTCCTAGACTGCTGCCCCCTGGTTCCTTGGCTTACTTTAGCAGCATAGGGAAATAAAGAGGCCTCTTTCTTAGCTCACCAGGAAGCATAAATGATGCGATCTAAGGCAGTACACCGCTCACCCCATCCTCTATCAGGAGCCAGCTCAGGCAGGGAGCTGTGGGGAGCCTGCCCTCGGCCTGTCCACCATCGAGCAACAGAAACAAAACCACTACTCACCTGGGCACAGTGTAGGGAGCCGTGAAGTCCCTGAGCAGGCAAGAAGTGGCAGCAGGGCTCTCAGCTAAGCCCCATGTGCAGCTGGAGCAGCTTCTCCAGCATGAGGTCCAGATTCGTCATCTTTGAGCCTGCCACCAGGTCCCGGATGTTCCAGCACTGGATCTGTTTCACTGACCTGCGGGGCATGGATGCCTGGCACATCTTAGGTCTTGAGATGAGACTGGGGAGACCTGGTCACTCTCACCTGCATCCTGAGACATGGGAGGGGAAGCTAGGCAACTCTGCTCCCCAAATCGCATCCACTCCCGGGGTGGGGAAGCAATGTCTAATAAGCAATGTAGGTGGAGTGAGCCTCCTCCTCCTTCTCCCTGCACCCCCTATCCTGGCCTCTTGGGCTCCTCCTGAGTATCCAGGGCCTTCACATTCCCAGGCTCCTGACAGGACCCAATGAGGCATGTTTGCTCAGTGTTCCAGGCTCCAAGATGACCTGCCTCCTTGCCGCCGGGCTGATGGCAATCCACGGCCCAGCTGGGGGCTGCCTGTCTGTGCTAACCATGAACCAAGGAAGACCTGGCAGGGATGGTGGACACCAGCAAATGCCCCAGAATTCAGGAGGAAGGGGATAAACAGGGAGGGCTTCCAAGTGAGACCTAAGCTGGCCCAAGATGCCAAGGAGTCAGGTCGGGGAACTGGATGAGTTAGGAGGTGGCAGGGTGGACAGAAAAGGGACGCAAAGACACCCAGAGCGTATCAGCAGGCACATCTTTGCCCCATGAAGCAGCTGTCCCAGCTGCCTTACGTGCCCTCACCCCTTCTCTCTCCTCTCCAGGGAGAAGCAGGTGTCGATGGTCAACCTGGTCCCCCAGGACAGCAAGGAGACAAGGTACAGAGGCCCCACATCTGAGAGCTGCAGGGGGAGTCTGCTTGGGGGCTCAAGCAGCCCTCGGGCTGGTCCCAGGGCACAAGAATGAGCGGGCATGTCCCCAGCTGCCATCTTTCCTGCCTGGTTTGGATTTAGAGCTATCCACATAGACAGCAGTCACACAGAAGCCAGCCCAGGGATAGGATGCTTGAGCTGCGGGTGACTCAGAGCTGGCTTCTGGCAGCTTCCCACACCACTGGTAATGGTGCTGGTGGGCTTCTTGCTCTCGGCACTACTCCCTGTGGAAGGCTGCTGTGGCCCTCACAGGTGCACGATGACCACCACGCGGGGTGCAGGGGTGGGAGGTGGCAGTGGCTGGACGCTGCGCAGCAGGCCGCCTGCAGGGTCTTCAGGAGTTGGGTTATACCGAAGATGCATTTACTTTCTATTTTGATTATTTGTATTGTCTTCAGTGTTAGCATTATCTCAGAAAACTGGAGCTGTGGTTAGTTTTTCACAGTTTATACCACGGCTTATTCCCTGTAGGAACAATCCCCTCTACTGCCCTCTCTGAGGGGTTGGGTATTCACTGCCCATGTCCTCCTCATTCTCCATGCATCCCCAGAGCTTGGGAGTTTCTCGAGCAGACTGGGCCCTGAAAGAATTGCATGGGCTCCCCACGGCAATTACTGATCAAGCAATTGGCCAAAAGTAACGTAGCCCTTTCTCCCAGGGCAGAAAGGCAATGAAGACAAGCAAGGGCCTGGTCCTTGCTCCCGAGGGAGCTGACTTATGTGACTGGGGAGAGGTGGCCCAAGGGACAAAGGGGAATCACTAACAGCTAACACAGGACAGAAAGAAGCAGGAGGGGCCCAGAGGGACAGAGGAATGTGAACAGGGGTTCAGGGGCTGTTTCCTGAAGGGGCGGAGCCTGCACTTTAATGGACAGGGAGGTGCGTGTGCTGTTGGCCTGATCTAGGATGACCCTCCTGGTGCCTCCATAGCCCATCTGAGGACATCGGATTCTCTGAAACCCAGCTTTATCTGAATTTCACTCCAGTTTTGTTTATGCAACAGGGGGAGCCTGGAGCAGCTGGAGGACAGGGCCCAGCTGGCCCCAAGGTACGTGCATTTCTCTCCTGAAAGGAAAGATGGCAGCCAGGAGTCACAGTGTGAAGTGGCTTGACTCTGGAGTCTTCAGGGGGAGGGAGGGAAGAGCATTCTGGCCCCAGGTAGGACTGACACTGCAGCCATGATTGGACTCGGTCTTCTCCAAGTCTGTCTAGTCCAAGCATCTAGCTGGGGTCTTCGTTCTGTCATCCCTGAGCACCCTCTGAGAGCATCTGGAACCCTAGACAGGCCTCGTTCAGCTGCTCTGGAGCCGCCTGTGTGCAGACACAAGAGCCAAATCAGCAGCAGTCCCTATTTGGTAGAAGGCAGACAACAGTTGCCCCTGGGACCCTCCTGGCCCGAGCTCTGGGCTGAGATCTCATTGCCTTCTAGGGCTCTAAAGGAGAACCCGGGAAAGGCGAGATGGTGGATTACAATGGAAACATCAACGATGCTCTCCAGGTGAGTGGGGCCCAGCCAGAGGCTAGCCATCTGGAGGTCTGCTCACCACAGCCAGGGCGGCGAGCTCTTCCACGCTGGCAGAGCTTCCAGGACAGAGCCACTTCCAGGAAGTCGCCCCTTGCTCTCCCTCTTTGGCCTCCCAGTGTGCAGCCTCTAGAGTAATGGCCCCCATTATTCTGCCAGTCATCCCAGCTGTGGGCAACTGAGCCACATTGGAGACATCCTGGCACCCTGCAGGGTGCCCACTCAGTGGCCTGGGGTCCCTTCACATGGCAGAATCTGTCTTCCTGAACCACATCTCGCTTTTGTGTCAGTTTATTCTGTTTCAAGTTTATAAGCCTCCCACTCTGTACAGCAGGGTTTCCGGCGGCCTGGCATGTCGCCCTTTGGGCTGCATAATCTTTGTTGTGGGGTGGACGGCTGTCCTGTGTGTCACAGAACGGTCAGCAACACACCTGGTCTCTGCACACAGGAGGCCAGTAGCACCCCACCCTCAGTATAATGACCAAACAGTGTCTCCTGACATGACAAATGTCCCTGGGAGATAAAAATCACTCCCTTGAGAACTACTCCTCCAAAGAAATCTGTGTCCTGTGTGAATCCATTTATGAAGTATGAAATTCTCTCGATTTTTTAAAAGCCAACTAGCCTCCATCCAATCTGCTTTTTGAATGGCTGTATGTTTTCTAGACTGGATCTGTGTAAACGGGGGGGGGGGGGGGGGGGGCG
>NW_006159730.1:904998-913971 GCF_000334495.1 Tupaia belangeri chinensis | reverse complement strand
GGGTGGTCATCACAACCATGGTCTGGGTTCTGGGAGAAGAAATACAGAAGGACATCCCCAGTAGAGAATAAGAAGAGTAAGAAGGCTGCGTCCTCTCCCCCTTTGGTGAGGGAAGTGGCCGCATCCCTTGGAGAATAGCCAGAGTGCCACATCTGGCTTGCAAGATGCTGGGTGGGTGCTTTCCAGTGATCACAGATCTCTAGGAGAGCCTGGGAAGGCGTGGTGCAGCCGCCATGGCGCCCACCCGTGAGGGGCTACCTGTGCCCGTGCTCCGTCAAGGGGTCCAGCTCCCACAGGCCTGTGCCCAGGTAGAGGGCATTTTCAAGACTGCTCCTAATTTGCTCTTCCACTGACTGTGTGGTGTTGGTTTTTTAGGAGATCCGAACTCTGGCCTTGATGGTAAGTCTCTCTCCTTCCTCACTTTCCTAGGGCATTAGGCTGGGGCTTATGGGAGGGCAGCCTGGAACCAGGGACTGTGGCTGGCCTTCCGGGCTAGGGTTGACCCAGCAGCACTTTAATGGACAGGGAGGTGCGTGTGCTGTTGGTCTGATCTAGGATGACCCTCGTGGTGCCTCCGTAGCCCATCTGAGGACATCAGGTTCTCTCAAACCCAGCTTTATCTGAATTTCACTCCAAGATTTTTTATGCAGGGATATGAGCCTGAGACGAGGGGTCAGGACTTGGGGTGAGCCCTGAGGCTGCGTGCACCCCAGTTCATGGCTGCCTTCCAGAATGGCCCTTCACCAACACAGCTGTGTCGTGATACAAATGCTGGTTCTGTTTATAGTGGCATCAAGGAAATAGCACAATTGAGGAGGATATTTTTGTGGTTCTCCTTTCTCAACCTTCAGCTAACAAAATATGTTACCCTAAACACTCAGTAGCAACCCTCTACATTTCCCCCTTTTCTAGAAATCATTATCTGTATCTGGAAATTGCTGGATTCCAGGGCTGAGTTTTGTACACACGCCTACTCGGGGCAGGCTGCAGTAAATATCTGTAGTTGAAATGATAACCACCTAGCTTAACTTCCGAGGTGGGTGGGGGGGATCATAAGGTTCTCAGACTACCGGAATTTCAGTCACCTGATGTCCTTTTGTAGCTGTGTGACACAGAACACTTAGGGGTGACACAGACTCAGAATCAAGCACCACTTTATGCGACACCTCAGTTCCAGAAACTGCATTAACTATGTGATTCTGGAAACAATGAGCTTCATTTGGGAACGTTAAGATGTATTTGAGGGGACCAGCAGATGGCATAATGATTACATAGCTGAACTCCCACATAGTCGACAGCAGTTCAAGTCCCGAGCCCAGTTGCTTAAAACCCATGTTGGCGGTGTGTGTGTGCATGCCCAAAATCCCAAAAGAAGAATGGAGGAGAGGAGACTGTGGCATGGCCATCCCCCTGGGGTGTGATTTCTGACTTTCTGTCTCTCTGTCTCTCTGGCAAACACACCCACCCTATACCAAAAATCTCTCTTAAAAAAAAAAAAAAAAAAAAAAAGAGGTGTCCCTGGACTCCCATGTAGTTGACCACAGTTCGAGTCCCAGACCCGATGGCTTAAACTCATGCCAGGCGCATGTGCGTGTGTGCCCTAGATCCCAAGAGAAGAATGGAGGAGAAGGGATTGCGGCGTGACCATCCCCAGGATGATTTCTCGCCATCTGTCTCTCTCTCTGTCTTTCTGGCAAGCACACATGCCCTATAGCAAAAATCTCTCAAAAAAAAAAAAAAACTGTAAAAAAGATATATTTGAGATAACTATTGGAAAGAAAACTTCCCTGGAAATATTTTTCTTCCTTGTAAAAGCACCTAAGATACAACTTAGACTTGATACAATATATGAAGGTGATAAAATGGACCAATGTTTAGATGTAGAGTTGGTGCATTTTGACATGTCTATACTCCATGTATTCACTACCCCAACACCCCTCGGCCCCAGACCACTGATCTGCTTCCTGTCACTTCCTGTAGATTCCATGTGTCGTGTATAGAGTTTCTTGTAGGTGGACTCACACGGCCTGCAGTCACCTGTGAGGCATTTGCACACCAGACTGTGGTAGTCAGCATGGTGTGGACGCACCGTAGATGCATCCTTTGGTGGACATCCAGGTGGTTTCCTGGAGGCATTTTTAAGTATTAAGTCATCATAAGGTGTGATTTATCTTCTTGGAGCCCAGGCAGCCCTCTGGGGTGCCCTAGACTACAGGGCAGAGAGAGACCATTGGCATGGCCCTCGAAACCGTCCCCCACTTCAACCCAAATACAGCCAATGTTTGCATGTGGGAGTTCCCCATGTTATTTCTTTTGCAAAAAAGTACTTCTGCCTCTGAAGAAATGTCTGAAATTGGTATCTGTAAGCCAGCCTCCATATAGTCCTCTGTGATTGGCTGCTGGGATGTAGCAGAAAGCTCTTGGGGTCAGCAGGTCTCCCTATAACAAACAGCTCTCAAAAAATAAAACAAACAAAATGAATTTCTCCCATGTATCTTCCTTTCTTTCCTAGGGGCCTCCTGGTCTTCCTGGGCAAATTGGTCCACCTGGAGCTCCAGGGAGTCCGGGCCAGAAGGTAAAGGTTCAGGGGGTGGAGACCTTGCAAAGGCACCGTGTACACCCTGAGCACATGACCCTGGGGCCTCTCGTCTTCCCAGAACCCCACCACCACACCCTGGCATGTGCTCTGAGGCACCCCAGGCCTGCCCCGCCCCCATCGGCATAGCCACTCTCACTCCTCCCCACCCTCGGCCCTCAGCCCTGCCATTCCTCCCTCGCCATCTTCTTGGGAGCCTGTAATTCACAGACCCCTCTGATGTTGTGGAGCCTGAGTTAGACACACTCCTTCCCCTACCGGACCCACAGCTGGGACCCCAACCGCTTCATCAAGGAACATGGTGTTGAGCCTTCAGAAACCTCTACCCTCCCTCATTCCCTGCCTTAATTTTTCTTTTATTCCTGTGCACTCACCCCTGTGGTTTTTCTCAGGTTTGCCCTTTGTCCTCATGTCTGCCCCTCTGTCCTCTGCTCATGAGCCCCCTGCTCTGCAAGTCCCTTTCCCCTTCCCTACCTTTCAAATCCCTTCTATTGTAAGCCTAACTCAAAGACCTCCTCTTCCTCGAAGCCTCCCAGATCTATCAGGCAGAATTCCCTCTTCTCCTCTTAGTGGCACCTCCCTTAACTCCTTCTATGACCTAAGCAAGGGACTTGGTGTGAAGATGCTCCCAGGACAAGAAGACTGGGTTCCAAGGAGCCAGGGAGGCAAGCACCTCCTCCCGGAGATCCACAGGGTGCCCAGGGCTCTCAGAGGCAGCAGTGCAAGGCTGTGGCTGAAACGGGGACCATGGAGCCAGAATGCCTGAGCGCCAAATCTAACTATGAATGCTGGGCACAAAACTCTGCTTTTCAGGACAGATCTGTAAGCAGAGATAGCAGAAGTGCAGTCGGTGCTGCTTAACGACAGCGACATGCTCTGAGAAACGCATCATTGTGCACACTTCAGTGTCCTTACACACACCAGATAGTGTAACCTACCATGCCCCTCAGTCATCTGGGCTAGCCTAATAAAAGCTCATAGGACCACCGCTGTGTACACGGTCCCTCGTAAATGTGTAATGACGTCAACCACGTTGTCGTGTGACACGTGATCCTACACACCTTGTGATGGCCTTAAATGAGACATTGCTACAAGGCAGTGCAGAGGATGCCTGGCCTGCAGGCCGCCTGCGTGAGTTGTTATCTCTACTCTGAGAATCACCTATGGCTGTTCTGGCTGCAGGGGGAGATTGGGCTGCCAGGCCCTCCAGGACACGATGGGGAAAAGGTAAGAACAGACATTTCCCCAGATGCACTTGCGCTGGGGCTGAAGTGGCAGAAAAGCTCTGGAACAGGCCCTGTGTGAGCTGGGACCTGCAGGTGTGAGCTCTGCAGGAGGGAGAGGGCACAGGTGGGGAGAGGGGCCCCCGCTGCAGACCCAGAAGGAGCCAGGTAGCTCCAGTGGTGGGCCCTTGCCCTGCACCACTCGAGCGCCAAAAGCCCCATCCTCTGGACCTCCCGCCCTCTGTTCTTACTCCCTTTTCTCCTTTAATGCATCTAAGAAGTGTTGATATTTTCAAAAGGGACCTCGAGGCAAGCCAGGAGACGTGGGGCCCCCCGGTCCCCAAGGACCTCCAGGAAAGGATGGGCCTCCAGGAACAAAGGGAGAAAGTGGACACCCGGGGAGCCCAGGAGAGAAGGGAGAGAAAGGGGACATGGGACAAGCAGGCTCGCCGGTGAGTGGCAAGGCCGCTGCCCTGCACAGGTGCCAGCCCGAGCATGCCGGCTCTGAGGCTCGACACGTGCTATTGCTGCTGCTGCTGCCTTGGCTTATGCCAGGAGGTGGGGGCAGGGTTCACTCCGTTTCCCCTAAAGCCTCTCACCTCAGGAAGGCCAGTTTCTGTCTCATCCTGACCTATCTGTGGCCTTGGGAAAGTCGCTGAGCCTTGCAGAGGCTCCTTGTCTCTAAAATGGGGATTATATACCTTCCCTGGACAGCCCAGGGGGTTGCTGGGAGAGGAAGCCATGGGTGTAAAGCAGCCTCTCTGGAAAGCAGGCAGAAGCCCGGTTCCGAGGAAAGCTTGTGTGGGCCAAAGGGGCCTCAGCCTGTTTCCCCTGGGCTGCTAACTTGTGGGGCCTTCTCAGGCCTCTGTTTTCACCTGTGAAACGGGCACCTCCTAGACATCCACCCTTGGAGGAAGGAGTCATGCATGCCAGTGGTCATGGGCTCTCAGCATGCCCACCTTGAGCTTGACTAACAGAGATCTTTGTTAATCTGTAGGGTCTAGACGGCCCAACTGGGGAGAAAGGAGAACCAGGTGGCCCAGGGAGACCAGGAGCAACAGGATTGCCTGGCCCAATCGGGCTCCCGGGATTTACAGTAAGGCGAGAGGGCAGGGTGCCGAGGCTGTCCCAGCAGCTGCGGAGGAGGAGGGCACTTGAACGGGGATACTCCTCACCCGGGCTGCCAGGCTAGCAGGCACCTAGCACTGCGACAAACTGCAATGACCCAAACCTTGCTGCATGGCCTGAGGGCCTCTAAATAAGCAGCTACTGCATTTGAGAGCAGACAGAGGTTCCAGCTTCCTTAGCTCACAACGAACATGCTGGCCTCTGTCTCGAAGCGTGAGCCCATTCAAAGGTGCTAGAATCTCGAATTCAGAATTTTCTCCCTAGAAGAAAGAGCCTCAGTCTGTCTGACCCGGTGTTGGAATCCCTGGGCAGACTGTGTCCTTCCCACTTCACCGCACAGCTCCAGGATGGAGGCAGAGTTCCACGAAGGGTGTGGAAGCTTCCTTACCAGCACCCCACCTCCTCCCTGTCCCTACCCTGATGTCCCCTCTCCGAGAGGCTCTGGAGCCATGCACATTTTCATGTCCTATTGCTGCATATCAGATCACCACCAACTTGGCTGCTTCCAACACTTGATCGTCCCCTAGATTCTATGGGTCAGGAGTCCTGGTACGCCTTGACTGGCTCCCGCGCTTGGGTCTCAGGGGGCTGTGATCAAGCTGGCAGCCATGTGCATTCTCATCGGGAGACAGGGGTCCTCTTCCAAGCTCACTGGCTGTTGGCAGAATCCAATGCCTGGCTGTAGTGGGAGTGAGTCCTTCAGCTCCTGTAGGCTATCTGCAGCTCCCTGACACAGTCCCCCTAAACTGGGCAGGTCATGTGGCAGCAGCTTTTCAAGGCTAAGGCCAGCGAGAGGGTCCCTTGAGTGCCAGCAAGCCAGGGCCGTGCATGTGTGCATGTGTGTGTGCACGTGTGTGTGTGGGAGAGAGAGAGAGACGCACCTGCATAACATCCTCATGGAGTGGCAGCCTATCACCTCTGGCATATGCCCTATTCTGTGGCTTAGAGACGGGTCACAGACACACCCCAGAGTCTGTCCACCACAGCGAACACACACAGCCCCTGCCCAATCTTCTGTCCTACTAATTGCCTCGAAGTCCCCCCAGGTTCCTTGCTCACACCTAGACCAGGCTAGCCCCAATCTAGTTTGGCACTGTGGCTGTGCCCAGGCCCCGAGGCACCGCATTCATGCCATGGTGTTTTGTGCCCACAGGGAGAGAAAGGAGAAGCCGGAGAGAAGGGTGACCCAGGAGTGGAGGTAGGTGAGACCTGCCCTTCCATCTGTGTCACGGGAGAGTATTTCACTGGGGTCAAGTCAAACAGCAGCCTCTCCAGGATATGTGGCATCTCCGAGCCCTGGAGCGACGCTCGTTACTGCCTGACACAGGGAGCTGGGGAAGCTGACTGTGACTGGGTTTGCTGAGCACCGCCACGGGTTGGCCATCGAGCCCCAGGTCTACCCCACAGTCCCCCCGTCCCCTAGGCCTCTCAGCAGATTCACAGAGTCTCCAGGTTTCCACCCTGGTGCCACACTCAGGAATAGGAAGATAAACAGAGCTGTTCTTCCATGGCTCGCAGTCCCCAGTAATGGGCACTAGGGTGGCGGCCACTCAGATAATCAGGCGAGTGTCCCAGCAAACGTGCCATTCAGGCAGGGTCTTGATGGTGATGTAGAAATTGGTCTTGAAACTTCAGAGGTAGGTTTTTCAGATAGAGGCCGCCTTCTTGTTCTTTTTTTTAAAATTACCTAGGTCATGTGCATTTGACAGACAGAGAGAGGGAAAGCCCCCCCCTCCCCCCCAGTGGAGTGTAGTCACGTCACAATCCCTTCTCCATTTCTCCATCATCTTAGGGTTTGGGGCATGTGTGCACATGCACCTGGTGTGGTTTTGAAGCTGGGATTTGAACCACAATCAGCTGTGTGGCTCGGGCTTTTAACCACTAGGTCATAGGGCCAACCTGTAGCATTATTTTTTATGAGATGTGGTGGTGAAAGGAAGAGGGGGAAGCACTACAGAGTGTGAAGGAGTAAAGATGGCGGCCAGGTTTCCATCGCGTAGGCTGAGGGCGAAGCACCAGGCAAGTAGCAGAGACCAGAATGTGGAGGAGAGGTCGTTTGGTCACAAAGCCTGGGCACCCTGGATACCATGGGGGGAGACCACCAAGCCTTCTCAGTCTCCAGTGGGCTTCTCCGGACCCCGTCATCACAAAATTCACTCCGAATTTAGTGAAAACAGGCCTGACTATAGAATATGAATGTTATTTGTTTAGAAATGGGTAGCCTCCCGAAGAAATGATCCTAATAACCAGGAAAAGTATTACTCCTCCAGGGAGTATTTAAAGTAAATAATGGAAACCATCTACACTTCTAACGAAAAGGACAAGATTAAATAACTTAGAGCAACAGTACTAATAGAAATAATAGTCACCAAGTTTGAGCTTTTTCATGCCAAGCACCGTGCTAAGCCCTGGTTACACAGTAACTAATTTTCATTCCACTCAATGAATAACACAACCCCATTAAAAGGAGGCTTGAGGGACCAGAAGTTGGTGTAATGGCTATGTCGCTGGACTCCCATGTAATCGACCCAAGGTTCGAGTCCCAGACCCAGTGGCTTAAACTCACGCCAAGTGCGTGTGCGTGCGTGCCCAAGATCCTAAGAGGAGAATGGAGGAGAAGGGATTGCGGCGTGGCCATCCCCCCTGGGGGGTGATTTCTCTCTTTCTGTCTCTCTGTCTCTCTCTGTCTTTCTGGCAAGCGCACGCGCCCTACAGCAAAAACCTCTCCATAAAAAAAGGAAGGCTTGAGGGAATAGAAAAAATTGAAAACAACTGATTTTATGTTAGGTAAAAAAGAGCAGGAAACCAAATTTTACATATACGTCATCATCAGTATATACATATTAGTATATATAATGTTATCAAAAGTATGTACATATACTCAGGTGCATTTTATAGATCAAAAAGTGCTTAAACATTTTGAACTTTTAAAAATTACCATACAAGTAAAGTTGACTTCTTGTGGGAATAACTATAGTTCTGTGAATTTTGATTGATAGATAGATAGATAGATGATAGATAGATAGATAGATAGATGATAGATAGATAGATGATAGATAGATGATAGATAGATAGATAGATAGATAGATAGATAGATAGATAGATAGATAGATGATAGATAGATTGATAGATAGATGATAGGTAGATAGGTAGATAGATAGATGATAGATGATAGATAGATGATAGATAGATGGTAGATAGATAGATAGATAGATAGATAGATAGATAGATGATAGATAGATAGATAGATGATAGATAGATAGATAGATAGATAGATAGATGATAGATAGATAGATAGCTTTGTATAGTCAGATACAGGAATTACTTAACTTATAATAAGTGGTAAATTTTTTGAAAGACGGTAGCGTTTCCATAGATCATGCTCTCTTTGAGGAGATTATTATGGGGCTGAAAAGTCCGCAGATCCAAGGGACATTAGAGGTCCCCCTGTCTGCCCAGTACGGGGGCTCTTTCTATAGCGGCCTGGCAGAACGGGCTGCCCTGGCACTCTCCAAGGCCCTACCCCTGGGAAGACACACATCCAAGGAGAACCTGGACCAAGATGGAGTGACAGCTCAGGAAGGAGCAGGCAGTGCTGATGGCACACAGATGGGCGTCCATCTTCATTGGAGACAGGATCTGCCATGGAGAAGGCAGCCGGGTCCCCCAACCATGCTGCTCAGTTGGAATCGCTGTCTGTCACTCTCTTTTTTTTTTAGGTTTTTGCTACAGAGCACAAACATTAACTGGAGGAAGACAGAGATGGAGAGAGGGACAGGGAGAAATCACTCCCCAGGAGGAGTGGCCTTGCCACAGTCCCTTCTCCTCCATTCTTCTCTTGGGATTTTGGGCATACGTACACACGTACCTAACTTGATTTTCAAGTTGCCAGGCCCGGGGCTCGAACTGCGGTCAGCCATGTGAGAGTCTGGTGCCTTACATGACACCTGCTGGCCCCAGCAGCGCTCTTTAGAATTGCCAGATGGTGTGCGCACTCACCAGAGAGAGAGACAGAAAGATGAGAGG
>NW_006159730.1:894232-904977 GCF_000334495.1 Tupaia belangeri chinensis | reverse complement strand
GGGAAAGAGAAAATACCTCCCAATAGAGCATGGTCATACTGCAACCCCTCCTCCTCCATTTCTCCATCCTGTAGGGATTTGGGGCACACACGTGTGCATGGTGTGTTTTTCAAGCCGCCGGGGCCAGGTGGGGAATGTATAATAGGATCCAGGTACCTGAGCCACCAGGCTGCATGGCTGCCTCCAGCCAGGATCTTTTCTACCACAATTTGCCCTCAGGGGAAACAGAAACAAGCAGCCCGCATCCTGGGGGCAACCTGAGGAATATTTTCAGAAACATCTCAGTCTCTCCCTGTTCCAGATAACTGAGCTCCTCTAAGCCAAGTGTCTGAAACTCAAATGCCTACAAGGACGAGGCAAACCACAATGGCTGCAAGAAGCCTTGGTTAAAGCCAATAGAGACTGGCGGGGATTGGGGCAAACCGAAGATCACATGCCCTGAATCTCATTCCTAAAATGAAGACCCCAGTTCTAAAAGGGAAATCTCGTATTCCACCCCAGGCTAGCGCTGCCGCGCATGAACGAGAACTTAGTGCTGCTGGGTCTTCTGGTTTTTCAAGAACATCTGAAAGAACAGATGATTGGGAACATTTCCTGGCAATGATTTTTTGTTCATTTGTTTGGTTTTTGGTTTTCCACACTAAGCAAGCCTGTGGAGTTTGGGGGAAACGTGTTGGGGAGTCTCTGGCTGACCTCTTCTGGGCAGCCCTGTTCTTCTCTGGCCTCATCATCCCCAGCTGGATTCTGGGCCAGGTCAGGAGGGAAGGCCACTTCAAGTATAACAGGAATTCCTTTTGGCTTCTAGGTTCCTGGGCCACCAGGGCCAGAGGGACCTCCAGGACCTCCGGTAAGTTCGGAAGACATATCAGCATGGAGTCTACTGTGGTCATGTCCCTAATGTCACCTCCCCCTGGCAGTCCTCAGGCTCAACCTCAGCCTTGGCTCACTATCAGCTCCTCTTCCCAGGGAGGAGTTTTCTCATGCCTCTCTGCCCTCCCATGTTAAACAGCACCATTACAGTGACACCAGGCGTATTGGCTAGTCCCCGGAAACAGCTGGCTGGCATGCAACCTGGGACTCACCTTGTCACTAACCTCTGCATAACCTTGACTTAACTCTTGGCCTTCAGACATCTGCTCCTTGCCTTCCTCCTTCATGCTAACCAGGCGCAAAGACTAGGATTAATAAAGAAAATGACCTATAGAAAACCAGCTCTCCTGGAGTGGCCTTTTCACCCTTACAGAAATGTAACCGTGGGACCCCTTTGTATTGCACCTCCAGGGCCCCCAAGGACCCTAAATTAACCACTGCTGACCCATGCCCCTGCATGGTTCACAATCCCAGGCACCATGTCCCCTGTTGTCATTGGCAGAGACAGTGGTAGCAATAATGATGGTAGCCAATGGTTACTGAAACTTACTGACACTGTTCTGAGCACTTTGCATAAGTTATTTATTTAATTTTTGCTGGATTACATCAAATCTTTCCTTCATGATATTCGAGGTCAGCCATGGGGGCCACAGAGAGGCTTTCTGTCAGCCCAGAGGCTGAGGAAGACTGGCTCGGACTCTATCCCAGGAAGCCTGAGCACACGCACTCCCTAGCACTCCCTTCCAGCTCGCCGGGCAGGCTCCAAGCTCTCGCTCTGCTGTGGTGCAGCCTGTGGACAAGGCAGCTGTGTACCGAAATGCAGTTCTAATGCAGCTTGTTTTCATTCCTAATGCAGGGGCTCCAAGGTGTTCCAGGACCAAAGGTAAGATGAGGTCGTGTGGCAGGTGCTGGGGGAGGCGGAAGCGGACAGGGATGCATCAGCGATTGAACGAAGGTTTTTTTGGAAAGAGCTTCAGACCCAGCTACCCCTTTTCCCTAAATGGGGCATGTGTCACTCTAGCCAGTGGGGCTCAGTCAGCGCAGAGAGAAGTCCTACGGACCCCCGAACACCTAAAATTGACACCTAGTATGCTTTGGGTTCAGAAATTTCCTATCAATCAACCCCACAAAGTGACAGGTTATGTTCTTAGCAAATGGTGAGGTGTAGGTGGGGACATGGCAGCATATGCTGGGAGCCCTGTCCAGGTCCCTGGACTCTGGGCTGGGACTCTCCCAGTCTCCCCCAAAGCATTTCAAATGGATAAGGGGACCTGGGGGCAGTGGGATGGCAACAGCCCTTGCCTCCTATCTTGGCTGTCTGCAGGAGGCTTTGGGGCAGTTTCTTCTCTCAGCTCATTTGTGAGCCTCAGAGCTCCCAAGATGGCATTTCAGACATCTGCCAGCAAATCTCAAGGTCCCAGTTTCCCTGTCATGCATGTTATCTGCACAGCCACAGCCTGACCTGGAGCCACCCTGTGATTTGTCCCCACGGCACCCATAAGTTACCACAGGGATATTGAGGACACTGACTGAGGCAAAGCCAGGCTAAGAATTAGGAATTCTTTGGACCAACAAGTGGCGTAGTGGTTAAGGCTCTGACTGGAGTCAGCATGTGTGCGTGCGTACCCAAGATCCCAGGAAGAGAATGGAGGAGAAGGGATCGCGGTGTGGCTATCTCCCCTGGGGGTGATTTCTCAACTTTCCCTCTCACTGTTTCTCTCCATCTCTTCCAGCAAGTGCACATGCCCTATGGTAAAAACCTAAAAATTAATTAATTAATTAAATTAAAAACAATGAATTCTCAGAGTCCAGGATAAGGGATCGCCGTGTGCCTATCTCCCCTGGGGGTGATTTCTCACCTTTCCCTCTCACTGTTTCTCTCCATCTCTTCCAGCAAGTGCACATGCCCTATGGTAAAAACCTAAAAATTAATTAATTAATTAAATTAAAAACAATGAATTCTCAGAGTCTCCAACCTGCCACACCTCCTCCCTGCTCTGTAAACTCTACCCCTGTCTACAGGACTGCAGACATGCCCTCCTGAGACCTCCTCCTGTCTCCCTTTCTCCCAGGGGGAAGCAGGACTAGATGGAGCGAAAGGAGAGAAGGGCATCCAGGGAGAAAAAGGAGACCGAGGTCCTCTGGGATTACCCGTAAGTACCTGGGACCCAGCAAGGCTGTTGTAAGGAGCCCTGCTGGGGGTCTTGGGCCAGGGACTAGGCAGGCACCAGGGTAAGGCCACTGAACAAGTCAAGATTCTGCAGTTCTAAACATCTCAGACTTGCAAGTAGCTTTGCTTTGCACTGGGGCAGGGCCATAGGCCCTGATTCTCTTACCAAGGGCCTCCTCTGGGCCAGCAGAGCTGAATAGTCAGGACCTCCCCACACACACACTCCCACCCCAAGGCACACTCAGCTGGAGAGCCAGAAGTGACCGGATTTGGGGCAAGGAGGCCCTGATGAGGCTAAGCTTGCTCCTGTTTTCCCAGAGAGGCCACAAGAAGCCCTGCTGTCTCCTCTCAAGCACTGGCCACAGCAGAAAACCATGTAAACAGCCAGGTTTTGTGGCCCAGCAGGCTTAAGGCTTCTCATGCCCAGGCTTCCTGGAGAACCTCTGACCTCTGCCTGCCTGGGGTGGTAGGCCCCAGGTCAGAGTCAGGGGCTGCTCGGACAACACCTACTTCCATTATGGGGGTTTCCACTGGGTAAAGTCCTTTACTCCGAGCTCCAAAGGGCTGATGCACTCTCACTGCCTCACCTGTGCTCAGGTGAGTGCATCCCACCACCCATTCTAAAGCTCTAGGTTCCAACACCCCAGACAGGTTGACATTTTTTTGCATAGTTTTCAAGAGCTGATAGAGACAGTGACAATCTTTCATTTCACTGACAGTCCCAGAGAAGAAAGTGAGGCACTTGAGGTCACATGTGAGGTTGTGGCCAGGCAGAGGCTGCTCCTACCACAGCCTTGCCAAGAGCTCATTCCAGCCGCTCAGGTTCCCTCTGTCCCAGGCTCAAGGCCAGTTCCCACCCCAGTAGCCATGAAGAGCAGGGGAGCAAAGGAAAGTCCAATTACCCCAGAGCTTGGAGGTCTGCTTCATAGACTCCCAGCAACCAAACAGCAAAAGCCAAAGGTACAATCCCACTCTTGTTAATGCACCGAATGTAGGAGTGTTTCAGAAGCTGATTGGCTTGACAGACCACAGAAAGCTGATGACTTTAGCAGACATTTTCCCATGTCCTGAGCTGTGTCCAGGAGGAATAAGTACCCCTTACATTAAAGAGCCTCCCCGCCTCCACTCAACCACAAACCTCTGCTTGTCCACCTACCTGGCCCCAACATGGAGAACTCAGACAGGGGCTGAATATAAATGACAGAGACCAAACGGGTAATATAAACAAAGACAGTGCCAGGTGAAAGACAAAGTGCCCAATCCATCTTTCATTTTCCAGCTTTTGACAGAGGCATGGGTCCGGGGAAATACTTTTCGTAGCTTAAGAAAACAGCAGAACAAGGATTTATATTTATAGAAGACAGCTAATATGGATTCCAAGGAGACGATTAGGCATGGCAGAGACCACAGGATGAGAGAGTAGGTATCTCTTCTCAGTTCAGCTGGCTGTGGTTTTGAAGGGGCTGATATTTCTGGCTCTCCTGGTTTTTCAAAGGGAGCTAGCCATCTGGCTTTTCACGTGAAATCTACCAATTAGAGCAAAAATATTGGTGGCATTACAGACCATACACAGAATATCAGCGGCCCACACATGGCCCGAAAGCCTCTAGCTTGTGCCCACCACTCCAGACCTCTCAAGACAAGTGACTATCAGTGCTGTGTAGACAGAGGAGGTGGAGATCCAGGTTCGGTTCTGTTTACAGGCTGCACCGAATGTTTTATTCCACCGTAACAGCCTGTTTTTCTAGGCATAGCCTATGGGGTTCCCCCTACCTGCCCTGTAGGTGTGGCTCTCAGTGCTGACTGCACCCCAGAATCACCGGGAGCTTTCCAAGCATGCAGTTACCTGGGCCCCACTCTCTGCAGCTCTAAGTCAGGCTGGGGTGAGGCCTGGGCATCTGTATTATTTAACATCATCTCAGGAGATACTTTTTTTTAAAGTTTATTCATGTCTTCATGAGCAAGAGTGACAGAGAGATACAGAGACAGAGAGACAGTAGCCCCGACAAGATCTTGATGCCACCATCCACCCTGAGCTTCCATCAGCCCTGGACTGTGGGCACGCACCTGCCCAGTGTTCTCAGGGACGTCTCAGGAAACAAACCCAGACCCTTCCCAAGGGGATCACTTGTAAAGCATCAGTTTTCACAGCACACTGCTGTCTGGCCTCGTCATCCAGGGAGTCTAACATTGCAGCCAGGGTTGAGAACCACAGGTCTCAGCCATGTGAGTCAAGAGGATTCCCAGAAGTCCGTGGTTCTAACACAGAAGCAAGTCCCTGTGGAATGCTTCCTTCAAGCCCTTTCCCCGGGAGGAAGCTGCTCCCTGCCCTCCATTTTCTGGCACTTTCCCCTTCCTTTAAAATCTCAAGATTTAGGCTCATTTCTGAGGCTCAGCTGGAAGTAGTTTTCAAGAATTCCATCCGCACTGAGCTGCTTCCTCCCTGGTTTGTCACTTGGGAACCTTTAGAGTTTCCCCTCTGGTTTTCCTAGGCAGGTCCCAGGGACAGCAGGGATAGTGTCATAACCCATTCTCCCCACCACCCCCCCAGTGTCACTTCCCAGCAAGGCATGAAAACACTGAGTGACAGATGAGTCTTCAGAGCTTCCCACCTGCCTGCCCGTTTGCTCTGGGGAACACATGGTCTTGGACTTCTGTCCCGGTCCGCTGCCTCTGGAGCCTTTTTCTGCAAAGCAGCTCCTGTCTGGGAGCCTGTGCAGGGGCTGAGTTTGTATTGAACTTTGCAAACTGTAAAGTGCCAGAGAGAGGACAAACATCTTTCGAGAGCTAGTTCTTCCCAGTGGGGCGAAGCAGAAATAGGCCAGCTTCTACCCAGGTTTCAAACCCAGGTTCAGGCTGAGCTCCAGGGGACCCCACCATGGTCTAGCCTCAACAAGTGTATGGAAGAGGTGGGACGCTCACCTTCACTTGGGCCCCATGCCCTCCCTATCCTGGGAAGAGTGTGTAGCTCTGACTCCAGATATCTCTCCGTGAATTCCTTTCTGTGCCCCTTGGGAGGGGATTCTGAGTGAGGATAAAATGAAAAAGGGGAGTGAGGCCACAGGGAATCTGGGGGCCATCTGCACTGGTCTCTGCTGAGCCTGCTCAGCAGTCGGCCACACCATTCAGTGTCTCCATGTTTTTGTTGGTTTCCATGTAAATACCATCCCCTGTCCTCCTAAGCTTATTTCTCCCATTGTGTTTGATTACCAGCATTTATGTCTGTCCAGAGTCACTGCTTTACTCACCTCTTCCCTCCCCATTGTTCCCTTTTTCTCCCTCCCGTTTCTCCCTTCCCCTTCTTTTGGTCAAACTATGCCCTTCGTCCAGGGAGCTTCAGGTTTGGACGGCAGACCTGGGCCACCGGTGAGTGCCACTTCCCCATTACCCTCCACACCAACTCCACCCCACGCCCAGCCTGTGATCCCTCTTGTCTGTCCTGCTGTGGTCTCATTTTCTTAGTGAAGCCCGCCTTGTCCCACTACTGACACCAGAAAGGTACTGTCTGCGCTCAGAAGTGTTTTCTTTGGGCCAAAACCAGACAGTGGCCTTCCTCTGAATGCCCATTCCCGAAGTATGCACCCAGGGATCTCAAACCTGCCAGGAGTGGGTGGGAGGCTGCTCCAGCAGCTCTGAGCCTAGTCCTGAGGAATACTGAGTCCAGCCCAGAACCCAGCCCTGGGAGTTTGGACCATGACCTGTCCTCACCAAACACAACAGTGTCTGTATGTACCCGTCATGCTGTGTCGTCTTCACGCTGTGAGCTCTGTCCATCTCCGTGTCCTGTGCAGCCACCAGTCTGGTGTGTGTGGGGTGGGAGGGCAGAGGAGCATGCAGGAGCACAGAGGCCGTCCCAGCTCAGTGTCCTGTGAGCACAGTGTAACCACCCCTTCCACTGCCAAGGGCACCACAGCTGCCTTGCAGCCCGACAAGGGCATTTGTTACAGAGCACGTGAGGGATGATCGGGTCCCCATTCTTCCTGATTCCAAAAAACAGGTTTCACCTCCTCTTAGCCAAAAAGCATCTGATCCTTCTGCTTGTGACAAACAACGGAAGCATCACAGAAAATGTCTCTCCTCTCCACCCTCTGGTCCCCACCCTGGGCGTTCTGTGAGTCCATCAGAGCAATAGAGCTAGAGCTGAAGCTCTGAGTTTTAGGCTGAAACCCCTTTCCACCCTGGGAGGGTGCTAAGATCACTGACTAAAACAGGCTGGGAGCCTGGGCTTCCCCACCTGAGACCCATAACCAGAGCTGAAGGATCCCAGCACCTTCTAGCCTGAGTCCCAGCTCGGTCTTGCAGGGTGCCAAGAAACCTGGGAGCTATCTGGAGTGACAGGGAAGTAAGAACGTGCAGGGGCACATCTGTGGAGGGGAGGCCCTGCTGCCAGGGTAGAGGGATATGTGTGGAAGCATGGTCCTGGTGGCCTTCCTGAGGGGCCTGGTGGGAAACTACAGCAGATCCCAGCAGAAGCCCAGGTTTTTGGAGATAGGAAAACCAACTGTGTCCTGGTCAGAACCTTGTCCTATTGAATACCTGTTCTGTGCCTTCATAAAGCAGAGGGGGTGATGGGACTGGCCCAAGATGACAGATCTCTCCAGTTGCCCCACCCCGCCCCACCCCATGCATCAGCAGAGGGGGCACCGTGGACTTCCTAACCCAGTGTCCTATACATCTTCATATTGGGTCATATTGTGTCATGATGTTTCCAACAACCCAGTAACTTTGCCTCCCCACCACGGTCCCTGTCTCCCATCATCCCCTCACATGGCACACCCATCCCAGGTGCAAAATTAGGGTTAGAGATGACCCGTGGCTAGAATCGGAGGTAGGCAATGTACTGCCTCCCCCATAAACACTGGACAGAGGGAAGCAGTGCAGCTCATACACTCTGTCCCCCTGGACCTGAGGCTTCACTTATTTCATAAAGTCAGTATCACAGCCCTAAATGAAAATTTGTGTGGAAAAAAATCATCCTGCCCTGCCAGTAGTAACATGTACAGGTAATTCTGGGGTGTCAGGCTCAGCAGTGAATGTCTGACATGCAACCAAGCTTCTCGACCTGGCTGCAGCCAAGGAGCAGACACTCATGTCACTGTCCTCATTTTACAGATGAGAAAAGCCACCCAGAAAGACTAAGAAGTCCCCCCCAGATAGGGAGTTTTAGGCCTTTGAGGTGGGGCTGAGGCTGGCCCGGGGGCTTCAGAGCCTGTGCTGAACACCACTGCACTCATCTGGCCTCTCTTACCTTCAGCTGTGCTCTTGTTGCGAGGGCCCAGAGCTTCCCTCCTTCCTCTAGAGTTGCAAAGGGAACACCAAGAATATTTCATTGAGGTTTTTTAAGTTTATTTATTTATTCTGAGAGAGAGAGAGGCAGAGGACAGCAAAATAGTGAAACAGGACCTCCAAAGGGGTCTTCTCCCCTCGAGCCACCTGCAGTCCCATCCCTCGCATGTCTCAGGCAGGCTCCCAGACACCAGTCTGGACGCTTCCCATGCGGGCCCAGTTGTGGTGTTGCTCTGCCACCACCTGACCTCTCTCAGTCAGCACACTGGGACCTGCACATGGTACTCATGTCCTCATCTGGACGCCAAGGCAGAGTGGCAGGAGGCTCTGAGGGAGAGGCTTGGTCTAGTCAGGCTATAACCAGGAACCCAGAGAAAAGTCTGATGGCGCCATGGCAAGCTCAGCCATCTCCGAGCAATGCAATTCAATGGCCCGGCCCCCAGCTGCCCTGGATCCCTGACTCAGGAGAGCTCGTGGTACACCTCCCTGCCAGGCTAGCACCAGGGTGGACGTCAGGGAAGGCATCCAGGGCAGATAGCCAGGGCACACTCATTCAATCTCCAATCCAGCCCATCTCGAGGCCAGGGCCAGGGGTCCACAGTGGGGGCAGGTGGGGTGGGTGATGACCTCTCACTCCTGCCTCTGTGTGTACGTCCGCATCGGTCTCTGTGGCATGAAGACCCTCCTGCTGCATGTGGAGCTGCGTCAGCAATGGGGTGCTGCCCTGGCCCCCACCCCTGGGATGGGGTCGACTCCCTCCCAAGTGCTTCTGGGAGCAAACTAAACAACTGTCTCCCCCGTTTTCAGCCTTGGCAAGCTTGGTAGTGAAGTGAAAGGGTTTCATTCCACAAATCTGGCTCTGAGGCAGGGGAGGTGCTCTCTCTCTCGAGGTCCCCAAACCCAAACCCAAGTGGATCATGGCCCAGTCAAATGACCACCCTGAATGAGCCAGGCCTTGCCAACCCTGAAAACTGGGCCTTTGACCCTGCTCATCTCCAGGTATCGGGTGGAGCTCCCGGGCTCCCCCAGCATCAGGGCTCTCACCTCTGTTTTCTTCCACCTCCCTAGGGTACTCCAGGACCAATCGGAGTTCCAGGCCCAGCAGGACCAAAGGGTGAGAGGGTGAGTGCTCAGCAACCAGAAGGGAGGGGACAGGCCATCCTGCCTCAGCCCCTGTGGGGTCACTGCAGCAACCCCAGGGGTCTCGGCCCTCATCCTTCCTTCATGTGCCACTCATCCCGGCTGTCCTCACAGCAGCCTCGGGAGAGCAGAGCAGGCCTGCGGACACGGCCCACAGTAGCTGTGAGCAGACAGGCCTCAGAGGGTTGGCGAGGATAGAGCGCTTCTTGCACCCCAGCTTCTGGTCACCTAATGTATGTCATGGGTCCAGTCTAGCAAGGCCTAGGCACTGCTGTCACCCACTGTGCTTGAACTTTGTAATGATTTAGGCAGACAGCAGCCTGGACCCTCCACCTGGGCCCAGTAGTGTCACCTGAGTGTAGGTGGTGTTAAAAGTTCCTGGAACACATGAAGAAGTCAGAAGGCTAGAGTGATGCTGGCAGTGACTGTCAGAGATTTTGGCCTGTCACATGACCCTCCAGGCTCCAGGCCCAGCCTCCATGGAGCTGGTGTGGAGCCAGGCAGGTGGAGATAGCTGCATGTCTTTCTCAGCTAGCCCCAGCTGCCACACCCTCAGGCCAGACAAGTTCAGGGCAGGTCCCCAAGGGGCGTCAGTTGGTTCTCTGCCCCGTAAGCAGCAGCCCATCTCTCTATCCACCCACCTTGCTGATTCTGTGTCAGGGGAGGCTGAGGGATGGGACGAGTGAGAAGCTTCTGCAGAGGGGTGTTGGTTTCCCTGAAATCTCCAGCCACTTCAAGAAGCCAGGATGACTGCTGTGAGGGAGTGACCTCAAGGCCTCAGAGAAGAAAGGGCCCAGCTACAGTTGTACAGGCAGTAGGGGTGCTGCTGTGTGATGTGGGAAGGCTCTGGGTTCGTGTCTAGGGCTACCTAAGCACACAGGTATAGGTGTACCCATGATCCCTCTGGCTGCAGGGCGCGAAGACCTTGCCAGGGATGCTCTTCTCTTTCTCTTTCTCTCTCTCTCTCTCTCTCTCTCTCTCTGTCTGTCTGTCTTTGTCTCTGTCTCTTTCTCAAGAAATAACTAAATAAACTTTTTAAAATTAAAAAATCAGGGCCAGCAGGTGGCGTGGTGCTTAAGGGGGCTGGACTCCCATGTGGCTGACCACGGTTCGAGTCCTGGACCTGGAGGCTTGCCTTCTCACTCTCTCTCTCTCTTTCTCTCTCTCTCTCTCTCCCCCACCCCCATCTGGTCAAATTAAAATAAATAAATAAATAAATAAAGTTCAATAAAATAATTATTTTTAAAAAGAAAAGAAAGAAAGAAACCAAAGCTCCTTT